>NC_071991.2:55449062-55755156 GCF_028885655.2 Pongo abelii
ACCCGGGAGGCAGAGGTTGCAGTGAGCCAAGATCACGCCATGGCACTCCAGCCTGGGCGACAAAACAAGACTCCATCTTGAAAAAAAAAAAAAAGTACTTCTACCCTATGAAACCTGTGTCATAACATATTAAATATTTTGCTCCCAAGAGCTAGGAGTCAGAATCTCTCTCTTTTTCATTGCCACATCCTCAGCATCTAACAGAGCATGGACATGGTATGTAACAATATTTTGTTGAATGTATCCATCATATTTGAAATAAGCTTCTATGAGCTCTATTTTAGGTGGACTGTTTCATTGGGATGAATCAGTAAGTTAATGTCTATTTTGAATTCAGCATTTTGCACTATTGAACAGACAGCATGATGTAACAAAGAAGTGAGGGAGCAGGTGGCAGTGTCTTAACTGTGTCCCTGCTGTCAGGCCTGAGGCCTCTTTCATTGTTGTTAAGGGGAGTGCAATGTATACAAAGTTTCAGTTAGGCAAGATGAATAAGTTCTAGAGATCTGCTATACAACGTTGTGTTAATACTGTATTGTACACTTACAAATCTGTTAAGAGGGCATATCTCATGTTATTTATTCTTACCATAATAAAAAAGTTGAATATATATGTTACATATATAAAATATATAAAAGTTTTTATAAAATATAACTATAATTTTATAATTAATAAAATATAAATTAATATATATGTGAGGTTTTAGAGGCAGACAGACATAGAATAGGAAACCCAGCTTCATCACGTAGTAAATGTGGAATGTGGAAAAGAAACTTAATTTTCTCTAAATTTAAATTTAATAACTTGTATGGTGAGGCTACTACCACCCATAAAAAAAGTTTAGTGGGAATATATCAGATAATGTGCATGACGTGATTCAACTGAACAAGTACAGTATTTCCTTTTCCCTACAGAATATATGTATATATTTACTAAATAAGGCAAGAGATTTCATGTTTGAAATTCTAGCTATTTAAACATTTCGATCAGCATGATTAAAATATCAACTTATAACACAAGGGTCTTTAAAATATTGTGAAGTCCTAAGTAGTACACAATTACATATTGTTTTGATGAGTATATTTCCTTGTTCCTCTATAACCCCTTCTATTTCTTAAAAATTGCTTTCTAGAAAACAAACCTCTCCATGGTTGAAAAAGCAGCACAGTGCTGTAATAAGACCTCCTAGTTGAGTCCCACTGTAAAAAATAATAAGAGTATACAATCAAAATTCATGTAAAATATAGTGAGTTTTTCACAAAATTACCTCAGAATTTAAAACCATAGTTTAAATCTTATTTAAAACATAATAGTACTAAACCATACCCATGTGGTTGATGTTTAAATCCTGAATGTACAATTCTAAAAAGTGTACATATAAATTAATCTCAATTTTATAATGTATCATAGCTAAAATACTTTCTAAATAAAATACATAAGGTGTGAACATATATATATATTTTTTTTTTGAGATGGGGTCTTGCTGTGTCACCCAGGCTGGAGTACAGTGGCAAAATCTTGGCTCACTGCAACCTCCGCCTCCTGGGTTCCAACGATTCTCCTGCCTCAGGTTCCTGAGTAGCTGAGATTACAGGCATGTGCCACTATGCCCGGCTAATTTTTTACTTTTAGTAGAGATGGGGATTCACCATGTTGGCCAAGCTGGTCTCAAACTCCTGACCTCGTGATCCACCCGCCTCAGCCTCCCAAAGTGCTGGGATTACAGGTGTGAGCCACCGCGCCCCACCACACAAAATAATTTTTAAGAAACAGGCTAGTACTTTAGAGTCCAGATCACATCCTTTGAATAACCTGAATAAAGGCAAATTTTTATCTTTTGAAATTGGATTTAAGGGATTGAGAGATGAAGACAAGATTCAAACAGTTTCATGTAGCATTAACTTAGAACTGTCTAAACTACTGCAAATATTCTTTACTTGAGTCCCAGAGAAGTAATAATGCAGAATACAAAAATCAGATGAAAGATAAAAACCATTTTTTTGTTGTTGTCTTTTTTGTTTGTTTGTTTGTTTGTTTGAGAAGGAGTCTCGCTCTGTCACGCAGGCTTGAGTGCAGTGGCGCGATCTCGGCTCACTGCAACCTCCGCCTCCCCGGTTGAAGCCGATTCTTCTGCCTCAGCCTCCCGAGTAGCTGGGATTACAGGCGCCCGCCACCATGCCCGGCTAATTTTTTTTTGTATTTTTAGTAGAGACGGGGTTTCGCCATGTTAGCCAGGATGGTCTCAATCTCCTGACCTCATGATCCGCCCGCCTCAGCCTCCCAAAGTGCTGGGATTACAGGCGTGAGCCACTGCGCCTGGCCCAAAAACAGAACTTTTTTTAAAAAAATAGAACATTTTTCAACCTGCCCGAACAATCTCAAAGCAATCCTTTTCCCTCAAAATACTTCAATGAGCTTATATTTTTCTATACGGCATATAGAAAAGTGCATAAAATTTCTAGCTTATAGAACTATTGTAAAGGGAATGTCCATGTAGTCACCATATAATTAATTGAAATAGAGAAATGATTATACTCAGTCTTCACTTGCCAGCCTCCAAGGTAAGAATCAGCTACTGACCTGATTTTTGAGATTATCAACATAACTCTTTCTATACACATATCAAACTATGATTTACTTTAATCTGTTTTTAAACAACATACAAATGGAAGAACACATTATTTTTTAAAATTTTGTACCTGGATTCACTCATTCAAAACTATAGTTGTTAGATTCAACCATGTTTTATGTAGCTGTACAGTTCATTCATTCTCATTATTGTATACTGTTCCACCATGTTAATAAACCAAAATGTATTCATTTCTCTGTTAATGGATATTTGGGTTGTTTCCAGTTTGAAGCTATTGCAAATAATGCTACTATATCATTGCATGTACTTCCTAGTACACATGTGCAATACTTTTTTGGGAATATATACGTTAAATTAGAATTGCTGAGTTATAAGGTATCTATACCTTCAACTTTACCAGATAATATACACTGTTTACCAAAATAGTTGTACCAATTTATATGTCCACCTGTGGTGGATGAAAGCTCCTTTATCAATCTATTAGATGTGGGTTGGTGTTTCACTGTGGTCTGAATTTGTATGTTCTTTATGACAAATGATGGTGGTCAACTTTACATATGTTTATTGACCATTTGGTGTTCTTCTGGGAAATATCAGTTCATAAACATTTTGTCCATTTTTCTATCAGGTTGTCTTTCTTCTTTGTCTTTATCTTCCCACTCTAATATAAACTTCACAAGGACAGAGATTTCTGTATTCCAAGCACCTAGAACAGTGCTCCTGGTCACACAAAAGGCTTTCAATAAATATTTATCAAATTAATGAATGGAATTTCTGGATAGTAGGTGGGGTATATACTTTGTAAATATCTTCACTCACTTTCAGGTTTTTTTTTATCCTACAGTTCTTTTGAGGTAAAATTGATAAATTCATCAAATTTATCAGTTTCTCTTCATGGCTGGATTTTTGTATCTTGTTTAAGAAATCATTTCTTATTCCAAGTGACTTTTTCTATATTATATGCTGAACACTTTTATAAATTTGTCTTTCATATTTGAGTGTTTAATCCAGCTTGGATTTATTATTTATATAGTTCCAAGTTCTCTTTGTTCCATATGATTTCCCAATTATTCCAGCACTATTTATTAAAATGCCTGTCCTTACCCACCAATCTGCAACACCCACTCTTCCATATATCAAATGCCTTTAAATGTACATTTCTGCTTCTGGGCTCTATTCTATTTCAGTTATCTATTTGTCTATTCCTGTGCCAATATCATAGCGTCTTTTTACATTAGCTTTATAATATAGCAACAATTGATAGTGCAAATCCTCCTTTTTCAAGAATACCTTGACTGTATTTGGCCCTTTGCATTTCTGAATAACTTTTAAATCAGCTCATCAAAGTCAACAAAAAATATGTTGGAATTTTGACTGGTAGAGCATTGAATCTATAAATCTTTTTAATATCAAGTTTTCAATCAATCAATGTGGACTATCCCTCCACTTAGCTTTTCCTAGACATATCTCAGGAATGTTTTAATCATTTTCCCATAGCTGTCATATATATCTTTTGTTGGATTTATTCTGAGGAACGTCATGCTTTTAATGCTATTCTAAATAGCATCCTTTCAAAATTTCATTTTCTATTTGATCCTAAAGTATAAAATTTATAATTTTGAATTTTAGTATTAATGTTTACATCTAGTAACATTGTACATTTTCTTATTGCAAATACTGTATCCATAAACTTGTAAAATTTTTCTAGATATACGATGTAATCTACTTTTAAGAACACTTCTTTCTTTTTTTTTTTTTTCAAGTTTTCCAATCCTTATACTTATTACTACTTTTCTTTTTATGTACTGTGCTGGGTAGTATCTCTGGTACAACACTGACTATGTTACTAGTTTTCATTGATTCTATGCTAGTCTTTTTTATGCTGAAAACTTCCTAAAACAAAGAGTGTGTATATTTACTAATCTCTATATTGACATAAGCCCTATGAAAACTCAACAAATATTTGTTGAAAGAGTAAAGCTATTAATTAATTTTAATTTTAAATGTTGTACATGACAAGAATAACATTGTAAAGAAATCTGATGATTCAGCTAGGAATATGTTCCACTGAAAGAAACAGAAAACCTAACAAAAGTAGCTTACACAATAAGGATGTTGTTCATTATATCATTCAACAAGAAAATGAAAGATAAGTATCTGTTGGCATTGGTTCAGCAGCAGAAGGATGGTAGGCCGGATATATCTGCTATTTTTATGGCCTTTCCCTTATGGTCACAAGATGACTGCTACAGTTCTGGGCATGACATCCTAGTGTAATAAAACAGGAAGAAACAGAGAAGGGGCAGCTAAGTCTGTCCTTTTGTGAGAAAGGCAGATACTTTCCTAGATGTAACCAAAACTGACTTCACCTTAGTTTTCATTGACAAAAACTTGCTGATTTGGCTATCTCAGGGAGCAATTAAGTGTGGGAGCAAAACACATGACTGCTGAAATTAATTTCAACTTATCACCTGAGACCGGTCTCACTGCTTCTTCATTGTGGTACTCTTATCAAGATAGGCAGGCCAGCAGATGTAAGTGCCTGCCACATGTGATACACAGTTTTTCCTACTGCTTTCTTAATTTCATCCTTAGAGAATACAATTAGAAATAAGCTGCTGTTACTGCTAACCAAAGATCTCCTCCAATGTTTTATTAATTTTACACATGAACTAGGACATATTCCATTAAAGCCTTTGTTAGGAAATCTTAATTAGTTAAAAAAAAATCCTTACAGGATAAAAGGGATGCCTTTGAGATAGAATTTTAGTGACATCTCCAGTTTCTGGTTACATGATATTGGTTAAGCTTCTGAAAAAATCAAATAAATCCACAAACTTTCCTGATATGAATCTAATCTCGTTAATTTTCCTTTCCATTCAATCAAAAAATATCAGCCAGTCTGTATAAGCCCACTGAAAGGTCTCTTAATTCAGTAGTAGTCTTACCTCAGGTATGCTCCATACATGAAGAACAATCCCATCATTAGTCCATTTAAAATAAAGACTACACCAACATAAAAGCAAGCAGGATCTCCCAATCCTTTGAAAAGATACAGATAATCAGTGTTTAATGAATATATGACTCGAAAGCAATTGGGCATAATTATCTCAGTGCTTTGCAATCAAGAGCTCATGAATTTGCTGAAAGCATTTGCTTTCTAGATTGCTGCTGTGTTTAATTCTTTACTCTTATAAGAGTTTGTGTGTGTGTGTATGCAGACACATATGTGTGTGTGTATATGTGTGTATATATATGTGTGTATATATGCACATACACATATGTAAGCTCACCCTTAATGAGCAATTATATAGTTACACTTATACTTTATACTTTTTATAACTGCATTTGTACTTTCCTCTGATGAATTACTATTATACTGTAATGATTTGTTGGGGATTCACATTTATTTAGGTGATGCTGCTAGTGTTCAGTGTCTGGAACTGTCTGTAGAACCACTTAATGAATACAAAAGAAAATCCATTGCATTATTTTTATCTTTTGCTAGGCTCTAGGAAGAGTTAAGATACGGTTTTGACTTCAGGGTACAGCTTTAGTCTATACAAAATGATCCAGTCATTTGATCCATTATTATGTATAGCTAGAATCTTAGTATATTCCATATAGATCACACATGTGTGTGGCAAGATGTACTTTACAATCATCCAACATTTTTCTCAGAACAAGTTTATGATATTAGCTGGTATAAAAATACTTTTCTTATGATTAAGAAAACAGAACACAGAATATTCAACTTGTCAAAGGTTACTTCACTTTAACTGGCTGGAGCCAAGGTCTGAAGGCTGGCCTTCTGATTCCCCCTGCCTCTCTGGTCACTCCTTTCAATCAGTTCCAGTAACTTCTCTTGTTTTATGTACCACTCTTTAATACTGGACCACCTTGGGCTCTGTCATATGCCCCCTTCATTTCTCCATCTGCACATTCTCCATAAGGAAATCCTTCCACATCCATGACTCCAATGATCTATATACAGATGACTCCAACTCTACATTTAATCCAGAACTTGCTCCTTATTCTTATACCCAGATGGCCACTTGATGTCCCCACTCTGAGGTCTCTCAAGTACCTCAAATTCATGCATACACAATGAAACATAACAATACAAACCTGCTGCTGTTCAAATGTTTCCTACCATTCAAAGGAGCTCAGTTACTTAAGCTAGAAACCAAACTGTGTTTCACATGATTCTTCACTCACCTTCCCCTCTCTTAACAAACAATTACCAAGTTTTGTCCATTCTACTTCCAAAATCTCTCTCAAACCCAGGCATTTGCACATTATCTTTCCTGCAATCACTTGCTGAGAATATAATAGTCTCCTACCTGGCCTCCCTGAACCTAGTTTTGTCCCTTTACTAATATTCTTTCCATACCATTGACTAAATAATGTTTTAAAATGAAACTCTGTTAAAATTCTTCAATGGATAAAGTATAAAATCCTTCACCAGTGCACCCCTTTCATGATCTGATCCTTGCTTATATTCCCAGCACCATTTCACATCATTTTTCTTCTCCATTGCTTCCAGGAATTCTAGCCTTCTTTCAGTTCTCTCTTGCTTCAGGATATTTGAATATGTTATTCTCTATTCTTAAAATACTTATCCTCTCTTAATCCTAATGTCGGTAATCTTATTTTCTTATTTGTAATATCCATCACAGTTGTAACTGCTAACAGCCCCCTTACAGCATAAACTCTATGAGGGTAAGGTCCCATGTCTAGCTGGTTCATCTCTGTGTCCCAAGTGCCAAACACTAACTTATCACTTATTGGGAATGTAATTAATACCATATTTAGGTGATCATTTTCACCACTCAGACAGGGTCACACCTTCTAGCTGATTGACTCATTGAAAAGCATCTCATTTTATGAGGCATTTTCTCCAATCCTTTACATTGTACACAAAAAAGTATAACTGCCCATCAAACATCCTCATCAATTCTATTTTTACTGAGGGAATCAGTAAAAAATGTAAGGAAAATAGATTTAGTTTATATTCCAAGAGTTGAATGTTGTTACAAACAAGTCTAAAAATTTATTCATAAAATATAATAAGTCATGTTGTTAAGAATTTGAAGAAATGTAGAAAAAACAACAGTGCTAGTGTTATGAAAAGAGATACCTGTGGCTCTGAACGAGAGTCTCAAGGGACAGCACCATACTTGAATTGTAAAAGTGCTGAAATGCAAACATCTTAAATGGAAGTGACCACTATGTATCCTGGAAAGCTGTTAGATGATTCCAAAAGCGGTTCTTTGACAAAGAAACCAACGTAGAAGATAAATAGGAAGAGTTTTATTAATACTACTCATGGACTATGAGCATATATAAAAAAGTAATGTTTCTAAATCCATCTATTATTGCATATCCTATTGTTAAATATGTATGCATAATTAAATTTATACATTAGCTATTACAAATAGATATCTGACTAATCTATCCTCTAAATTTATATATTGAAGCTACCCCAAAAAACATCTTTCTGTATCTTCACATTCTGAAATAGAAGATTAACTTATAGTCAAGATTGCCTTACAATGGGATATGTTAATACTCAAATTCCAAAATTTATACTCAAATTTGTAAGTACACAGTCTTCTCAGAAAACTACTTTAAAATGTAAAATACTCATTGAGGTGAGTCAGTTCTAATTTGTTTTAAATCAACAACAGTATTTTACAATAATTCTTAATATTATTAAATCATAATATTATTAAATGTTTATGAATGTTTACAAATGACAACATTTTTGGAAGAAACATGCCTTCACAGCTTTGAACTTCATTAAGAGGTTCTATTCTGGTGACATTCCAGCAGGTCTTAGTTTCTAGTCCAAATATAAATTCATTATTCCCATGGATGTGCAATACCAGGTGGCTATGATTACCTTCAAAAAGATCAAAACAAAGAGATAATGGAGGAAAATATATTCTCTTCATAATAATAATCTTTCCAAAATACCATTTTGTGATGGTTGCCTTAGACATTATAAACTCTGACAAATTTATTTAGATCATTTCACTTAGGAATCAGTCACTTCAAAATTATACATTATGCCTCTACATAGAAAAATATATATGTGGTAACCAATTCTGTAATATAAATAATAGTAAGTCAATATAAAAGTATATAATTAAAATATGGTGATTAATAGAAAAATACAAAGATTTATAGAAACATTTCATAATTCACTTCATTTAGATCCTTGAATTTATTCCTTCATAAAATATATAAAATATATTATAAAAACTGGAACAGAATGGAATAATAGCACCTGTGCCCGTTACAATTTTAACCAAGCAGAAGATTTAATTGACCAATTGTTTCCAATCTGCAAGCTATTTTTAAAAGTTCAAAGACAAAGAAAAAATAACAACAGAAAAAAATTTCCAACAGAATGTTCATGTCTCAGAGGTTTTTTGAAAATAACACTATACATTCTGGGAAACTAATGTGAAATCACTGGGGGGAAAAAGTCAAAAAATAAAGAGTTGAAAAGAGAAAGTAAGCACCTCTTAGAGCTAACCATTTTAAATATTTTGGTGATTGGCCACGTGCGGTGGCTCACGCCTGTAATCCCAGCACTTTGGGAGGCCAAGGCGGGCAGAACACAAGGTCAGGAGTTCGAGGCCAGCCTTGCCAACATGGTGAAACCCCATCTCTACTAAAAATACAAAAATTAGCTGGGCATGGTGGCAGGCGCCTGTGATGCCAGCTACTCAGGAGGTTGAGGCAGAAGAATCACTTGAAATCGGAAGGCAGAGGCTGCAGTGAGCCAAGATCACCCCACTACACTCTGGCCTGGGCGACAAGAGCGAAACTCCATCTCAAAAAAAAAAGAAAATGTTGGTGATTATCTCTCCAGTCCTCCCCCTAGGCATTTAAAACATGAAATTAGAGTTACTCAATACTACCTAATGAGATCATATTATCAATACTAATGTAATATGCATCACTAAACATCAGAAACATCTTTCCACGTCTCACAAGTGTAGTTTTATTATGCAGGTTGACATAGTAGGCAAAGCATAGCTTTGATGTCAGAATTGAACTCAAATTCTGACTCTGCAAGTTATAGTTTCCATGGTCTCAAGTAATCCTTCAACGGCTGTCAATCACTTCACCTCTCAAATGAGTTTAATAATAACCATTCTACAAGAGAAGTGAGATAAGCGCTCACATATACTGTCCTATATGTCCTAAGTATAGTGCTGGCATATAATATGCAGTGAATGCTTTTACCTTTTTAAAACATTCTGTTCTAAACTTACATTTTTATTTGTAAATGAGAAATTAATCCCCTCTGAAATTAATCTCGCAGGGGGAGCGAAGCGACGGTTGCCGGGAAGCGCCGCGCCACCCCTCCCTCCCATTCTTCGTCCTCCCCTCGCGCGCCACCCGTTTTTCCTCTTTCTCCGTTAATAACAGCTGGGTGGCTGCGGAGAAGGGAAGGTGGCTCCCGGCGGAGTCTGGGCGGGCGCCTCCCACTCAGCCTCCAGTCGCCGTGGGAGCCGGAGGATGGCGGCGGTAGCAGCGGCTGCCCGAGAGGAGGCAGTGCCGAGGCCCGGGGCGCCAAGCGCGGCGGCAGAAAGCGGCAGCGGCCCGTCGTGGCGCACCAGAACCAAAACCAGCGGCAGTCGCACGGCCCCCTGAGCCGCCCCTTCCTGCTGGAGCCAGCGAGGGGTGCCTGCAGCCGGGACACCTTCCTCTCCGCGTCTCCTCGTCTCCCGCGCCCGCGTCAGGTCGCCAGCCTTGCCACCGCCCCGAGAAGAGCGCGCGGGCGCCGACTGCCCCTCGGGGCGCCGGGCGGCGGCCCTGGACGTGACGGGGCCTCTCTGGGCCGGCCGCGGCGCCTCGGCCCTGCCCTCCAGCTCCCGCGTTCGCTCCTGCCTTCTCGGCCCTCGGGGCGCAGCGCGCGGCCCGGTCCGGGGTAGGGCGGACATAAGCGCCAAGCAGAGCGGCCTGGCCGCCGCTAACGGCGCACGCGCGCGTACTCGGCTCGGATCTACCTTCCAGTAGCAGCGGAGGGGCCAATGGGACCGGGACCGGGGCCGGGAGCCCAGTGCCGGGGGCCGCCGCCGCCGCGGGGAGGTTGCCGGCTCAGGTGCCTAGCGCGCAGCAGCCCAGCGCCTCGGGCGGCGCCGCAGCGGCCTCGGCAGTACCGTGCAGCTGTTTCCTCGGGGGGGCGTGGCGTCGGGGACCCCCGCGGCGCAGTCCGCCTTCAGCATCCCGAACAGCAGCAGAGGCCCGTACGGCTCGCAGGACTCGGTGCACAGCAGCCCTGAGGATGGCGGCGGCGGCCGGCACCCGCTGGTGGGCGGGAGCCACGGCGGGCCGCGCCTGGTGATCGGCTACTTACCAGCTCACCTCTCACCGCACGTGTTTGGAGGTACGGACCCCTCTGCACGCGCCCGCGCTGGGTCCTCCAGCGGCTGCACGTGGGGCGTGGCCGCCGGCTATTTTTACCCTTATCCTTTTCTCCTTCTGCCAGGGCGCCGGGGTCTGCTTCGCCCGCGCCGGTCTCCATCCTGGGAAGAAACCCGGCACTTAACACTGCGGTGTCGCTACCGCGTAGACACGTGGTTTTGTTTTTAAACATCGTGAGCACCCACACCTCAGCGGCTGCACAGTAGAGATAGTCTATTTTCCAGTGAGTTGACTGGAGCAAATGTTGTTTTACAGCAAACCCACGAAACAGCCCTTGTGGTTGTGGCTTTTAGTACCAGGAAGTCAGGAGGAGACCCGTTGCTAAATGTAGTTCTATCTGGGGACTCGAGTGGGGAACAATTGTTAAAAGCCAAAAGTCAAAGGGTCTCAAATGAACTCTGAGTTCATCTTTGGACCGACTTTTAATATAAAGCTGTAATCCTTAAATCTGTGTCAGCAGTCCCACTTACTATGTCACTTTAATTGGATGAATGCGTTAATGAAAAGTTTGTTTTTAAACGTCACTAAACTGCTACTTAAGATCACAGTTAATGTGCGTCCTGCTTAATTTGGAAACCATTTAAAAAATGGAAAAGTTTCTTAGGGAAGTAAAAATTTTGCAACTCTGCCTACAAGGTACAGTAATTGGCTAGGTTCTTTTGAAGAGCAGTGTTGACTAGAGTTGAGGAAAAGTCAGTTGTGAAAAATGGACATTTTTAATAGCAAAATGATGTGCTTTACTATAGAAACAGGAGGAAGGGTGCATTATCCTGGGGAAAATGAATTCTTCTTCAGTTATGTTTTATGCTGATCTACTTTATTGCAAAACACTAATAGTAAATGAATCAAGACCACCTCCCCTCCCCGCTTTATGAAAATAAATAGAAGTATAGAAGATAAGCATTCCCATTTCATTGCATTATGTATCTCATATTAGAAGAATTCGGTACTGAGCACAGATGAGCAGCGAAAACACCATTCCCTACATTTTTGTGCCTCTTTTACTTATATATTTGTAAACGTAGGAACTTTGAGTGGAGACTTAGTAAAGTGGAATACGTAGTAATTTATCTGTTCTGATGTTCTGTACTATCAGCATACACGCCAGCATAAATTAAAAATAGGAATGTCATGTTTAGTTTTTCCCATCTTTTTAGTAACGCTTTGTACATTCAATATGGAATGACGCTTGACTTTTAATTAGCTACCTTGTTTTAAAGTAATTTTTGCTTCTTAAAAATATTCATCCCTCTTAAAATTGGGCCATTTTAAATCATTTGCTTTTGGGTAAAAGAACTCTACTGGTGTCCTTAAAGTGATTTGATCACAACTAACCTAACAGTTGAAGTTGCTGTAGTCCATACTGAAGAATATAAAAGGCAGTTTTTGAGAATTGGTGATTAGTGCGAGAATGAAGGGCAAACTGGTTTTTAGTCTTTATCTTTTTAAAGTGAAAATTTGCATTTAGCAGTTATCAAAAGATGAATATTTAAGTTTGCTGAAGAAGGGTGAATAGGAAAAGCCTTGTCAAGTTAATAGTTAATATTTATTTGATATGCTGATTTTTAAAAATTCATTTTCTAAGAGCTGATAATTCCCTTTGAGAAACATTATATTTCTGTGGGTTTGTTAAGTAAATGCATTCTATTCAGAGCAAGAGACAGTTGAGCCCCATGCTATTCCTAGTAAGTAAAAATACCTAGTTGCTTAAAGTTGGAGATAAAGCATTTATCTTTTTTCTTATCTAAATTCTAGATTTGTTCACTCATTATAGTTCTTTTAGTGCTGTTGGGGTTGGGTGACTGGGGCCTAGTAGTACAGTGACACTTTCTGAGGAACTTAGAGCAGCCTTTCTCACCCGGCTTTCTGGAGAGAATTGTGCCATAGTGTGCAATGAATTTTAACTTTTAGCACCAGTGCATTTAAGACGGTTTTAGTTATGTATCATTCTTGGAACAATTGAGAAAGGTCACTGAAATAATTTCCTGTGTTTGGTGATTCAGATGAGGAACCTCAGTTGAGAATTGCTGGAAAGGGATCAGAGAAATTACCTGTTCTTATTATATGACAGGATCAGATGAAAGTGCCACATCCTGAAATCTCTGTTGAGGCAGGGAGATGGAATACACTTATGTAAAAACCCATCTTAGTGGCATTGCCTTACTGAGATTTTTACCTATATTTTAGTGGATGGGTTATTAGGAAAACAATAGAAGCATGTTTCTCATCATCTTGAGATTTAGGGAGCTAGATGAAGAATCTTATGATTAAAAAGATTAGACTTGACTATACATCACATTTACTTAATTTTTTAGTATCTATTATGGCATTGTGTTTATTCAGTTACAAATTGTATAAATGGTTATATACAAATAACTCCATCTGAAAATTGGTAAAAGGATTATTTCAGAATTAATGGAAAGTTCATATTGTTTCTTGTAAAACTGTTGTTTTAATTGTTGTTTATATTATTAACGTCTCCTAATAAGAAAATATGGTACTAGTAAGATTCAAAATTATTCTCTTGTGAGCTCTCATGTAATTTATAGAAAATGAAAAACAGTCCCCCGCCTTTTATTTTTAACACTTAAGAGTCTAGCAAGTGGAATTGTTAGTAGTTCCCTCATAATGAATTGCCACATTGAACGAGGAAGTTTTCTGTGTTGGTTTTATGTTTTGCTGTCTTTTGGACATCTATTTTGGCTATATACACTCTTATTCTCTCTAGAGAACTGGAAGAGAAATGCCTAATCCAGATATTTCAGTGTGTAGAAATTTCCTAGAATTGAGTGGCCGGACATCAGAATGTGATTATATTTATATAGGAGTTTTTAGGTGAAGTAAATCTTGTCCTTGTTATTCTTTTCAGACTGAGGAGTGTTAAAGTGAACAGACGCTTTCTTGACTACTGCTAGTGTTGTCCATCACCTTTGTTTTAAAACAGGTCTTAAGGGTATTTCCTAATATTTAAAAATCTTGATGATATCTTAGAGAGGGTTTGTTTGGCTTTAATTTACGTCTATGTTTTTTTCCACTGTCAAGTAGCTACTCATAAGAGCATAAAATGAGTTGTAAAATAGCCTTTAATGATGCAGCAAGGATGGGGTAGATGAATTGGGCTATAGAAATGTACCAATACATGGAGATTATTTCCAGAGAAATCATGTGGACTTCTATAATGTATCCTTGAGTCCGGAAGTGAAAATGTAAAATGACTTAATCTAAGACAACCAGTGGTGCTGGGTTGCTTTTGGCCTCCTGATTTTCTTGAGCTTTTTTGGGTGTGGCTTGCTCATGAGTATTTCAGTAGTCTGATTGTAATTCAGGTGCCTTGCTACTTGTGAAACATGTTTTCTTATATTGAAGGAGTGTGGGTTATCTCTTAAAACTGAATATGTTGAATAAGACCTGTATTTCTAGGAAGATTTCTCTTAATTTTTAAGGCAGATGTGAAGTTTTATGGTGTTAGGTTATCTTCATTAATTAACCATTATGGAATCGGTCTCAGTTATCACTTCTTACCAATATCAAGTGCCAAAATGTTTGAATTTGGGATACTGTAATTAATCTACTTCCTATTCCTGAATGTTATTTTGTGCCATTGAAGGCTTTTATGGGGAGTGGCAGAAGAGGAATGTTTGCCTCTTTCTAAGAAAAATGAGCCTTCTAACCACAACCCTGCCACTCCTGAAGTAATAAGAATTTTGGTGGTTATTGTTTCTCACTTGTAATTTCATACCTTTGTGTTATATGTTTTGCTGTGTGTAAGTGTGGCCTGTGTCATGGAAGTTTCTGCTTTGGGAATTTTTTGGAACTATTGTTGACTGCAAGGTGGGGAGGATTGGTGAGTTGCACAGGGCGTCACCTGATCTGAGAGCAGCGGGACCTAAGAACCTGGTATTTTGATGCTTTGCTGGCTGGTGCAGTGCCTGAGGGAGTAAGAGCCCTGTTGTTGTAAGACAGTGTCTTACTCCCTCAGGCACATCTCCAACAAGTCTCTTGCTCTCCTCCAATTTGATTGCTTTGCCTGGCAACCAGTAATTAAGTTCTTCTGATTACCAAATATCATTGATTAGATATCAACTTTTAAACTATTTATTATTATTTGGGTTTGTAAGAAGAATTGCCCTAATATTAAACTGATTACATGTACTAGGTATTATGTACAATTGGGTATATTGGCAAATGTGTTAAAAGAGAGTGTAGGAACTGCTTTATGTAGCAAATTACTTCCTAAGTTTTACCTTATGTAAATATTCTTAAGAACTATTGTTTATTTGAAATGTTAGTCTGTGTTTCAATTTTGCATATACATGACATTTATTTGTTTAGAAATTGGACAAAACATAGGCCTTTTTTGAACAAAGGGTTCAGAAATACCTTAGGTTCTGATTTTATTCATTTTCTTTTTTTTTTATTTTATTCGTGTTCTAAGCTGCTTATTCACAAATGACTACAAATTTAGCTGTTCTAAGCAACACATTTATTACCTCGCAATTTCTATGGGTCAAGAGGCTGGGCACAACTTAGCTGTGTCCTCTGTAAGACTGCAGTCAAAGTGTTGGCCAGGGCTGGGTTGTTATCTAGAGACTCAACTGGGGAAAGGTCTGCCCTCAGACTTCCTTGGGTTATTGGCTGAATTTATTTCCTTGTGTCTGTTAGGTTCAGAGCAGCTTGATTCTTCAAAATCAGCAAAGGAAGAGAGTCTATCAAAGGTGAACTGGTGCTATGTTCTTACATAATCGTGTACATGTAATCACATACAACTCATTGCCTTTGCTGTATTTCATTGATTAGAAGCAAGTCATAGGTCCAGTTCACGTGCAAGGGGAGGGAATTATACAAAGGTTTAAACACCAGGAAGTGTAGGAATCAAGAATAGTCACATCAGTTCTGTCTGCCACATGGATTATAGACTTAGATTGACAGCTGAACATGTAACTTTTTTTTTAAACTCAGTTTTTATTTACTTTTAAAAAGTTGTACTAATGCATATGGTAAGTATAGTATTAATAAACATGAATTGAGCCCCTTTTAGGGGCTGGGCATTGTAGATATTCAGGGTTCAGATGTGGGGCTTCTTTATGCACTGCTCAACTCTCCATTGAATTTGAGAGATGGATATATGTGATCATTATACAGTGCAACAAATTCTGTAATAGAACTGTTAACAAAATGCTTAGTGAAGTATCTTTGTCTAGGCTGGTCAAAAAATGCTTCACAGAGGAGGGTATGTTTGAACTGTAGTTTGAAGGCTTTAGAAGTTTTATGGAGAGAGGACACTATAGACTAAAGAAAAATCCACAAAAGTGTGGGTTTTGATTGGGCATACTGAAAAGTTAAATATGTCTGGATTGTAGGGTGCATAGAGGAATGATGAGAACCTGAAGCTAGAAAAATAGAAAGTGGAGCCAGTTGAAGGATTTTATAGTGCTGTAGGTTTATCTAATGAAGTTTGAAAGCAGGGGGAGTATCATGATTAGGTCATTGGGCACAATTAACACTCATAGTTTATGTGGATGGTGACCTTCTCTAATGGTGCAGACTTCAGGCTGTATGCAGCAACCCTGATCAGGATTCAGTTTTCAAGGAGGAGAGTGTGATAGCAGGAGAATAAGTTAGGATTCTTTTAAAATATAACTGATAGAAGATGCCTATGTTGAAAACATGGCATTGGTGAGGGAGAAGAAAAGTTAGATTTGATTGAGATTTCTAAGGTAGAACTGATAGAATTGAGAACCTGGGTACATGGTGATGTCTTTAACCAATATTAAAGATGAAAAGAGCAAGTTTTAGGAAATGATAATGAGTTCCTTTTAGGCCTGTTAAATTTGAGTGGCTATAGGATTTTCATCTGGATAGAAGTATACTTTAAGTGGTTGGAAACATGAGTCTCTAATTCAGGATATTACAAAAAACTGAGAAATCAATTTGCACGATATAAATGATTCCAGAAAGTGGATAAGATTACTAAGGGATGAATATAGACTGACGAAGGACAAGGATGGACTCCAGAGGAGCAAGTATTTTAAGAGACAGGTGGAGGAAGAGGCCAGCAGTTAGAATTCAACCAAGGGAAAGGAAGTTTTTTAAAACCTTTTTTTTTTTTAAATTATAAAAATAATACCTGTTCACTAGAGAAAAACTAACATACAGAAAAGCAGTGGCTCACGCCTGTAATCCCAGCACTTTGGGAGGCCGAGGCGGGCAGATCACGAGGTCAGGAGATCTAGACCATCCTGGCTAACACGGTGAAACCCCATCTCTACTAAAAATACAAAAAAGTAGCCAGGCGTGGTGATGGGCGCCGTAGTCCCAGCTGCTTGGGAGGCTGAGGCAGGAGAATAGCGTGAACCTGGGAGGTGGAGCTTGCAGTGAGCCGAGATGGTGCCACTGCACTCCAGCCTGACTGACAGAGTGAGACTCCGTCTCAAAAAAAAAATCGCAAATCGCTTGCCACTAGAAATAACCACTAGAAATCTTACCACTAGAAATAACCAGAAAAAAGTGTTAATGTCTTTCATATATGTATTTGTTTTAGACACAAAATTTGGAACATTCATTTTTATATTGTTTTGATTTTAACCTTTCTGATGTTCTAATACAAAGTTTTAAAGCTACAAATTTTCCTCCAAGAATTACTTTACCTGAATCCCACTGATTTTGAAGTGTTCTTGTTAACATTCAGTGAAAAATGTATTTTAATTTCCCATATGATTTCTTCTTGATCCATAGGTTACATATTCTTTGATAACATGCTCTTTCCATTTCCACCAGTTTCTAACATCACATTAAAATTTTTTATAACATGATTTAAAATTATTACCCAGTATTCCAAAAATCACTCAAATATTTAATGAGGACCCGCTCTTCCAAACACTATTCTGGGGATACAGCAGTGAATAAATAAGATAAAAATCCCTGCTTTTAGGGGCCTTATTATTCTATTTGGGAGAGATAGTAAACAAACAAGTAAAATACATAGTGTGTTAGGGCATTGAGTGTAATGGAAAAAAATGGAGTGCAAAGGCTGATAGAGATTCTGGGGTGGAGCCCTGTCTATAGTTGCTATTTTAAATCGGGTTTTAAGGATGACCTCACTGACAAGGTGACAATTCAAGCCTCATAACCACTGACCTGTGGTTTCTGGCTTTTGTTTTAAAGAGGGATGGGGAGACACTGGAGTATTTTTGTGCAGAAGATTGACATAATCTGACTTGGGTTTTAAAGGATTACTCTGGCTATTGTGTGAGGTGGCAAGAGTCAGCAAGAAGGCAAAAATCCAGATGAAAGATAACAGTGGCTTGGACTAGGGTGGCAGTGCTGGAGGTGCTAAGCAGTGGCCAGATTCTGGATATCCCATGTTTTGAAGATAGAGCCACCTGGATTAGATGTGGAGGTATGAGAGAAAATGAAGAGTCTAGGATTTATTTGGTTGTTCCTTATGGTTGAGCATTTAGTTTGTTTGCAGTTTGGTACAGTTGTAATAAAATACTGTTGCCGTGAACACCCTGGTAAGCAAATTTTTACAGTTTTTTTTTTTTTTTGGATGGAGTCTCGCTCTGTCGCCCAGGCTAGAGTGCAGTAGTGTGATCTTGACTCACTGCAACCTCTGCCTCCCAGGTTCAAGCGATTCTTGTGCCTCAGCCTCCCAAGTAGCTGTGATTACAGGTGTGCACCACCATGCCTGGCTAATTTCTTTATTTTTAGTAGAGACTGGGTTTTGCCATGTTGGCCAGGCGAGTCTCAAACTCTTGGCCTCAAGTGATTCGCCCACCTCAGCCTCCCAAAGCGCTGGGATTACAGGCGTGAGTGCCCGGCCAGTTCTTAGAAATTTGTCAGTGACATGGGATTGTCAGCAACAAAGATATGCTTTTGTTCAAGGCATTTGATCTTTATTGCCAAATTGCTCGTTAGAAACAGAAACAGCTTCTAGCAAGGTATAATCTTTAGGACTATGTAAAATTTTTTAACCAATAAAAACTTGTGAGATTTTTGATATTTATAAGTGCAGATTGGTAGATATATTTCGAGTAATATCACCTGTCAGAGTCATTATTTCATTCAGGGCTCTTTTTTTTAGCCACGAAAAGATTTAGTGTGTCAGAAAATTATAGGTATATTTAGTCATTTGAATTTCATAAGTTCTGACCATGTGGAATATCCTAATTTTTGCTTGAATTGTGATTAGTGTGTAATAGTTCTTTAATTTACCTATTTATATATGAGCTGAGGAAAAAAAAAAAGAAGAAGCCATATATACATAATGGGTTATTTATTATGTATAATATGTTTCAGAGAGCCAGTGCTCAGTTGAACAATAAATTTTGCTATTTTTGTTGGTTTTTAGTTTTTTTCTACTGTTACCTCTATTCTGTTCTTTCTCATTTTGTAAAGTTAATTTTGTTCTTTCTCCTAGCTTCTTAGTTCTTTTATTTTTTATCTATTATTTTTTAACAATAAAAGTATTTAAGGCTGTGTTTACTTCCCATAGCTTTGGATACTTACCATTTTCATTATCATTGAATACACATTTTTTTTCTTTTAAAAGTCAGTTCTATCGAGGAATAATCATGTTAACTGCATTTTGATATTTTCTTTATTATTATTATTATTATTATTATTATATTATTATTATACTTTAGGTTTTATGGTACATGTGCGCAATGTGCAGGTAAGTTACATATGTATACATGTGCCATGCTAGTGCGCTGCACCCACCAACTCGTCATCTAGCATTAGGTATATCTCCCAATGCTATCCCTCCCCCCTCCCCCCACCCCACAACAGTCCCCGAAGTGTGATGTTCCCCTTCCTGTGTCCATGTGTTCTCATTGTTCAATTCCCACCTATGAGTGAGAATATGCGGTGTTTGGTTTTTTGTTCTTGCGATAGTTTACTGAGAATGATGATTTCCAATTTCATCCATGTCCCTACAAAGGACATGAACTCATCATTTTTTATGGCTGCATAGTATTCCATGGTGTATATGTGCCACATTTTCTTAATCCAGTCTATCATTGTTGGACATTTGGGTTGGTTCCAAGTCTTTGCTATTGTGAATAATGCGGCAATAAACATACGTGTGCATGTGTCTTTATAGCAGCATGATTTATAGTCCTTTGGGTATATACCCAGTAATGGGATGGCTGGGTCGAATGGAATTTCTTGTTCTAGATCCCTGAGGAATCGCCACACTGACTTCCACAAGGGTTGAACTAGTTTACAATCCCACCAACAGTGTAAAAGTGTTCCTATTTCTCCACATCCTCTCCAGCACCTGTTGTTTCCTGACTTTTTAATGATTGCCATTCTAACTGGTGTGAGATGGTATCTCATTGTGGTTTTGATTTGCATTTCTCTGATGGCCAGTGATGGTGAGCATTTTTTCATGTGTCTTTTGGCTGCATAAATGTCTTCTTTTGAGAAGTGTCTGTTCATGTCCTTCGCCCACTTTTTGATGGGGTTGTTTGTTTTTTTCTTGTAAATTTGTTGGAGTTCATTGTAGATTCTGGATATTAGCCCTTTGTCAGATGAGTAGGTTGCGAAAATTTTCTCCCATTCTGTAGGTTGCCTGTTCACTCTGATGGTAGTTTCTTTTGCTGTGCAGAAGCTCTTGAGTTTAATTAGATCCCATTTGTCAATTTTGGCTTTTGTTGCCATTGCTTTTGGTGTTTTAGACATGAAGTCCTTGCGCATGCCTATGTCCTGAATGGTAATGCCTAGGTTTTCTTCTAGGGTTTTTATGGTTTCAGGTCTAACATTTAAGTCTTTAATCCATCTTGAATTGATTTTTGTATAAGGTGTAAGGAAGGGATCCAGTTTCAGCTTTCTACATATGGCTAGCCAGTTTTCCCAGCACCATTTATTAAATAGGGAATCCTTTCCCCATTTCTTGTTTTTCTCAGGTTTGTCAAAGATCAGATAGTTGTAGATATGTGGCATTATTTCTGAGGGCTGTGTTCTGTTCCATTGATCTATATCTCTGTTTTGGTACCAGTACCATGCTGTTTTGGTTACTGTAGCCTTGTAGTATAGTTTGAAGTCAGGTAGTGTGATGCCTCCAGCTTTGTTCTTTTGGCTTAGGATTGACTTGGCCATGCGGGCTCTTTTTTGGTTCCATATGAACTTTAAAGTAGTTTTTTCCAATTCTGTGAAGAAAGTCATTGGTAGCTTGATGGGGATGGCATTGAATCTGTAAATTACCTTGGGAAGGATGGCCATTTTCATGATATTGATTCTTCCTACCCATGAGCATGGAATGTTCTTCCATTTGTTTGTATCCTCTTTTATTTCCTTGAGCAGTGGTTTGTAGTTCTCCTTGAAGAGGTCTTTCACATCCCTTGTAAGTTGGATTCCTAGGTATTTTATTCTCTTTGAAGCAATTGTGAATGGGAGTTCACTCATGATTTGGCTCTCTGTCTGTCTGTTATTGATGTATAAGAATGCTTGTGATTTTTGCACATTGATTTTGTATCCTGAGACTTTGCTGAAGTTGCTTATCAGCTTAAGGAGATTTTGGGCTGAGACAATGGGGTTTTCTAGATATACTATCATGTCATCTGCAAACAGGGACAATTTGACTTCCTCTTTTCCTAATTGAATACCCTTGATTTCCTTCTCCTGCCTAATTGCCCTGGCCAGAACTTCCAACACTATGTTGAATAGAAGTGGTGAGAGAGGGCATCCCTGTCTTGTGCCAGTTTTCAAAGGGAATGCTTCCAGTTTTTGCCCATTCAGTATGATATTGGCTGTGGGTTTGTCATAAATAGCTCTTATTATTTTGAGATACGTCCCATCAATTCCTAATTTATTGAGAGTTTTTAGCATGAAGGGTTGTTGAATTTTGTCAAAGGCCTTTTCTGCATCTATTGAGATAATCATGTGGTTTTTGTCTTTGGTTCTGTTTATATGCTGGATTACATTTATTGATTTGCGTATATTGAACCAGCCTTGCATCCCAGGGATGAAGCCCACTTGATCATGGTGGATAAACTTTTTGATGTGCTGCTGGATTCTGTTTGCCAGTATTTTATTGAGGATTTTTGCATCAATGTTCATCAAGGATATTGGTCTAAAATTCTCTTTTTTTGTTGTGTCTCTGCCAGGCTTTGGTATCAGGATGATGCTGGCCTCATAAAATGAGTTAGGGAGGATTCCCTCTTTTTCTATTGATTGGAATAGTTTCAGAAGGAATGGTACCAGCTCCTCCTTGTACCTCTGGTAGAATTCGGCTGTGAACCCATCTGGTCCTGGACTTTTTTTGGTTGGTAAGCTATTGATTATTGCCACAATTTCAGCTCCTGTTATTGGTCTATTCAGAGATTCAACTTCTTCCTGGTTTAGTCTTGGAAGGGTGTATGTGTTGAGGAATTTATCCATTTCTTCTAGATTTTCTAGTTTATTTGCATAGAGGTGTTTGTAATATTCTCTGATGGTAGTTTGTATTTCTGTGGGATCAGTGGTGATATCCCCTTTATCATTTTTTATTGCATCTATTTGATTCTTCTCTCTTTTTTTCTTTATTAATCTTGCTAGCGGTCTATCAATTTTGTTGATCCTTTCAAAAAACCAGCTCCTGGATTCATTTATTTTTTGAAGGGTTTTTTGTGTCTCTATTTCCTTCAGTTCTGCTCTGATTTTAGTTATTTCTTGCCTTCTGCTAGCTTTTGAATGTGTTTGCTCTTGCTTTTCTTGTTCTTTTAATTGTGATGTTAGGGTGTCAATTTTGGATCTTTCCTGCTTTCTCTTGTGGGCATTTAGTGCTATAAATTTCCCTCTACACACTGCTTTGAATGCATCCCAGAGATTCTGGTATGTTGTGTCTTGGTTCTCGTTGGTTTCAAAGAACATCTTTATTTCTGCCTTCATTTCATTATGTACCCAGTAGTCATTCAGGAGCAGGTTGTTCAGTTTCCACGTAGTTGAGCGGTTTTGAGTGAGATTCTTAATCCTGAGTTCTAGCTTGATTGCACTGTGATCTGAGAGACAGTTTGTTACAATTTCTGTTCTTTTACATTTATTGAGGAGAGCTTTACTTCCAAGTATATGGTCAATTTTGGAATAGGTGTGGTGTGGTGCTGAAAAAAATGTATATTCTGTTGATTTGGGGTGGAGAGTTCTGTAGATGTCTATTAGGTCCGCTTGGTGCAGAGCTGAGTTCAATTCCTGGGTATCCTTGTTGACTTTCTGTCTCGTTGATCTGTCTAATGTTGACAGTGGGGTGTTAAAGTCTCCCATTATTAATGTGTGGGAGTCTAAGTCTCTTTGTAGGTCACTCAGGACTTGCTTTATGAATCTGGGTGCTCCTGTATTGGGTGCATATATATTTAGGATAGTTAGCTCTTCTTGTTGAATTAATCCCTTTACCATTATGTAATGACCTTCTTTGTCTCTTTTGATCTTTGTTGGTTTAAAGTCTGTTTTATCAGAGACTAGGATTGCAACCCCTGCCTTTTTTTGTTTTCCATTTGCTTGGTAGATCTTCCTCCATCCTTTTATTTTGAGCCTATGTGTGTCTCTGCACGTGAGATGGGTTTCCTGAATACAGCACACTGATGGGTCTTGAGTCTTTATCCAATTTGCCAGTCTGTGTCTTTTAATTGGAGCATTTAGTCCATTGACATTTAAAGTTAATATTGTTATGTGTGAATTTGATCCTGTCATTATGATGTTAGCTGGATATTTTGCTCGTTAGTTGATGCAGTCTCTTCCTAGTCTCGATGGTCTTTACATTTCGGTATGATTTTGCAGTGGCTGGTACCGGTTGTGCCTTTCCATGTTTAGCGCTTCCTTCAGGAGCTCTTTTAGGGCAGGCCTGGTGGTGACAAAATCTCTCAGCATTTGCTTGTCCGTAAAGTATTTTATTTCTCCTTCACTTATGAAGCTTAGTTTGGCAGGATATGAAATTCTGGGTTGAAAATTCTTTTCTTTAAGAATGTTGAATATTGGCCCCCACTCTCTTCTGGCTTGTAGGGTTTCTGCCGAGAGATCCGCTGTTAGTCTGATGGGCTTCCCTTTGATGGTAACCCGACCTTTCTCTCTGGCTGCCCTTAACATTTTTTCCTTCATTTCAACTTTGGTGAATCTGACAATTATGTGTCTTGGAGTTGCTCTTCTCGAGGAGTATCTTTGTGGCATTCTCTGTATTTCCTGAATCTGAATGTTGGCCCACCTTGCTAGATTGGGGAAGTTCTCCTGGATAATATCCTGCAGAGTGTTTTCCAACTTGTTTCCATTCTCCCCGTCACTTTCAGGTACACCAATCAGACGTAGATTTGGTCTTTTCACATAGTCCCACATTTCTTGGAGGCTTTGCTCGTTTCTTTTTATTCTTTTTTCTCTAAACTTCCCTTCTCGCTTCATTTCATTCATTTCATCTTCCAGGGCTGATACCCTTTCTTCCATTTGATCGCATCGGCTCCTGAGGCTTCTGCATTCTTCACGTAGTTCTCGAGCCTTGGTTTTCAGCTCCATCAGCTCCTTTAAGCACTTCTCTGTATTGATTATTCTAGTTATACATTCTTCTAAATTTTTTTCAAAGTTTTCAACTTCTTTGCCTTTGGTTTGAATATCGTCCCGTAGCTCGGAGTAATTTGATCGTCTGAAGCCTTCTTCTCTCAGCTCGTCAAAGTCATTCTCCGTCCAGCTTTGTTCCGTTGCTGGTGAGGAACTGCGTTCCTTTGGAGGAGGAGAGGTACTCTGGTTTTTAGAGTTTCCAGTTTTTCTGCTCTGTTTTTTCCCCATCTTTGTGGTTTTATCTACTTTTGGTCTTTGATGATGGTGATGTACAGATGGGTTTTTGGTGTGGATGTCCTTTCTGTTAGTTTTCCTTCTAACAGACAGAACCCTCAGCTGCAGGTCTGTGTGAGGTGTCAGTCTGCCCCTGCTGGGGGGTGCCTCCCAGTTAGGCTGCTCGGGGGTCAGGGGTCAGGGACCCACTTGAGGAGGCAGTCTGCCCGTTCTCAGATCTCCAGCTGCGTGCTGGGAGAACCACTGCTCTCCTCACAGCTGTCAGACAGGGACATTTAAGTCTGCAGAGGTTACTGCTGTCTTTTTGTTTGTCTGTGCCCTGCCCCCAGAGGTGGAGCCTACAGAGGCAGGCAGGCCTCCTTGAGCTGTGGTGGGCTCCACCCAGTTCAAGCTTCCAGGCTGCTTTGTTTACCTAAGGGAGCCTGGGCAATGGCGGGCGCCCCTCCCCCAGCCTCCCTGCCGACTTGCTGTTTGATCTCAGACTGCTGTGCTAGCAATCAGCGAGACTCCGTGGGCGTAGGACCCTGTGAGCCAGGTGCGGGCTATACTCTCCTGGGGCACCGTTTCCTAAGCCCGTCGGAAAAGCACAGTATTCGGGTGGGAGTGTCCCGATTTTCCAGGTGCCGTCTGTCACCCCTGGAAAGGGAACTCCCTGACCCCTTGCGCTTCCCGAGTGAGGCAATGCCTCGCCCCTGCTTCGGCTGGCGCACGGTGCGCTCACCCACTGACCTGCGCCCACTGTCTGGCACTCCCTAGTGAGATGAACACGGTACCTCAGATGGAAATGCAGAAATCACCCGTCTTCTGCGTCGCTCGCGCTGGGAGCTGTAGACCGGAGCTGTTCCTATTCGGCCATCTTGGCTCCTCCCCCCGATATTTTCTTTTACTTGGAAGTTATTTTAAAGTGTGGCTTTATTGTGGTTATCCTTACTACTACCTGTCGTTACTTCTAGTGTTCATTTAGAAATATTGCACCGTGGCTGGGCACGTGGCTCACGCCTGTAATCCCAGCACTTTGCCAGGCCAAGGTGGGTGGATCATCTGAGGTCAGGAGTTCGAGACCAGCCTGGACAACATGGCGAAACCCCATCTCTACTAAAAATACAAAAATCAGCCGGGCATGGTGGCAGGTGCCTGTAATCCCAGCTTATCAGGGGGTGCTGAGGCAGGAGAATTGCTTGAACCTGGGAGGCGGAGGTTGCAGTGAGCCGAGATCACGCCACTGTACTCCAGCCTGGGTGACAGAGCAAGACCCTGTCTCAAAAAATATAAAAGTATTGCACCATGGTCAGAGAATCTTAAGTCTTTCAGTTGTAAAGGATAGAAGCATAACTCAAAATAGCATTAGGTGGAAAAACTATATATTGTTTCAAATTATTGAAAAGGATCCTAGGGTAACTTAGAGAATTGAAGGAACAAATGCAGGACCCAAGGCCCCTGGAGCTGAAATTTAGAGAGGGAGAGAGGGGGAGAAAAAGAGGGAGGGAGGGGGAGAGAGAGAGAGAGAGAGAAAGAGTGAGTGTGTGTGTGTGTGTGTGCGTGTATGTCTGGGATTGCAGGTGTCAGCCACTGCCCCCAGGCAGTATGGACCTTCTTTAAGCTGGGGCCTTGAGACTCTCTGTACTTGCAACTACATGCGATCTTACAGGCCTGAAAGGAGTACCTTTCTCTACCTCCAGCAGAAAGGACTCAGATTAGCTCAGTTTGAGTTCTGCGTCTGTCCATAAATTACAAAAGCAGAGATGGGATGCACTTTTATGTCCAGGCTGTATTCTGTTATTGTGGGGAAGAGTTTAAGTCTTCAAGTCATGTTTCTTTTTTTTTTTTTTTCCTTTATTATTATTATTATTATTATACTTTAGACTCTATGGTACATGTGCGCAACGTGCAAGTAAGTTACATATGTATACATGTGCCATGCTGGTGCGCTGCACCCACCAACTCGTCATCTAGCATTAGGTATATCTCCCAATGCTATCCCTCCCCCCTCCCCCCACCCCACAACAGTCCCCGAAGTGTGATGTTCCCCTTCCTGTGTCCATGTGTTATCATTGTTCAATTCCCACCTATGAGTGAGAATATGCGGTGTTTGGTTTTTTGTTCTTGCGATAGTTTACTGAGAATGATGATTTCCAGTTTCATCCATGTCCCTACAAAGGACATGAACTCATCATTTTTTATGGCTGCATAGTATTCCATGGTGTATATGTGCCACATTTTCTTAATCCAGTCTATCATTGTTGGACATTTGACTAGTTCAACCCTTGTGGAAGTCAGTGTGGCGATTCCTCAGGGATCTAGAACTAGAAATTCCATTTGACCCAGCCATCCCATTACTGGGTATGTACCCAAAGGACTATAAATCATGCTGCTATAAAGACACATGCACACGTATGTTTATTGCAGCATTATTCACAATAAGTCATGTTTCTTGGGCTGACCTTAAGCAAGTTGCTTAGTTCCTCTGTACCCCCATTTTCTCATCTCTAGAATCAGACCAGGTGCATTGGCTTGCACCTGTAACCCCAGCACTCTGGGAGGCCCGGGGGGCAATCGCTTGAGCTCAGGAATTTGAGGTCAGCCTGGGCAACATGGTGAAACCCAGGTTATAGCAAAAATACAAAAATTAGCCAGGTGTGGTGGTGCGTGCCTGTAGTCCCAGCTACTCCAGAGGCTGAAGCAGGAGGATCACTTGAACCCAGAAGGCTGAGGTTGCGGTGAGCCAGGATTGCACCACTGCACTCCAGCCTGGGCGACAGAATGAGACTCTGTCTCAAAACAAAACAAAAACCTGCTTTTGTAGTATTGTGAGGGTTAAAGTAGTCCACATACTTCATACCTCTGTACTTTTAACTATTGAACGAACCTCTTCAATGAATGAAAAAATTAAAACATCCAAGATTTATGCCCCACTTCCAGTCTCACCCTCCTCAGAATGACCATGTGCTTTACTCTGATACTGTATTCGTTTCTCTTCCCAACTGATCAGACTTTGCAAAAACAATCCAATTTTCATTATTTTTATAATGTATCTTCCTTATATTTACAAAATTCTCCCCTGAACATTTGAATTGAGTTTTTCAGCACATTTACTATGCCAAACACATGGTAAAAACTTTGTAAATATTGAATGTTTCCCAAAATGTATTTGATAACTACATTATTATGTTTTAAGATAAGATTATTATTAGAATTATTGCTGTGTTTATGTATAAAAATGTATTGCTCTAGAAAGAAGTGGTAGGCTATGATTTTATTTGTATAATGTAAATATAGGTAAATTAATTTTTGAACCAAATAGTTATAATGTAGATTATACAAATGGAGGCAGTTATAAAATTGCCTTAGAAGTAAAATTATACTGTGCTTATAGCTCTTTTATAACCATTTGAACGTGTTACAAAGTGTTATCAATGTGAGTGTGTTTTGTGGGCGGTTGGAGATGGTTGGAAGGATGGTTGATAAGGTAGGTCAGTGTTTTCATTAAGTGTGTGCTGCTGCTTCAGGGCAGAGGCTGAAAAACTTAGATTTTTTTTAGTTACATGATTTACTACATCTCAGGCAACCTGGGTGACATGGCATTTACTAAAGCAATTCACTGCTTTGCTGGTGCTTCAGCACCCTTTAGTCTGACAGCCCTGAAGTCTTGATTTGTAATTCTCCATATTTCCTGTCTATCATAGCACTTCTTCAAAAACAGTGTATGTGGTCACCTTGAAATGTCAGTTCCTTAATAACTCCTTTTGCCCACTCTTCCTCCACATTACCATATACAGAGTTCTTTGGAGGATTGCCATTAGTTTCTTTAAAACAGAATAACTAAAATTAAGAATATTTAATATTATTCGCCACTTTAAGTGTCTTTATAAATATTGAACTAATACAGTTACTTTCATATAGTAATTTATGTGTTAGGAAACTTACTTCATAAGCACTATCTCTTTTGAGTCTATGTCATAAGAAGTCGGTGGTAGAGTAGATAATTTCTTTAGCTATTATCTGGAGATGAGACTTAGAAGTTAGAGCAACCACTTGTAGTATTTTAAGTGTGAGTTATTCTGTATTCTAGTTGTGAAGTGTACAGAATCTAATTAGCTTTTAATAATTCAGAGTCCTTTTCACACTTGGCTGCTTTTCTTTTCCTGTACAATTTTGTGTTTTCTCTTTTGTCTTTTAAAAATTTGTTAGTTAAAAAAAATTGTTTAGTTTTACAACCCTCCCTCATTTGTATAAATCTCCTCTCAGATTATTCATATGAGTATTGCCTGAATTTCATTTTCTTGTTAAAGTCTCTTTTGAGACCCTCTGACCTACCCTGTTCTGAAATGATTATCCTATGAGATCCCTCTTTGTTCATCATCATCTTGGAAATTGCATTTGCCTGCCTCTCTCTTAAGTTCAGTTTCCTGGTTCCTTGAATTTATGTGTCTTCTTTCTTGATGTTCTCCATGGTTTTTAGTTGATATAATCTCGTAGTTCCTACTGAGAAAGAATATGTGTAAGGTAAAATTTTTTTGAGGCTTCCATTCCTGAAAATATTTTATTTCTGCCCTCATTTTTGATTAGTACTTTGACTTGATATAGAATGCTAGGTTGAAGTTATTTTCCCTGAGAATTTAAAATGTGTTGCCTTGTTGCCTTCTGGCTTCTAGTGTTGCTGTTGAGCACATAGATGTCATTATGGTTTTTGATGCTTTGTATGAAAATTTCATTATTACATGCCTTGGGAGGGAACTGTTTTCATTCATTGTGCAACATATTTGGTAGGCTTTTTGAGTCAGCTGCTTTCTGTGATTTTTTTTTTTTGCCATTTTTTTCTCTGATGATTTAGATGTTGTACACCTAGAGTAATCCTTTGCTTTTTCTTTTTTCTCTTCAATTTTTTTATGTCTTTGGTTTTTGTTCTTTTTTTCTTTTGAGGGATTTATTTATTTATTTAAAGACAAGGTCTCGAGGCTCTGTCACCTAGGTTGGAGTGTAGTCGTGTGATCCTAGCTCACTGCAGCCTTGAACTCCTGGGCTCAAGTGCGCCTCCTGCCTCAGCCTCTTGAGTAGTTGGGACTACAGGTGCATGCCACGATGCCCAGATAGGGACTTTTAAAAATGTGATCTTATAACTGTTTTGTCAGTTTTTATTTGTTTGTGTAATTTTAATTTTTAACTTACTTTTTAATGTTTTTTAAAATTTCTGAGGTCTTTAAAAAATAATGTTTTTTCATATATTCCATTTTTGTTTTGTGGGTACAATATCTTTTTCTAAGAATAATTACTGATATTATTTACATGTGCATCTGTTTGTGTATATGTGTATATATGTATGTGTATGTATATATATGTATGTGTATGCTTTGTTCCCTTTCCTAAGTACTCAGTTTCTTCCCACTTGCTTTTTCTGTTTGTTTGGCTTCATCCTTTTGTTAGATATTTTCTTTAAATGTTTGGTGATCTTTGGCTAACTCCTGATACTTTTAAAGTGGGGGGCACTAAAAAGCAAATTGGAAGCTCTCTGTGCATGTAGTGTCCTCTATCTGGGCCATTTTCTTAGGAATATTACTGTCTTTTCTCTTGGGCTGGTCATATTTTCCAGAAATGGCTTTTCTTGTCTGGAAGACATGATTGTTTATGCTAGTGGTCTAGGAGCAGAGTGAGAATAAGATTGAGCGTCTTAATACTCAAAATGATACTTTCATTTAATCTCCATATTTAGTATCAATACAGGACCTCTGCCTTCAGCTAGTCCTGTTGTCTGCAAGTCTAGCAACTTTTCCCTCTCCAAATAACAAACCTGTAGTGTAGTGCCAGGGTTGGGGTTGCTTAGCTGCTGCAAGTCAGGGAGGACAATTGGGAGATCTCACAGCTCCTTACACAGACTGACAATGAATCTTTCTCTTTTAGGCCTGCCTTCACCCCTGCTTCCAGGGATATCTTGTGCTTGCCAATTCTTGTGCCTGCTGTAAATCAGTTTGCTTCTCTGCTTTCCTAGTTCTGCAGTGAAAATTATTACTCATTAATTTTCTTTCCAGAGTCTAAAGGTACTGCTTTTTATTTCATCTTCTTGATTTTTTATAGGTGTATTCCCTTTAAAAATTACATTTTTATCATTTTAGTAGGATGTTTGGACTGAGCAGAAACTAATGAATGTGTACAACTAGTTATCTTTACTTAGAAGTTCTCTTTTTTTAATTGCAGAAGAAATAAGAATCCACTTCTATAAAAATTTAGATGATGCCCCTGGGCGTGGTGGCTCACGCCTGTAATCCCAGCACTTTGGGAGGCCGAGGCGGGTGGATCACCTCAGGTCAGGAGTTTGAGACCAGCCGGACTAACATGGTGAAACCCTGTCTCTACAAAAATTAGCCGAGCATAGTGAAGCATGCCTGTAATTCCAGCGACTCGGGAGGCTGAGGCAGGAGAGTTGCTTGAACCTGGGAAGCGGAGGTTGCAGTGAGCTGAAATCGCACCATGGCACTCCAGCCTGGGCAACAAGAGCGAAACTATGTCTCAAAAAAAAAAAAAAAAAAAATTCAGATGATGCAAAAAAAGTGAAAGTCACTTTCAGATGTTCAACTAGTCCTCTAATGAATCTAATGGTTTTCAAACTTTTTTTTACTTTTTTTTTTTTTTTTTTGAGACAGTCTCACTCTGTTGCCCGGGCTAGAGTGCAGTGGCACCATCTCGGCTCACTGCAAACTGTCTCCTGGGTTCAAGCAATTCTCCTGTCTCAGCCCCCCAAGTGGCTGAGATTACAGGTGTGTACCACCGTGCCCGGCTAATTTTTGTATTTTTAGTAGAGACGGGGTTTTACCATGTTGGCCAGGCTGGTCTCGAACTCCTGACCTCAGGTGATCTGCCTGCCTTGGCCTCCCAAAGTGCTGGAATAAAGGAACTGTGTATTAACATGTTAACAATTCATAACTGCACTTTTTATGACATTTTGAAAGTCTATGTATAGTTACAGAACAATGGGTTTTGTTAAACTGTATCACATTTATACTTGCAGAAATTATTTCATTGTTATTAGTAGTAATTTTATTGGTTCAATAAAATTGGCAAAACTGAAAAAAAATAGAAATTTATATCTCACAATTCTGGAGTCTAAGAATTCTGGAGTCCAAGAAAGTCCAAAATCAAGGCACCAGCAGATTTAGTGTCTGGTGAAGACTGCTCTCCACTTCCAAGATGGTGCCTTGATGTTGCATCTTCTGAAGGAGAGGAACACTGTGTCCTCACATGGCAGATAGTAGGAGAGTAAGAAAGCTTTAGTCTCACTCATGAGGGGGGAGTCTTCATGGCCTAATCACCTCTTGCAGGTCCCATCTCTTAATACTATCACATTGGCCATTAAGTTTCAACACCTGAATTTTGGAGGGGACACATTCAAACCATAGCAGTGCCCATTGGCATTTCTGGATTGCCAGCCTCTTTAACTCCAAATCTGAGAAAATGAGGCACAAAGAGAGCCCATGGAACTCATAACCATGTTGTTCTTTGGGTCTCAAGTCTGTCTTCTCTCTACTTTTCAGAGTCTTCTTATGTTTGATTTGTATATAACTCAAAGGGTTTTCAGTTGTACTTCAAGGGAGTAATCAGGAAAAGTACATCCACTCCGTCTTCCCAATAGCAAACATTTGTATTACTTAAATATTTATATATTGTATAGGCAAGAGAGAAGGCAGTGCTGTGAGGGAAATGTATGGCACTAAAATGAATATGTTAGAAAAGAGGAAAAAAATCAATAATCTAAGCTTCCAGTTAGGAACCTAGGAAAAAAAAGAGCAAAATAAACTGAAAGCCAGTAGAATCAAGGAAATAATAAAGAGTAGAAATCAATGAAATTGAAAATAGAAAAATAATAGAGAAAGCTGTATTAGTCTTTTTTACATTGCTATAAAGAAATACCTGAGGACTGGGTAGTTTAGAAAGAAAAGAGGTTTATTTTTGCTCGTGATTCTGCAGACCGTACAAGAAGCATGCATGGTACCAGCATCTGCTTCTGGTGAAGACCTTAGGAAGCTTATAATCATGGTGGAAGGCGAAGGGGGAGCAAACGAGAGAGAAAGGTTCCAGTGGGGTGGGGGCAGGTCAAGACAGAGGGAGCAAGAGAGAGACGAGTGAGGTCCCAGATTCTCTTAACAATCAGATCTCACATAAACTTACAGAGGGACAACTCCCTTATTACTGTGGGGCGGGAACCACGTCATTCTGAGGGTTCCACCCCCATGACCCAAACACCTCCCACTAGATCCCACCTCCAACACTAGAGATCACTTTTCAACATGAGATTTGGAGGGAACAAATATCTAACTATATGAAAAGCCAAGGGAAAAAAGGAGCTGGTTCTTCAAAAAGGTCAATAAAGTTGACAAACCTCTAGCAAGACGGACAAAAGAAAAAGAGAAGACACAAATTATCCATATCCATATCAATGAAACAGGGGCTATCACTGCAGACTCTGCATACATCAAAAAGATAATAAGGGAATACTGTAAACAACTCTACACACTTAAATTTGTCAATTTAGATGGAATATACCAATTCCTTGAAAAACTCAAACTATTGCTGTAAATAAAATCAATATAAAATAGATCATTTAAATATTTCTATAACTATTAAGAACTTGAATTCAAATGTAGAAATTCTTCAAAAAGAAATCTCTAGACCCAGGTATTTTCACTAGAGACTTCTGCTAGAGGTTTAGGAAAGCATTAACATGAATTCTATACAATCTCTTCTGGAAAGGAGAAGAGGAAACTTTTCCCAATTCTTTACCTCAAACTAGTATTACCTTGATACTAAAACCAACAAAGTACCAACAGTATCAAAGCAAAGTAAACTTCAGACTAATATTCCTTGAGAATATAAACACAAAATTCCCAAACAAAATTGCAAAAATAGATTTCAATAATATATTAATTATATACCATGACCAAATAAGGTTTTCTTCCAGGGATGCAAGGCTGTTTCAATATTCAAATACATCATATTACATGTTAACAGGCAAAATAAGAAAAATCACATAATCATATAAATTGGTACAGAAAAAAAATTTGAAAGAATTCAATACCCATTCATGGTAAGAACTCTCAGAAAAAAAAAGAAATAAAAGGGAGATTTCCTCAGCTGTGTAAAAATCACGTGCAAAGAACTTGTGGCTAACATTATGCTTAATGATTAAATACTGATGCTTTCTCCTAAGGCTGACAACAAGGCATGTATGTTCACATTCACCACTTATTAAACACAGTGCTAAAAGTTTTAGTGCAAAAGGCAAATAATGGAAATAAAAAGCATACAGATTAAAAAGTAAGAAATAAAACTGTCCCTATTTGCACATGCCAGAACTATGTAAAAAATCCCAACAAATCTAAAACAACAACAAAAAGATAACCACAACAAAACTCCTAGAACAAGTGAGTTCAGCAAAGTTGCATGATAAAAGATAAACATAAAAAAAGTATTTTATGTGCTAATGATGGACACCAAAATTAAAATTATAATTCTATTACATGAAAAACTTAAATGTATATCTAGCAAAATACATATAAGACTTAGATGATCAAAACTATACAATGCTGATGAAAGAAATCAAAGGTGATCTAAATAAATGGAGACATACCATGTTCATAAACTGGAAGGTTCAGTAAAGATGTCAGTTCTTCCAAAATTGATTTACAGATTTAATGCAATTCTTATCAAAGTCCCAACAAGATTTTTGTAGATATAGCATGTTATAAAATATATATGAAAAGGCAAAAAAGAAAAAAAGAACTAGCCAAACCAATTTTGAAAAGAATAAAGTAGGAGGAATCAGGCTACTTGCTTCTAAGACTTACTACATAGATGCATTAATTAAGACTACTGTCCAGACACAGTGGCTCACACCTGTAATCCCAGCACTTTGGGAGGCTGATGTGGGCGGATCACTTGAGGGCAGATGTTCAAGACCACATTGGCCAACATGGTGAAACCCAATTTCTACTAAAAATAAAAAATTAGCTGGGCATGGTGGCATGTGCCTGTAATCCCAGCTACTCAGGTGGCTGAGGCATGAGAATTGTTTGAACCCAGGAGACAGAGGCTGCAGTGTGCTGAGATCATGCCACTGCACTCCAGCGTGGGCAACAGAGTGAGACTCATTCTAAACAACAACAACAACAAAAACCTATATGGTATTGGCAGAGGGGTAGATGCATAAATCAGTGGAAGAGAACAGAGAACCCAGAAATAGACCCATACAAAATATGTCCAATTGACATATTTGGCAAAGGCACAAAAGCAATTCAGTGAAGGAAAGAAAGGAAAGATCCACTTTCAACAAATGGTGCTGGAGTAATGAACATCCATATGCAAACAAACAAACAAACAGAATCTTGACCTAAATTTCATTCAGAATGGATCAGTTAGATATAAAACGCAAAACTCTTAACCTTTACAAAAAATACAGGAGAAAATCTTTATCTCTAGGGCTAGGCAAAGAATCCTTAGACTTGACACCAAAAGCACAATCAATAGGAGAAAAATGGACATACTGGACTTCATAAAAATTTTAAAATTTTTCTATGCAAAAGACCCTGTTTAAGAGAATGAAAAGGCAAGCTACAGACTGGGAAAATATATTTGCAAGCCATATATGAAAAGTAATTAGCGTCTACAATATACAAAGAACACCCTAAGATCCAAAATTCATAAAACAAACAATTCAAATAGAAATGGAGCAAAATACATAAAGACACGTTTCACATACAGATGGCAAATAAGCACAAAAAGATGTACATCATCATTAGCCAATAGGGAAATGTAAATTAAAACCATAATGATATATCACTACATATGTGTAAGAATGAGTAACATAAAAAATAGTGACAATACCAAATGCAGTTAAGGATACAGATAAACCTAATTTTGGTTGTGCTTAGGTTGTATCCATTGACTACTGAGTATGTAGCACAAGAAAATTTGCATAGTTTCATTCATTCAACAAATATGATATTGAATCAACTCCATATTCCAGGAAGTAGGCACCTGGGATACAGCTAGGAAATACATAATGGGCACGGGAAAACAGTAGAAAACAAGGTCTTCGCTGAGAGTGAAAGGGGGAGAGGAGGTTTGGGATAACTGGAGAGAGAAGATATGAAACAGGCGTCAAGGGGTTAGCAAAAGTAAGGCTCAAGGACTAAATCAGGATCTGTGGCCTATTTTTGTACCAGTAATGTGAAAAGGACAGTGTTTGTTACCTTTCCCCCAGCAGTTTAAGCTAAGAGAGTTTAAGACTTACAGGGGAGATAAGGAAGAGGTGGGTGGGTGGGTTTCATGCCTTTCTCTAAGTGGCTCCTGTTCTCCAGGCTTTACCATGGAGGATGCTTTCTGAGCACTCTTGCTAATCTTTTATCAGCACCTTATGAGCTCTGTGTCAAAATGTCTGTAAGTAATTGCAAATTCTCTTACTAACCCATACTAGGCATTTACCGACTGACTGGTGAACAATTTGAGCTGAATTCTTTACCATTGTGTCTAGTGGCATGGCCCGTGCAATTAAATGCTTGTTTCTGTTCTCCTTGCACATGGTTTTTCTTTTTAATTTATTTTGGGTTATTTGATTGCCCTGTGTCCTCAGCTCCGTGACTGCTTCAGGAAAAGTTGTAAATTTGAAGACTGTTTGGCTTTTGTTGTTGTTGCTGCTGACGTTGGTGGAAGGCCACGAGCAATGTTCTTTTTGGCTTTCTACATCCAAGGGAAAGCTGACCCAACATAATTAAATCCAATTCTCCATTTTCTCCGTGTTTATACTTGGGAATCTGATTATAGCTGGAGAAGCACAATTCTCTGTTGGCTGGTTTTGTTCTCAGTTCAAGACCATCAACCTCAAATTAAGCCCTTGGTGCTGTCCAAGAAACTCACATTATATCCCTAGTCTATTCATTCTCCTAGATAAGAGGTCAGCAAGCTTTTCCTATAAAGAGCCAGACGATAAGTATTTTAGGCTTTGTGAGATAGTCTCTGTCTCATACTCTGTAATGTGTTTACATTTACCCCTAGGTTTGTATATGCATGTTTGGTTTGTTTATCTATTCATTCATGCATTTGTTTGGTATTTATCCTTTTTGATGTTCTCTGAGTTTCTTGGATCTGTGGTGTGGTATCTGTCACTAATTTTGGAAAATTCTCAGTCATTTATTTTTCAAATGTTTATTCTTCCTCATCCTTTCCTCTCCCACCGGGATTCTAATTATGCATATATTAGAATATTTGATATGGTGTCACAGCTCTTAGATGCTCTATCGTTTCCTTCCTCCACTTTTTTTTCTCTTTGCATTCCTGTTGACCTATCTTCAAACTCACTGATTATTTCTTCTGCTGTGTTGTGTCTGTTGATGAGCCCATCTAAGGCATTTTTTACTTCCTTTTTTTATTTCTAGCATTTCCCTTCGATTCTTATAGTGTCCATCTCTCTGCTAAAATTATCTATCTGATCTTGTGTATCATCTGTCTTTTCCATTTGGGTCTTTAAAATATTAATTATAGTTACTTAAATCTCCTGTCCAGTTGTTCCAGTATCTGTATCTTCTTTGGGTCTGGCTGATGATTGCTCTGTCTCTTCGGACTGTGCTTTTTATTACCTTTAGGTATGCCTCATAATTTTTGCTGAAAGTTAGACATGTTGTATAAGACAGTAGACATAGAGGTCGGTATTTTTATGCTTGAAAATACGAACATCTTTCTTACTGTTAGGTCTTTATCGTAGGGATTTGTGTTAATCTAGTTGGGGGGGGGGGCTGGATTTGAAGTTTGTAATTGCTATAGTTACCAAAGCTGGAGTTTGTTGCTGCTATGGACACTAGCGATTTCAAATTCCTCTAGTGGTACCTTGTTCTGAACTTGGTTTTGGGTTGTCCTTTGTGCTGCTCCCTAGAAAGAAAATGCCTTGCAAAACTCACTCAGTCACATTCCACTGTGATTTTTACAAAAGGCTTGTTAATGTAATGGGGGAAGAGTGACAGGTTTTCTGATGATCCAGTTAAGCCTCAATCTTAGACAGGTACTGTGAATTTGGGATTTGGGGGCTGTACCCTTCATAAGTGTTCCCTTCTCAAGGAATATGATTGTTTTTTAACATTTAGGTTTGTTTTTTTTTCCTGCCTGTTCTCTTTCACCAGCTTCACTGGATACCCACCAGTGTCCTCAGACAATGGGTTTGATACTGTTCTCCCCAAAGATCATGGCTTTCTTTTCCTTAGGAGAGATTTCACAACATGGGTGTGAGCAGAGTCTGAGAAATGATTGCTTTTCCTGTCCCCTAGCCAGCACCATAGGGAAAGCTTTCTCTAAATACTTCCCCAATCTTCCCTGACAGAGCCTGCTCACCTTCACATTTCATGCCAGCTCACACTAAGCCTGTAGAAGTTCATTAAAAATTTCTGGTTTAATCTTTCTACCAGCTTATATGGCATTCAAAAGCATCTATCTCAGTCAAGCAGTTCCTATTCCAGAATGCTCAGTTCCTATTGCTTTCTGCAGGCACCTGTCCTTAAAATTTTGCATTGGTTGTCCTCTGACCTCAGTTTTCTGAAGGGTTCAAGAAAAGGTGTTATCTTGCAGTTTGTCCAGCTATTTTCCTTGTTGTAGGAATGAGAGTGTCATCATTCCAGCTCTCTTCATCACCAAACTGACACCCTGAAGCCTCCAGAAGCTAAATATATAAAGAATTAAGAGTTATTTATATATTAGGTGTATTAGCCCTTTATCTGTGAGGTATATTACAAATATTTTCTCCTGGCCGGGCATGGTGGCTCACACCTTAATCCCAGCACTTTGGGAGGCCGAGGCAGGGGGATCACTGGAGGCCAGGAGTTTGAGAGCAGCCTGGCTAACATAGTGAAACTCCGTTTGTACTAAAAATACAAAAATTAGCCAGGCGTGGTGGCACGCATCTGTAATCCCAGCTATTCGGAGGCTGAGGCTGGAGAATCGCTTGAACCCGGGAGGCAGAGGCTGCAGGGAGCCGAGATCACGCCACTGCACTTCAAGCTGGGCGATGAAGTGAGACTGTGTCTCAAAACAAACAAACAAACAAAAAGAAACCAAACAAATATCTTCTCCCAGTTTGTCGACTGTCTTTTGATTTTGTTTATTTCTTTTCTTTTTTAAACTCTGCCCGGTTTTCCCTTTCCCATAGAAACCCCAATAAAAGCGATGGCCTAGGCTTCACCCTCAGTACTGCTTCCGCCTGACCAAACTGTCTCTCTCCTGTGGCTCTGTGTGATGTGACTTGTCCTCTTCTCCAAGGAAGTATTACTCATAAATTCTTCTTTCAGCGGCACCGATCTATCTGTGTCATCACTCAGTCAACTGCATACATTAAGACCTAGGCACAGAACAACTCTGTTTCTATTTCTATAAAATTCTAGAAAATGCACACTAAACCATAATGACAAAAAGAATATTAGTGGTTTCCTAGGGATGGGATGTGGGCAAAGAGAGACGAAGGAAGGAGGGATTACCAAGGAGCACAGGGAAACTTTGGGATGAGGGATATGCTCATTGTTTTGACTGTGGTGATGGTTTTACAGGTGGGCCAAAACTAATCAAACTTTACACTTCATCTATATGACCATAATATGGTCATATATGACACTTCATCTAATTGGCCATGTGTCAATTATACCTCAATAAAGCTGTTTTAAAAACATTTAGGGTATATCTACTGGAAAGTAAAACTATTTTTAATTACAGACTATATCATCATGTGCATAGAAAAATCCAAAGAATTCTACAAACAAGCTACTAGAACCGCTGACTTCATCAAGATGCAGGTACAAAGTTAATATTCACAATCAACTATATTTCTATACAAAAGCAAGAAAAAATGGAAAAATAAAAAATTTTAAAATAATACCATTTATAACAAAAGAGTACTGAGGAAGACTGTACATTGAAAAATACAAAACATTGCTGAGCCAAATTAAAAATAATCAACAAAATGGAGATCTATACCATGATCGTGGATTGGAAAATTCAATATTATTAAGATGTCAATTCTTCCCAAATACATGTACAAATCCAACATAATCCCAACCAAAATCCCAGCAGGTTTTTTTTTTTGAGAAATTAATACGCTGACCCTAACATTTAGATAGAATGCAATTTTAAAAAGGAAAAACAAAGTTGGAGAACTATCTACTTTCAAGATTTATTGTAAAGCTACAGTAATCAAGACAGTGTGGCACTGGCATAATTATAGATCTAGAGAATAATAGAGTCCAGAAACAGATTCACATATAATGTGGTCAATCAATTTTCAACGAACGTACTGAGACAATTAATTCAGTGGGGGAAAAGACAGTTACCACAATGGAGCATTTTTTGGCATTCTGAAAATGTTTTGTAACTCAATTGTGGTGATGGATATACAGCTTCATACATTTGTCAAAACTCAGAAAATGGTACACTCAAAATTGGCACATTTTATTACATGTAAGTCATACCTCAAAAAAGCTGATTTGGTGATAAAGATTTATATATGTTGTTGATAGAAGAAAAAATCCAAATGCTTATTAAACATGGTAATATATTTATCCCCATAAATAATAAGGGAAGAACAAATTAAAACAAAAAAGCATATCACAGCCATCATAAGAGTAAAAATCACAGGGTCTGACAATTCAAACTCTAATGAGGATATGAGAAAATTCTAGACAGCAGTGTGAACTGCTACATTTGCTTCAGACAGCAATTTAGCAATATCTGGTAAAGCTGAAAAAGCACACACTCTATAACAGCAATTCCACTTCTAGGTATATATCCTAGACAAAATATTGCACATATACAGAAGAAAACCTTACAAAAGTGTACATTTTAGATTACATTGCTTGTAATTGAAAAATTGGAAATAATATATTAAGGTGGGGAAATACATAAACTTTAGAATTTATAAAATGGTTAAAATTAAAGAAATATATATATACAGATAGTTCAAAAATACAATTTTGAAGAAAAAATCCTACAGTGACACATACAGTATGAGATCATTTATGTGGACTTAAAGCACATCAAACAATCTGAAAACAGAGATTGGATGAATACACACACCAAATTTTAATAAAGGTATAAGTTGGACTAGAAGCAGAACAAAGGTGATTTTAACTGTATTTATAATATTTTAATTATTTTAAAATAGCTGATGCAAAAATGACAAAGATTAGCATTTATTTATTCTAGATGGTTGGTCACACATATTTGAATATTATTTTCTAAGTCTAGTTTTAAGCATTTCAAAATCTAAAGAATAATTTTTAAAAGCTATAAAAATATGAATAAAGGACTAGAAATCAGTAACTTTTAATTAATATGCTGGATTCTCAGACAACTTTAAACTCAACAGTAGTATTTACCATGGTGTCAAATTTAGCATTTATCTTGAGTTCACAAACTTGAGTTCACTAATTTTGTCTCCGTTTTTCAAATTTCTAGCGTTTACAGACTACTATAACAACCATACTCTTTTAGGCTAAGTGTTGGAAGATAGTAATAGATTTCTGGCTGAAAAAGAAATCTTACTTTACTAACATAACTCCAATATCACTATTCAAGCCCATCATTCTCACCGTCCCTTCACGTGGTCATCATGCCCACCTACGAGGTATCCAAAGCCAAAAGCCCATCCCCATTTAGAACCGTTTTGGCTCCCATGACTCTCTTTTCCATTTGGCTTGTCTATTACCCTGGCCATTATTTACACACTAAGGTTCATTCTTCGAGTTCATGAGAGAACAGTTTCTGGGGTCTTTAAATTTTAAGAGAAGAACTTATGATATTCTGCTCAACTATAAGGATACACACAACTAATAAACCTGAAAGGTCCCCTTCCTTTCTTTTCAACAAGATTGTGCTTACTATTTTTATCTGATAAAAAGGATCACTCTACAAATATTATTTGTCTCAAATTATGACTCACCTCTGGATAAAGATGGAAGCGTTTTACTGTATTAATTACAAGAGGATATTCAGTAAGCCTGTCATTCATAATCATCCACAGTCCTTCCAAAAATGAAGGTGCTTCAATATTGGTCTTGAAGTAGGAATAATAAAGTCCCTTTTCTTTTTTAAAAAAAAGGCACATATTGTCAATGTAATTAAAACTTTAAAATATTTATTTTTATCACTTCTTTAGAACATTTTTTTTTCTGAAAAAAAAGGTCAATAATAAGACTTCCTAATTACTCCTCGATATTTTGCATTCTTGGACTTTAAAAAGCACGTATTTTCAGGTGATCGCTGTACTATTCTTTCAAATTGCCTGTAGGTTTTCAAACTGAAGAGTTGGAGGGATGGTCCAACGATTTAAAGAGTTTCTCTAATATTGTCTTAAAATGTGTAGACAGTATATGTTTAATTTTACCAAATGTGGTTGTATCCCCCACATTTGAGATGCTTGAAGGTTGACCTCTGATTAATTCTATCATAAACAGGGATGCCTTCATGCCTCTGTACAACTTTGCATATAGAAAATTACTTCTTTTTTTCCCATGCTCTTAGGAAATAAAATATAATGACCATAAGCGTCATGGGCAAGGAATCCAATGCTTCTAGCTTACTTCATAGCTCCATCTAATCCTCTGTACAAAGCGAAAGCTCAATGTTGATTAACTATTGTTGCTCACAAATGCTATATACTAAAAAGCAGATTATTTTAGTGTCTTACACTTCAGCATATAAAATAAAGTCTTCATTAGGATAGTAAAAGTGCTGTTGAGTTAAAATTCATGGATTAATCTCAAGGATCTAGAACTAGAAATAGCGTTTGACCCAGGCATCCCATTACTGGGTATATACCCAAAGGATTATAAATCATGCTGCTATAAAGATACATGCACACGTATGTTTATTGCAGCACTATTCACAGTAGCAAAGACTTGGAACCAACCCAAATGTCCATCAGTGATAGACTGGATTAAGAAAATGTGGCACATATACACCATGGAATACTATGCAGCCATAAAAAGGATGAGTTCATGTCCTTTGTAGGGACATGAATGAAGCCAGAAACCATCATTCTCAGCAAACTATTGCAAGGACAAAAAAACCAAACACCGCATGTTCTCACTCATAGGTGGGAATTGAACAATGAGAACACTTGGACACAGGAAGGGGAACATCACACACTGGGGCCTGTCATGGGGTGGCGGGGGCGGGGATAGCATTAGGAGATATACCTAATATAAATGACGAGTTAATGGGTGCAGCACACCAACATGGCGCATGTATACATATGTAACAAACCTGCACGTTGTGCACATGTACCCTAGAACTTAAAGTATAATTTAAAAAAAATTCGTGGATTAACAACAGCATGTTGTGTTTTATTTCCCCACCAATTTCTTGTTTTCATTCCTAAAATCTAAAAGCAAAAAAGGGCCACATTGTTTAAAATGCACTCTCCCTAAAAAAGGCTATATGCTATAATCATATCTGCCTCATCCAACACGAGTAACTACTAAATTAAAGATTTGTTTTAGCTGATGTCTGAAAGGCCATTACCTCATAGTTGATTGGCAAAATATGAGTTCATAAAGAATTTTCCTTTCTGCTTAGGAGGATAACAAAGCAATACAGTAATTAAAGGATATCTAATATGCAAAAGTCTATATGTAAGGAAATATTAAATATATAAATAAGTTACTAATAACAGCTATTGTTTTGTGTTAAGTATTCACTATGTGTTGCCATTCATTATCTCCCTTCATTTTCCCTAAACCCCTCTAAGGTTGGCATTATTCTACTGAGCAGATGAGATTACTGAGAATCTGAGAGGTGACCTGACTAGCCATCATACAATAAAGCACAGAACTGCTATTAGAATCCAGCAATCTGTCACCAAAGTCCAGACCCTGCCACAGTTACACTCTTTATTTAATACTATTTTATATTCTGTCTTTGGAAATACCTTTAAAATGTTCAGATGTCATACATATGTTAATGTATCCAATGCTTTGAAACTTATAGGGGCAATATAGGGATGAAAATTAAAAAGCAGTGACTGAGGGGCCTGGCATAGGCAAAATCATAGAGACAGAAAATAGAGCTGGGTGTGATTAGTGTTTAGTGGGTGGAGTTTCTGTTTGGGATAGCAAAAAGTTCTGGATGTGGACAGTGGTAATAGTTGTAAGACAACACGAATGTACTTAATGTCACTGAATTGTATGCTTAAATGATAAACGTATTGAAATTTTTTTATTAGAAATTTAAATCTAAATTTTACCACAATTTAAACAAAAAGCAATGGTTAGAGTGAGGAGAGCCAGTTTCAATGCTTCACTAGGCCCCCAACCAGCTGCGAGCAGATCTGGAAGATGGACGGTTGTGGTGTCTTCTAAATGTAAAACTGCAATTTTGGCATTCACTATCCCACTTACTCCTCACAATAATTATGTGAGATGTGTACGGCAGAAAACTCCATTTTAAAGATTAAGTATCGAAAAACAGAAAATTATTTTAAAATTATATCAAAAATTATCTCTTAAAAGAGATTATCTTGAAATCAAAAGAGAGCCAAATCATAATCATCAGTAAAAGACCCAGGTAAAACATGGGATCTCCCAACTATAGCCAAAAAGAAAGCAATTTCTGATAACATCTCATTTCATTCCCCTTTATCACTTCTTCAGTGCTTTCTTTGTCCTCCTTCCTCAGCTATTATAATTCATCTTTATTATCTTAAAAAGAAGTCTGCATTAGGAAAGGGTGAGAGATAATGAAATGAGTAACAGAAAAATAATCTGAAACACTTTACTATTTAAATAATAAAGCTGGGTTATAGCTTACGAAACAGTGCAGTTCACCAAAAGCTGGTTTCAGTTCCTAATACATTTCTACCTCATAGTCTCAATATTCTTAAACCACAGATTAATTCGTTAGAAGAAGAAATCTAACCATTTCAGTGCGAAAAGTCATCTCCCATTCCAAAGATGAGAGGTGAGAGAAATGACGATCATTTTCAGTGTTACTAAATTAACCTAGAAAAAAAATGAAGTATCATATTACAGTGAGAACAAGTTTCAAAACCAACACTAAAATAAGCAATAAGCAAAGTAAGAAAGCCATAAAAAGAAAATAATAAATTGTTATAATACTAATTTTATAATTTGCTTACTAACTTGTATGTTTTTAGGGATTTATAGTCCAGTATGGCACACACCTGAAATTCCTTAACTCAGTGGTTTTTAAACTTAATTGTGGTGGGGTGCATTGGCTCACGCCAGTAATCCCAGCACTTTGGGAGCCCGAGGCAGGCAGATCACTTGAGGTGAGGAGTTTGAGACCAGCCTGGCCAACATGGTGAAACCCCGTCTCTACTAAAAATACAAAAATTAGCCAGCCATGGTAGTGCACATCTGTAATCCTGGCTACTAGGGAGGTTGAGGCAGGAGAATTGCTTGAACCCAGGGGGCAGACGTTGCAGTGAGCAGAGATCATGCCACTGCACTCCAGCCTGGGCAACAGAGTGAGACTCTGTCACAAAAAAAAATAAAATAAAATAAAACAATTTAATTGTATATCTAAAATTCTTGTGGCTTTTCTCACCTTTCCTTCCATCCCAGGCCTCTAAATCAGAACAGAAGCAGGTTAGTGTTTGTTTTTAAGTTTCAAGTGATTCTAATGTACCAGCCTTGGGAAATACCTCCATAACTGTTGAAAAGGGTTCAGAATATAATTTTAAATAAAATTATAGATCAAAGCAGACTTACAATAAGTATAATATCACATAAGGGATCAACTTTCAAGTGCCAAAGAATACAGGTGTGTACTTGAAGACCTTTTCGTAGTGAAACTCAACAGCTGTAGGCAGTGAAGAAAGGAGCATATGTGATAAACAAAATTAGCTATGGTCAACAATTATGCTATAGCTAATTTATGTAGTCAGTACTTTCCAGTGAAGTTGAAAATAAAGCAAAGTTCCATATATTAACCCTGTTTTCCACTAACCCTTCTTTACATGTAGGCCATATGCCAGGGTACCAAAAACTGCAGGAATATTCCCTACCATTGCAGCCTCAGTTCTAATATCAAAATCTCCCTGCAGACTAAATGTCTAGAGCAGCACTGTGTCAACAGAACATAGGGGCAGATCTCATACCTCCCAAGGGTAGAAATTGCTGAGCACAGGTAAAAATAAAATATTGCAGAGGGAAATATTATTTTACAAATTTTTATAAACACTTTTGTAAAATAATGTACACAGGCTTGCACACTGAAAGGCTCAAAGCCATTTAATTCTGTATAACCACTGCAGAATCTTTGTCTTCTTTTTTACCTGATTTCCAATTGGCAGGTGTTACTAAAACTTTATCACCAAAGTTTTTTTTTTGAGATGGAGTCTCGCTCTGTTGCCCAGGCTGGAGCTCAGTGGTGCGATCTGGGCTCACTGCAGGCTCCGCCTCCCAGGTTCACACCATTCTCCTGACTCAGCCCCCAAGTAGCTGGGACTACAGACGCCCACTACCACACCCGGCTAATTTTTTGTATTTTTAGTACAGACGGGGTTTCACCGTGTTAGCCAGGATGGTCTCGACCTCCTAACCTTGTGATCCGCCCGCCTTGGCCTCCTAAAGTGCTGGGATTACAGGCGTGAGCCACCGTGCCCAGCCATCACCAAAGTTATTTCACTGGCTGGGTGTGGTGGCTCATGCCTGTAATCCCAACACTTTGGGAGGCCAAGGCAGGTGGATCATTTGAGGCCAGGAGTTTGACACCAGCCTGGCCAACATGGTGAAACCTCGTCTCCACTAAAGATACAACAAATTGGCTGGGTGTGGTGGTGCACACCTGTAATCCCAGCTATTCAGAAGGCTGAGGCATGAGAATCACTTGAGCCTGGGAGGCAGTGAGTCAAGATTGTGCCACTGCACTCCAGCCTGAGAGACAGAGCAAGACTCTGTCTCAAAAAAAAAAGAAAAAAAAAAGTTATTTCACTAACAACATATAATTACCATAAAGTAAAGGAGGGTTTTAAATGAACTACACATGCAAAATACACTAGAAAAGCTAGATATTTAAAGAAACGTGTAGTGAATTATTTGGTAAAGCAAAACTATTTTAATTCATAAGTTATTATTCCCCTAATGCATCTATTTTGTAAATGCTGCTTCACATATGAGGTTTGTAAAAAAGCAAAATATACATATAAATTGGTACACATAAAGATGTTCTACAAATATAGCCAGAAGTTATTGTTTTACTGTATGCAAAGAGTGATGGCAATTTTTAATTCAAATGTTTTTAAATATTTCAAACTGAAACTAAATCTTACCAATGTAAAATTGCCACAAAGACGGCTGGAATCAAGAAAAAAAGAAAAGTTATTAAAAGCTGCTTTATTATAAAATACCGTTAAAACAAGTATTTCAAATGTATTATTTTACATGTCTAGAAAAGATAGCACACAAAGCCAGACGGCCAGCTAATCCTGTCTCTAAGAGCATAGGAAAAAATCCAGGACACAAAGCAAATTCTGAACAGAGCTTACCTCTCTGCAGCGGGGCTTGACAAGCAAAGGGAGAGACTTGAGAGAGTTTTTTTACTTCAGGTAATTGGTAAGAGTGATGGAATTATGGAAGATTGTGACCTTTTTTTTTCAGTATTATTTTCTATTCCTTTATATGAAATTTTTTAAAGAAGTAAATATATACAGTATGCTTCAGCTAGTTCTAACCAAGAGGAGCCACTCTAGATCAGTTTTTCTAGCATTCATCAGAAGACGATTAATGCAGGCAATCACTTCCTCAGCAGCACATCTAAAAGCCCCATTGTGCAGCTCAACCCTTGATGAATTGCAAGCTCTTTGCAAGCGCCGAGACCTAGGAGCTACTAGATGGCCTAAGAGACTAATCTGGAGTCACCTGTGCCAGCGCCCCATGTATACATAAGACTTCACCAGGGAGCTGGGAGACACTGCTCTGGGTATGGAGCTTTTACAGGAGCTGCAAATGCAGCCTGTGCCCCTGTTTGGCTGGGGAATTGCTTGTTTTCAAGGATACCATGGAGCTGGGGAGAGAAGAGTGGGGAATAGAACAAGTTAAAGCACCACAAACTTTGCTGTTCTTATAGAAGTTCAGCAGCTTTTCTTGAATTAATGTCCTTTAGATTGTTGTAAACCTTCGGTTAATTTCCGGAGTTTTGAAGAAAATGATTTTGATAATTTTCCAAGTATTTTCACTGTCGTCATGGAGGAGTGCATTTCCTTGGCTATTCGAGAAGTCCTACCTCCCTTCTGAGATCTTATAATGGTATTTCTTATGTTTATCCCAAATATACTTGGCAAGTCGTCTTATAAACCACCAATAATAGCCTCTTAAAAATTCAAAAATTACTCCACTTGGCTAACAAAATAAATGCAAATTAATTCAATAATTATTGAAGAAATTAAATTTTTAAAAATTAAAAAATTGCAATGTTGAAATTCTCAACCATTCTTATCCAGATCTTTTCCTATATTACTAACTGTCCTGGGCTTATCTTAAATACTTCTCAGAAGATTTACTTGTTTTATACCAGGATAGGCAAAGTATGGCCCATGGTGTGTTTTTGGACTGTCCGCAAGCACAGTTGCTATAATTTTTAAAAGGTTGAAAATTTTAAAAGGTTGTAAAGATGCTCATTAACTGTTTATTAGGCTTCATTAATTTTAAAATATAAAGACTATCCTATTCAACTACATTGTATCCTATTTCTAATTCTCCTAACAACTATATACACTGGCAAAAACTCTTCAAATGATATATAAGGAAAAGGTCAAATATACTTCCAAATTCATCCAGCTTTCCAAAGATGCTCAGAATCTTTCTGTGTCTCTCCTTCCCTCCCTTAACCCACATACCACATCTGAAAAAAAAAATGATATGGTGTAATGATGACAGTATTCTAAATGCTTGAAGGGCTTATCACATGCCCTTTCCAAGCTGTGACAGAAGCATGTCCCCTGGACCCCGACATCCTGTCAATCTCACCTCGGAAGGTGACCCAGCCTCATACTTCACTGAAACAAAGACCATTAGACGCCAGCACTCTCAACTTCTTTTATCTCCACTTTAACATTTCTCCATATAGTGATCCTCGCTTTTCTACTCCCTGCCATCTCAGAAAAGGAATTCTCTCTCCTCTTTCCCACAGTTAGCTTCTCAAATTTGTGCCTTTAATTCTACCCCTCCCAAATATTCCAAGACTTGCTCCACTAATTATTTCCTCTCTTGGAATCTTAATCTCATCCTCTTCCCTTGATCCTTCCCCTCAGCCTTTAAGACTCCTAGACCTTAAAACACTCTCTGCGATCTGACAGCCCTTCAAACCAATATACTCCCTATCTCTCTCTCTCCCCCAGTTCAATGACAAGATCTTTGACCAACTTCTTTCTACTAAGTTCCCGTAAGTTTTTTTTTTTAATGACCAACAACCTTTTAGTTATCACAATTCTTTTGCATCTTTCTGTAGCATTTGGTTAGATTCTTGGATCTCTTCCCCTCTCATCTTTCATCACACCAACTTTCCCAGCTCTATTTCTGTGACTACTCTGATTTTATCTGGTTTTTCCTTTTCCTCTCATCTCTTAAAACCAAAAGTTTTCCCCAAGTATCTGTCCTTTGCCGACTTTTCTCTCTTGGCAGTTTCACTCATTCTTAAAGTTTCGGTGCTCACGTCTACAGAGATAACTCCCAAATCCAAAACCTTCATTCCTGAACTTTCTCCCTTCCCAGGCTCCTCTTCTACCAGGCCACCCATCCAGTCCTGTCAAATGTCTCCATCAGCTCTCACCTGTCCCCTCCTCTCCATGTCTGCTGTGGCTACCCTCGTGAAGACTATTATTGCCTGGATTCTAGTGCTAGTTTTCCAATTATTCTTTCTGCTCCCTTTCTCAGTCTCTCTTACACACTGCTGCCAAGTTAATCTCTGAAGCTCACTTCTGATCATGTCACTCTATTTAAAAATCGTTTGGTGTCAATACTGGGAATGTACTATATGCCACTGAACTGTTCACTTTAAAAGGATTAATCTTATGTTATGTGATTTCATCTCATTAAAAAAAATTTTAAAGAAAAGAATTAACGCCTTCCTACAGATGAAGTTCAAATGCCTTACACCTAACCTTGAATTAGACTCTCCAAGGCTGGTCTCAATCAACCTTCTCAACTTATTTCCTACTACTTTCTCGTGCCCTTCATTTCAGCCTACTTGGCTTTCATGTTTTCTGCCTCCTATGACTTTGATCATGCTGTTCTGCCAGCCTCTGACACTTATTGATCTCAGCTCCACATATCCAAATATAAGCCTTTTGTCACAATTCGAATCTCACCTTTTCCTAAAAGTCTTCCCTGATCTCATTTCCCATTTCCCATCCTAAAGCATTTGTTCACACTTCTGAACTCCCATAACACTCATGATAGTCACGCATTATTTCACCCAACCCTAGGGTTCCTTCAATGCATGAGACCTTGGTGCACTGGAGCTTGTGTTGGGGATGGCAATACAGCTTGGTTTCCAGGACCACGTTGATTCCGGATGTGGGATGTGTTCACTGGCATAATTAGATACCTGATAAAATCCAAGTCTGAACCTCCATCATTCCTCAAATACTGTTAACACTTCAAGTGTGGGGACACATTCAACTTTGACATCAACAGTCAACTTACAGTGAGAAAATTACAATAATTGACATTAAGAGACATTTATCTATGACAGTTTATATCAGCAGCCAGTCTGACTTAGGGCCAGGCTCAAAACTGATTCTATACCAACAGCAACAACATTTAAGCTCCCTCTTATGCTACAGAAAATGAAGCGAATGAGGGAAAGGGAATGGGGGGAAGAAAAACCCTTCAAGTGCATAAATAAGGAAATCTCCCAATTGTAGGCACTGAAGCTCCACAGCAAGATGGAAGTCAATCGGGCAATATATATCTACTTTGGCCCTATTTCCATTATAAATGTTCTCAACTAATTTTTTTTTACTCCATTTTATTCTGCTTTCAGGTGCTGAGAAACATAATGTCTGTTCCCCAAGAGCCAGCTAATCATTTTTACTAACTACGATAATTGGCTGCCCTGATTCAGATAACATTTCCTTATTGTGACATAGGGGTGATTACTGTCAGAAAACCCTGAAAATGTTTTAAAGCAAGAACTAATGGGGCTTGGCGATTCTTGCCACGCTTTTCCAGAGCTCAGACCTTGCTATTATTTGCTACTAGGCACCCACAAACCCTTGCTTGTTAAACTGATCTCCTTCAAGACTCAAGAAAAGCGCCATGCAGCTCCCTCCTAGGGCTCTCCTGACCTTTCCTCACCAATGCCGAGAGTGGTCCTGCTGGAGAACCGACGCATCTGCAGTTCGTGCACCTTTTCCCGGAGCTGCGCCAGGAAATTATGGATCAACTGGAAGCAGCCAAGAAGAAGCGTCTTGGCGATCACGTCCAGCTGTTTAGCTATCTCAGACTGCGGACCTCCGCGCGCCCCCTGGCAGGTTCCCTCCGCCTAGAGTCGAAAGCTGCAGAGGCAACCCCAACTCTTCCACCTCCTCCTCCATCTCTGGCTCCCAGGCTTGGGAGGCCCCGCACCACCGCTTTGACCGGCTGGGGTGGGAAGATTGAAATGGCTCTTGAGACTCTGCTTTTGAGCTTACTCCTCGTTTGCCAGACTATTTTCTCATAGTCCCTATTCTGGTCAATTTCCGGTGCAGCCCAGCTTGAAACTGCTGTTGAGCCTCCGATTTTGAGCTTACTCCTGGTTTGCCCGACTATTTTCTCATAGTCCCTGTTCCGGTCAGTTTCCGGCACAGCCCAGCTTGAAACAGCTCTTGAGCCTCCACTTTTGAGCTTACCCCTCCTTTGCCTGACTCTTTTCTCATAGTCCCTGTTCCAGTCAATTTCCAGTGCAGCCCAGCTTGAAATGGCTCTTGAGCCTACGCTTTTGAGCTTAGTTCTCATTTATCCGACTATTTTCTCATAGTTCCTTTTCCGGTCAATTTCCAGCGCAGCACAGCGGAGTTGAGCGAGGTCTGGAAAGGCCTGACTCGCCTCAGCCTCAATGACTTGTACCTGCTGCTTTTGCAGACCTCCCGTTCCTCAGGGCAACTGTGAAATGTGGGGTGGGGGCGTACGGTGGAAGCCATTCGTGCAGGCAGTCCCTGCGTGTCCCCCCACGTGCTCCCCAGCGCACGCAGCACCCCAAGCTCCACGCTTTTGGAAGCAGCCCAGAAGGGCCTTGGCGATCACGTCCAGCTGTAAGCCGTTTCGTGGTCTCAGATTGCGGACCTCCACGCGCCCCCTGGCAGGTTCCCTCCCCCTAGGGTCCAAAGCTGCAGAGGCAGTCTGGACTCTTCCACCTCCTCCTCCATCTCCGGCTCCCGGGCTTGGGAGGCCCTGTGCCACTGCTTCGACTGGCTGGGGTGGGAAGATTGAAATGGCTCTTGAGACTCCACCTTTGAGCTTACTCTTCCTTTGCTCGACTATTTTCTCTTTTTTTTTCTTTTTTTTTTATTATTATATTACTTTAAGTTTTAAGGTACATGTGCACAATGCGCAGGTTAGTTACATATGTATACATGTGCCATGCTGGTGTGCTGCACCCATTAACTCGTCATTTAGCATTAGGTATATCTCCTAATGCTATCCCTCCCCCCTCCCCCCACCCCACAACAGTCCCCAGAGTGTGATGTTCCCCTTCCTGTGTCCATGTGTTCTCATTGTTCAATTCCCATCTGTGAGTGAGAACATGCGGTGTTTGGTTTTTTTGTCCTTGCAATAGTTTACTGAGAATGATGATTTCCAATTTCATCCATGTCCCTACAAAGGACATGAACTCATCATTTTTTATGGCTGCATAGTATTCCATAGTATATATATGCCACATTTTCTTAATCCAGTCTATCGTTGTTGGACATTTGGATTGGTTCCAAGTCTTTGCTATTGTGAATAGTGCCGCAATAAACATACATGTGCATGTGTCTTTATAGCAGCATGATTTATAGTCCTTTGGGTATATACCCAGTAATGGGATGGCTGGGTCAAATGGTGTTTCTAGTTCTAGATCCCTGAGGAATCGCCATACTGACTTCCACAATGGTTGAACTAGTTTACAGTCCCACCAACAGTGTAAAAGTGTTCCTATTTCTCCACATCCTCTCCAGCTGACCTGTTGTTTCCTGACTTTTTAATGATGGCCATTCTAACTGGTGTGAGATGATATCTCATTGTGGTTTTGATTTGCATTTCTCTGATGGCCAGTGATGAGCATTTTTTTCATGTGTCTTTTGGCTGCATAAATGGCTTCTTTTGAGAAGTGTCTGTTCATATCCTTCACCCACTTTTAATGGGGTTGTTTGTTTTTTTCTTGTAAATTTGTTGGAGTTCATTGTAGATTCTGGATATTAGCCCTTTGTCAGATGAGTAGGTTGCGAAAATTTTCTCCCGTTTTGTAGGTTGCCTGTTCACTCTGATGGTAGTTTCTTTTGCTGTGCAGAAGCTCTTTAGTGTAATTAGATCCCGTTTGTCAATTTTGGCTTTTGTTGCCATTGCTTTTGGTGTTTTAGACATGAAGTCCTTGCCCATGCCTATGTCCTGAATGGTAATGCCTAGGTTTTCTTCTAGGGTTTTTATGGTTTTCGGTCTAACGTTTAAGTCTTTAATCCATCTTGAATTAATTTTTGTATAAGGTGTAAGGAAGGGATCCAGTTTCAGCTTTCTACATATGGCTAGCCAGTTTTCCCAGCACCATTTATTAAATAGGGAATCCTTTCCCCATTGCTTGTTTTTCTCAGGTTTGTCAAAGATCAGATAGTTGTAGATATGCGGTGTTATTTCTGAGGGCTGTGTTCTGTTCCATTGATCTATATCTCTGTTTTGGTACCAGTACCATGCTGTTTTGGTTACTGTAGCCTTGTAGTATAGTTTGAAGTCAGGTAGTGTGATGCCTCCAGCTTTGTTCTTTTGGCTTAGGATTGACTTGGCAATGCAGGCTCTTTTTTGTTTCCATATGAACTTTAAAGTAGTTTTTTCCAATTCTGTGAAGAAAGTCATTGGTAGCTTGATGGGGATGGCATTGAATCTATAAATTACCTTGGGCAGTATGGCCATTTTCACAATATTGATTCTTCGTACCCATGAGCATGGAATGTTCTTCCATTTGTTTGTATCCTCTTTTATTTCCTTGAGCAGTGGTTTGTAGTTGTCCTTGAAGAGGTCCTTCACATCCCTTGTAAGTTGGATTCCTAGGTATTTTATTCTCTTTGATGCAATTGTGAATGGGAGTTCACTCATGATTTGGCTCTCTGTTTGTCTGTTATTGGTGTATAAGAATGCTTGTGATTTTTGTACATTGATTTTGTATCCTGAGACTTTGCTGAAGTTGCTTATCAGCTTAAGGAGATTTTGGGCTGAGACGATGGGGTTTTCTAGATATACAATCACGTCATCTGCAAACAGGGACAATTTGACTTCCTCTGTTCCTAATTGAATACCCTTTATTTCCCCTTCTCCTGCCTGATTGCCCTGGCCAGAACTTCCAACACTATGTTGAATAGGAGTGATGAGAGAGGGCATCCCTGTCTTGTGCCCGTTTTCAAAGGGAATGCTTCCAGTTTTTGCCCATTCAGTATGATATTGGCTGTGGGTTTGTCATAGATAGCTCTTATTATTTTGAGATACGTCCCATCAATACCTAATTTATTGAGAGTTTTTAGCATGAAGGGTTGTTGAATTTTGTCAAAGGCCTTTTCTGCATCTATTGAGATAATCATGTGGTTTTTGTCTTTGGTTCTGTTTATATGCTGGATTACATTTATTGATTTGCGTATATTGAACCAGCCTTGCATCCCAGGGATGAAGCCCACTTGATCATGGTGGATAAGCTTTTTGATGCACTGCTGGATTCGGTTTGCCAGTATTTCATTGAGGATTTTTGCATCAATGTTCATCAAGGATATTGGTCTAAAATTCTCTTTTTTTGTTGTGTCTCTGCCAGGCTTTGGTATCAGGATGATGCTGGCCTCATAAAATGAGTTAGGGAGGATTCCCTCTTTTTCTATTGATTGGAATAGTTTTAGAAGGAATGGTACCAGTTCCTCCTTGTACCTCTGGTAGAATTTGGCTGTGAATCCATCTGGTCCTGGACTCTTTTTGGTTGATAAGCTATTGATTATTGGCACAATTTCAGATCCTGTGATTGGTCTATTCAGAGATTCAACTTCTTCCTGGTTTAGTCTTAGGAGAGTGTATGTGTCGAGAAATTTATCCATTTCTTCTAGATTTTCTAGTTTATTTGCATAGAGGTGTTTGTAGTATTCTCTGATGGTAGTTTGTATTTTTGTGGGATCGGTGGTGATATACCCTTTATCATTTTTTATTGCGTCTATTTGATTCTTCTCTCTTTTTTTCTTTATTAGTCTTGCTAGCGGTTTATCAATTTTGTTGATCCTTTCAAAAAACCAGCTCCTGGATTCATTAATTTTTTGAAGGGTTTTTTTCGTCACTATTTCCTTCAGTTCCGCTCTGATTTTAGTTATTTCTTGCCTTCTGCTAGCTTTTGAATGTGTTTGCTCTTGCTTTTCTAGTTCTTTTAATTGTGATGTTAGGGTGTCAATTTTGGACTATTTTCTCATAGTTCCTATTCCAATCAATTTCCCGTGCAGCCCAGCTTGAAATGGCTCTTGAGCCTCCGTCTTTGAGCTGACTCCTCGATTGCTGGACTATTTTCTCATAGTCCCTGTTCCGGTCCATTTCCGGCACAGCCCAGCCCAGTCGGTGAGGTCTGGAAAGGCCAGTGGGGCCAGATCTGGAAAGACCTGACTCGCCTCCCAGCCTGAATGACTTGTACCCACCGCGGATGCGGACCTCCCGGTCCTCTTGGCGACTGTGGGGTGGGGGGCATGCGGTCGGTCGAAACTGTTCACGCGGGCAGTCCTTGCATGTCCCCCCACGTGCTCCCCAGTGCACGCAGCACCCCCGCCTCTACGCTTCCCCCAGCGTGCAGCCTTTGGTGAGAGCAGCCCCACGCACAGCCCCCGACACCCTCCCCAGCGCCTGCAGCCCCTGGTGCACGCAGTCCCCAAGCCCGCACGTGCAGCCCCCACCATGCGCACAGCTCCACTTACAGCCCCCCACACGCTCCCAGCCCCACTGACACAGAACCCATCACCGCTCGCCCTTCACGCACTTCACTGGGAGTGCAGCCCTCTGAGCGCACAGCTCCACGTACAGCCCCCCAGACGCTCCCAGCCCCACTGGTGCAGAACCCATCACTACTCGCTCTTCACGCGCTTCACTGGGCGTGCAGCCCCTCCAGCACGCGGCTCAATGCAGCCTCTCCATGTGCTCTCCAGGGCCTGCAGCCTCCTCTTAACTTCTTTTGCCAGGCCCACACATACCTGTCTGTGGGCTGAGTGGATTGGCAATGACAGTGGTGACAGCTGACATTTACTGAGTACATGCTATGTTCCAGATGCTGCGTTTCCATTTCTCTGATGAAGAATCTAAGTCTCAGGGCCTCATCCAAAACCATACAGCTAATAAGCAGTAGAGTTGGGATCTAAGCCCAGGGAATTTTACTTTAGAACTCACAGTATTAACCACAGTGCTCTCGGCTTATATTTCTAAGGCACATGCTGTAACCACTTTTTTTTTTTTTTTTTGAGATGGGGTCTCACTCTGACACCCAAGCTGGGGTGCGGTGGCACGATCTCGGCTAACTGCAACCTTCGCCTCCCAGATTCAAGGGATTCTCCTGCCTCAGGTTCCTGAGTAGCTAGGATTACAGGCACATGCCACCATGCCTGGATAATGTTTTGTATTTTTAGTAGAGACGGGGTTTCCCCATGTTGCCCAGGCTGGTCTCAAACTCCTGACCTCAGGTGATCCGCCCACCTCGGCCTCCCAAAGTGCTGGAATTATAGGTGTGAGCCGCCACGCCTTGCCTATAACCATTCTTTTTTAAGGGAGGTGTGGCATATGGTGCTACCCTGGATCTGTAGTCAGGATTTGAAGAAGGGAGAAGGTATTGCTTGTGAGGAAGGCACCATGCATTGTGATTGGTAGTGGTGACTGGAGAGAGAGCTGGGAGGGGCACAGGCAGCAAGGTCCCTGCTTAAAGACAGTTATCTAGTTTGGAGAAACTTAGCTGGATAGTCAGTTCTTACATGCATTTGGCAAGCACTTATCATACACTGTAAAGAGGCAATGTGTCTAGCTTGTTAGAGGGTGGGCTCTGGAGTCAGACTCCTGGCTTTGAACCCTAACTTCCCTGCCATTTTCAAATGACATTGGAGAAGTCGCAAAACCTATTTCTGTCTCAGATTCCTCCCCAGTAAAAGTGGGATATTAATAGTACCTCCTTTGGCTTGATATGAAAATTCAATGAGTTGATATATGCAGAACATCTTAGAACAGCGACTAGCTTAGAGTAAATCTTCAGTAATTGTAAACTGTGATTATACTGTGTTTTTGGCACTGAAGCCACGTCGTGGTAAAACAGTGCCTGACCTCAAGAAGCTCAGAGTCTAGTATTGGAGACAGGTGAACAAATACTTGCAAAGAGTGTGGTGTGAGAGAGGTGTGACAGGTGGGCGGGAGCCTGCAGCAGGCATATCTGACCCATCCTAGGTGTGTATGGTGCAGAGAAGTTAGCCTAGGCTTTCTAGGGGCACTGATGTCTGGGCTGAGTCTTGCAGGGCAGGGAGCTAGTCAGGGGGAGCTGTAGTGATCCAGCTGGGGGCTGAGCAGGAGCTGAAAGTGAGCAGCTCACATCTGTAGGGTTGCCAGATTTAGCAATGGAAAGTTCAGGATGCCCTATTAAATGTGAATTTCAGATAAAATAATAACTTTTAAGAGTATGTGTCATGCAATATTTTTAGTATAAGTATGTCCAAAATATTGTATAACCACACACATTATTTGTTGTTTATCTGAAATTCAGATTTCACTGGGCATCCTATGAAAAGTCTGGCAATTTTATCTGTCCACATTTAGGAAGGTGCAGTGTATTTCAGAGTAGCTGGAGTGATGCAGGGAGGAAAGGCAGAGTGGGCCGGATGGGGCTGAGAGGCACGCAGGAGGCAGTTCATAAAAGATCTATGCTATGTTAAGGGATTTGGATTTTATCCTGAAATTAATGATGAGCCCTTGGAGAGCTTTAACCACACGGGTGTGAAACCACGGAGACAGCAGTGTCGGGCACGAAGAAATGAGTGTCACTTTCTGTGGCTGAATAGCAAATTATTCCAAATTTAGAGTCTTAAACAGTAAACATCACCTCCCAGGTTCTGTGGCTCAGGAATTCAGAGGCAGGTTAGCTGGGTGGTTCTGGCTGAGGCTTCTCATGAGGTTGTAGATAAGATGGTGACCAGAGTGGCAGTTATCTAAAGGTTGCACTGGAGCTGGAGAATTTGCTTCTAGGGTGACTCACTCTAATGGTTGGGAAGGCACTGCTGGCTGTCAGCAGGAGAGCTCAGTTCCTTGCCACAAGACCCACCATAGGACAACTTGAGGCTCCTCACAACATGACAGCTGGCTTAGTGATCCGAGAGAGCAAAGTGACCTTAACTTTGGAAGTCACATGCCACCTTGTCATTGCCATATATCCCAGTGCTAACACAGCTCAGCCCTGCTCAGTGCAGGAGGGTCCTACACAAGGATGTACATACAAGGAGGCGAGGATCATGGGGTCATCTTGGAGGCTGGTTTTCTGGGATGGGAGGCTTACATGGTGATGCCTGTGACCTTGGAGGTGGAGGAGAATGATGGGCATACAGAGGAGTGAAGAAAGGCTGGGAGGAATAGAGATGTGGGAGAGGAGGGGAGGCAAAGAAAAAAGAAAGGAGGAAGGGGTGTTGGAGAAGATTGTAGTTGGTCCACAGCAAAGAGCATCACCAAAGCCATTCCAGGAGGAACTAGATCCACCACCTCCTCTCCTGGGCATGCTCCAAAAATGGTTGTGGCCTCCAGAGAGGACCCCAAAAGAAAGCACAAAAACTAGACAGTGGGAGGGCAGTACCCAAAAGCCCTGAGTTTCTGAGAAAATATTGAAAATTTCTATAGTGAAATAGGAAGTTGACATGCTTAGGAAGAAAAGAGTGGTAATGATTCAAGGAAACAATCACACACGGTTTCAGTTTTAATGGGCATGAGAGGAGCCATAAAAGTAATCTATCTATCATCAATTATCTATCTAATCAACTGTCTATCTGGGATACCCTATCCTATTTTAACCTGAGTGACAATTTCTTAGCTGAGAGAGCCGGACAGACTCCATTTTAGCTCCTTCACTTGTAGTCCCCTTATCCCCCTCCCTTAAGGGAATAACTAGTGCAAGCTGACTCCAAGGACATCCAGGAATGCACTTACTGATAAGATATTGAGGCAAGCTGTACCAGCAGCTCCGGGGGACGTGCTCGGTGGATGGTACCCAAGCCCCTGCATTTATCTCTTTGTGATAGTTTAAGCCCCTGCACCTGGAACTATGTAGTTTTCTGTAACTATCTCTGTAACCATTAATTTTTTTTAACTTTTTGCCTGTTCTGCTTCTGTAAAAATTGCTTCAGCTAGGCTCCCCCTCCCCTATTTAGACCACAGTATAAAAAGAAATCTAGCCCCTTCTTCAGGGCCGAGAGAATTTTGAGCTCTAGCCATCTCTTGGTCACCAGCAATAAAAGGACTCCTGAATTAGCCTCAGAGTGTGGCATTTCTCTATAACTCCCTCGGTTACATTTGGAGGCCCCAGTGAGATCTGCCACTGGGTGAAGACTGGACTCGCTCTGGGCTCCCCTGGACAGACGGCGGGCTTATAAGGGAGGCACCCCCTGAAGACGTTCCAGGGCCTTATAGGCCACCATCTTCTGGAGGGGAACAGATTGAATGCCGGTGTGCCCGGCCAAATTCAACTCCTGAGTCCTCAATCTCTGGTCCCAGGAAGGTAAGTCAGATCTGACTCTGTCTGGGAGGGAAATGGCCCTGACGAGGGTCCTCCCTCAGACTCTGTCCATATTCCAGGTTGCTGGAGGACAGAGTCCTGGTTTCTGTCATGCTTCTCTCTCTCTCTCTCTCTGTTAAGAGAGACTTAACAGAGAAGCATATATATGTGTATATTCGTATATATACACATATATACGTGCATGCATGTATACGTACATGTACGTGCATGCGTGTATGCGTACAGGTATGTGCATGCGTGTATACGTACATGTATGTGTATGTGTGTATATGTACATATATATATATTCTCCTTCTCTTGTTCAGGTCTCTAGGAGACCTCTGTTTTAGAACGAGTATATATATATATATATATATATATATATATATATATATATGTAAAAATTGTAATAAACTCTGTGTGAGTGAGTGAGTGAATGTGGAGTTCAAGGGCTTGCGCTTGAATTTCCAGTTTGTAGCTCCACGTTGTAAGCTATGGAGTTCGAGTGGGCCCTCACCTGCGGTTCCGTGGGGACCTCATAAGGCTTAAGGCAGCATGGGGCATAGCTCAATCCAAGCCGGGGGTTTATACCAGCCTGCCAATGCCAAGAAGAGCCTAAGTCCCCGCAAGGGGAGCGGCAAGGCGGGCATCTGACTGATCCCATCACGGGACCCCCCCCCCGTCTGTCTATAAAAATTGTCATACTTGTTTATATACCCTAATGTCTATTGTCCTGTTTGGTGTCTGTCTAAATTTTGTATGTCTGGTCGCCGATACTGCCCCCGACGACTGGGCAAGGACTTCTTCAAGGTCCTCAGTACAGATTTGATATCTCAGGAGGTCAAATCTCTCATCAGTCATTTGCGCTGACCATCCCAGTCCTGCCTTTTCTGTCAGAAACAAATCAGGTGTTGTTACGGGGAGGGTTGTGGAAGACATTCACCCGTTTGGGATTTCTGGCACCATAAAGATTGCTGGCATTTAGATTGCCATACTCCACACCCCAATGACTGGACCACCTCCTCCTTAGACCAGTGGTGGATTCAAAATAGCCACCCTGCAGACCTCCTTGCTCACCTTTTCTGTCATACCATAACTTTTCCCGTGCCCTTAAATAAGGCACTGTGCAGAGAAACCTACATCCATACTGCTTTACTCTGTCTGGACTCTTATTCTATCCCTCCGTGGCTACTCTCCTACTTTAGGAAAGATCCGAGTGGCCCCTTTCCTCCTTATCCCCATCCCTTACCCTGTACATCTCGTTTTCCTGTGTCACAGCAAGTCCAGTGCCTCCAAGACTTAGCTCTGCTCTCCCTCCTAAAACCCTTAAAAGAAAGGGCTGAGTTTGAACTTTTTGCCTTTGAGTCGTGGAGACACCACAGATATTTGGGCTGTAAGTCAAGAAGAGAGGGGGGGGTCCTTGAGGAGGCAGATCTTATGTGGCAAGAAGCGTTAGCTATAGCTGTTTTCCTACTTCTTCTAGCTATAATACTTCTGTTCTTCCCATACTACAGCCCCCCAGGCCGTGAATATCTCTGTCCGTGCTGGGTTTAATATTTCTGCTGAAACCTTGTTAATTGCCTCCATAATGGGAAACTCTTCTTCCCGGCCCTATAGAGATTGGAGCCCTCTCCAATGTATGTTACAGTATTTCTCTCTGGGCTTCTCAGAGGATTACGGAGTCCACCTTAAAAAAGGCAAACTCCAGACACTCTGTGAAGTAGATTGGCCACAGTTTGGAACCGGGTGGCCCCCAGAAGGGTCACTGAACCCCACAACTGTCCAGGCTGTGTGGTGGATCGTTGCTGAAACTCCCGGACACCCTAATCAGTTTCCCTACATTGATCAATGGCTAGAGTTGGTCCGGAGCCCTCCTCCTTGGCTCCGCTCATGTGCCATTCATGATCCCACCTCCAAGGTCCTTTTGAGCCAGACTGCACTTTTGCCCAAACCCTCAGCTCCCTCAGCTCCTCCTGTACTGCCTCCTTCTGAAGAAGAGGAAAGTTTTCCTCACCCAGGTCCACTGCCCTACAACCCTCCTGCTTCCCCAGAATCTTCCCTTGTCTCAACTACATCCCCTGTGGCCTCTCCACCTATAGTCACCCAATTGCAGCCTCGGCCAGAGGCAGTGGCCCCCCCTCCTCCCATTGAGAGATGCCCAAATCCCTCTGGACAGTGAGCGCGCTGCTCCATTTTTAGTTTATGTCCCCTTCTCTACTTCTGACCTGTATAATTGGAAGGCTCATAATCCCCCCTTCTCTGAAAAGCCCCAGGTCTTGACTTCACTGATGGAGTCCGTGCTCCGGACTCACTGGCCCACCTGGGGTGACTGTCACCAACTCCTTTTAATGCTTTTCACCTCTGAATAGAGGGACCGTATCCGAAGAGAGACCAGAAAGTATTTCCTCACATCAGCCAGTAGACCAGAGGAGGAAGCCCAGGACCTCCTTGAGGAGGCTTTTCCCTCTACCCGGCCTGATTGGTATACAAACTCCTCGGGTGGGAAGAGAGCTTTGGATGATTTTCACCGGTATCTCCTCGCGGGTATCAAGGGAGCCGCTCGAAAACCCATGAATCTGTCCAAGACAACTGAAGTTGTCTAGGGGCCTGTTGAGTCACCAGGAGTGTTTCTAAAACGCCTCCTGGAGGCCCATCGGACTTACACCCCTTTCAACCCTGCGGCTCCCGAGAATAGCCATGCTATTGGTTTGGCATTTATGACTCAGGCAGCCCCTGATATTAAAAGAAAATTACAAAAGCTGGAAGGATTTGCTGGAATGAACACCAGCCAACTCTTAGAAATAGCCCAGAAAGTTTATGACAATCGAGAGTTTGAAAAGCAAGAACAGGCAGCTCAGGCAGCTGAAAGAGCTGCTGACAAAGCATCAAAAAGACAGGCAAAAATCTTGTAGCCATCATCCAGGGGGGCAAAAAGAAAGGGCCCCCATCACAAAACACTGGCCAGGAAACCCTGGGTCCCCACCAGAAAGGCCAAAAAGGTGAGTGGGCTCCCCTACAAAGAAACCAGCGTGCATATTGCAAACAGATTGGACACTGGAAAAGGGAATGCCCATTAAAACCAGAAGAAAAAACAGAAAAGAAAAAGATCCTCATCTTCCCCGCTGTGGAGGAATCTGATGATTGACAGGGCTGGGGCTCCCTCTCCCTTGGTCCCCAGGAGCCCATGGTGACCGCCACAGTTGGGGGCCAGCCTGTACACTTCCTAATTGACACCGGGGCAGAACAGTCAGTACTGCAAACACCCTTGGGCAGTGTCTCTAATAAAAAGGTGGCTGTGCAAGGGGCTACTGGAGCTATTCAGGAATATCCTGTCACCCACTCACGAGAGGTGAGTTTGGGACAGAAAAGAGTAACCCACTTGTTTCTCGTGGTCCCAGAGTGCCCCTTCCCCCTCCTCGGACGAGACCTGCTTCATAAGCTGCAGGCATCCATCTCCTTCTCGGCCCAACAAGCTCACCTCATGTTAGGGGACCCAACACCCCCTACCGCCCAGCTCCTGCTAACCAACCCTCTGTTGGAGGAGTATCTCTTAGTTTCACCCTCACAACTGCTGGAGAATAAAACTAATCCTCTCCTACTGGATTTACAGACCCTCTTTCCTCGTGTCTGGGCCAAGTCAAACTGCCCAGGACTGGCAAAGCACCATCTGCCAGTAGTTGTAGAACTCCTGGCCACCGCCCTGCCAGTCCAGGTAAAACAATATCCTATGAGTCAGCGGGCTAGAGAGGGAATCAATCCCCATATTCATTGACTATTACAAGCTGGTATACTCACACCATGTCAGTCCACCTGGAATACTCCATTTTTGCCAGTCCAGAAACCTGGAACAAATGATTACCAGCCGGTACAGGACTTGCAGGAAGTTAACAAGCAGACAGTCACCGTCCATCCAACTGTCCCTAACCCTTACAGTTTACTCAGCCTGCTTCCACCAGAACATAGAGTATGCACTGTCCTTGACTTAAAGGATGCTTTCTTTGCTATTCCTCTGGCCCCCAAAAGCCAACCTATCTTTGCTTTTGAATGGACAGATCATGGCTCAGGAGACACCACCCAATTAACCTGGACTTGGTTACCCCAGAGTTTTAAAAATTCCCCCACCCTTTTTGGGGAAACCCTCCAACAATATCTTATACCGTTCCGAGCCAGTCACCCTAACTGCACTCTCCTCCAGTACATGGACGACCTATTATTGGCTACTGAAACTACTGACAGCTGCCTGCAACACACTAGGGACCTACTTTACCTCCTTCAGGAACTTGGGTATCAGGTCTCAGCCAAGAAGGCCCAGCTTTGTCTTCCCAGAGTTTCCTACTTAGGGTATGAGATAAACAAAGGAAAAAGGGCACTCAGTAGTGCTCAAAAGGAAGCCATCCTATGGATCCCCACTCTCACCACCAAGAGATAGGTATGTGAATTCCTGGGGGCCGTGGGATACTGTCATTTATGGATACTGGGGTTCGCAGAAATTGCCAAGCCCCTATATTCCACTACTGGAGGAAATGGCCTGCTAGTTTGGACTGACAAAGAAGAGCAGGCTGTTCAAAATCTAAAGATGGCATTAACTGAGGCCCCTGCTCTTGCCCTCCCAAATATCTCAAAACCATTTCACCTTTTTGTTCATGAGAGCCAGGGATTTGCTAAAGGGGTACTTACTCAGACTTTGGGACCATGGCGATGCCCAGTGGGCTATATGTCTAAGAGACTGGACCCGGTGGCCTCTGGGTGGCCAAGTTGTCTGTGAGCTGTAGCAGCAACAGCAAGCCTGGTCCAGGAGGCTGATAAACTTACTCTGGGCCAGAATTTAACCCTTACGGCTCCTCATGCTGTAGAGACTTTGCTACAAAGTGTTTCTGGCAAATGGATGTTGAATGCTTGCATCCTACAATATCAGAGTTTACTGTTAGATCAGCCTTGTTTAACTTTCTCTCCCACAAGGTGTTTAAATCCAGCTACCTTGCTCCCTGATCCAGACCTTACCACACCTGTCCATGACTGCCAAGAACTGTTAGAGACTACAGAAACTGGCTGACCTGATCTCCAAGATGTGCCTCTAAAGGAGGCAGATGCCACCGTGTTTACAGACAGTAGCAGCTTCCTTGAACAAGGAGTAAGAAAGGCTGGTGCAGCCGTTACTATGGAGACAGATATACTGTGGGCCCAGGCACTGCCGGCAGGTACCATGGCACAGAAGGCTGAATTGGTCGCCCTCACTCAGGCTCTCCAATGGGGTAAGGACAAACGTATTGACATCTACACTGACAGCAGGTATGCTGCTGCTACTGTACATGTACACGGAGCCATCTATCAAGAGCGAGGGCTACTCACCTCAGCAGGAAAGACTGTTAAAAACGAAGAAGAAATTTTGGCCCTGCTTGAAGCTGTTTGGCTTCTTCAGCAGGTGGCTGTAATCCACTGCAAGGGACATCAAAGAGAAGACTTGGCCATTGTCCGTGGTAACCAAAGAACAGACTCTGCAGCTGGAGAGGCAGCTCAGCTCCCGGTCACGCCTTTGACCCTGCTGCCTGCGGTGTCCTTTCCACAACCTGACTTACCAGACCACCCAGAATACTCCCCAGAGGAAGAAAAACAAGCTTTGGATCTTCAGGCCAGTAAAAATCAGGAAGGTTGGCGGATTCTTCCTGATTCCAGAATCTTCACGCCCCAAGCCCTCAGGAAAACTTTAATCAGTCATCTGCATTCTACCAACCATTTGGGAGGAGTAAAACTGGCCCAGCTTCTAAGGAGCCATTTCAAGATCCCCCACCTTCAGGACTTAACTAACCAAGCAGCTAGCTCTCCAGTGTACGGCTTGTGGTCAGGTAAATGCCAAACAAGGTCCCAAGCCCAGCCCAGGCCACTGTCTCCAGGGAGGCTTGCCAGGAGAAAGGTGAGAAGTTGACTTTACAGAAATGAAAATGCAGCGGGCAGGGTATAAATACCTCCTAGTGCTAGTAGACACCTTTTCTGGATGGACTGAGGCATTTGCCACGAAAAATGAAACTGCCACCACGGCAGTTAGGCTTTTACTCAATGAAATCATCCCTCGACATGGGCTGCCTGTTGCCATAGGGTCTGATAATGGACCAGCTTTCACCTCGTCCATAGCTCAGTTGGTTAGCAAGGCACAACTCCATTGTGCCTATCGACCCCGGAGCTCTGGACAGGTAGAACGCATGAACTGCACCCTAAAAAGTACTCTTACTAAGTTAATCCTAGAGACCAGTGAGAATTAGGTAAAGCTCCTTCCTTTAGCCCTTCTTAGAGTAAGATGCACCCCTTACCGGGCTGGGTTTTCACCTTTGGAAATCATGTATGGAAGGGCTCCGCCTATCTTGCCTAAGCTAAGGGATACCCATTTAGCAGATATCTCACAAGCTAATTTGTTACAGTACTTGCAGTCTCTCCAACAAGTACGAGTCATCATCCAGCCACTTGTCTGGGGAGCACACTCTAATCCAGGTCCTGACCAGAGTGAGCCCTGCCACTTTTTCCAGCCGGGTGACCTGGTGTATGTTAAAAAGTTCCAGAAAGAAGGACTCACTCCTGCCTCGAAAGGACCTCATACTGTCATCCTCACCACGCCGATGGCTCTAAAGGTGGACGGCATTCCTGCTTGGATTCATCACTCTCGCATCAAAAAGGCCAACAGAGCCCAGCAGGAAACTTGGGTCCCCAAGCCTGGGCGAGGCCCTTTAAAACTGTGCCTAAGTTGAGTGAAGCCATCAAATTAATTCTTTTTATTTACCGCTTTGTTTGTTTCTGTCTATTATGCCTTCTGCTCCATCTTACTCTTTTCTCCGCACTTCTTTCACGACAGGACATGTGTTTGCAAAAACTACTTGGAAGGCAGGAACCTCAAAGGAAGTCTCTCTTGCAGTCAATTTATGAGCTTTGTTCCCAGAGCCTGTCTGTACCCACGAAGAACAATGCAACCTGCCAGTCATGGGAGTGGGAAATGTTGACCTTGCTGCAGGATGCGGACACACAGGAAGCCGGACTGGATGTGGGAGCTCTAGAGGTGCAGAAAAAGGACACCAGAGCATTGAGTTTTACCTCTGTCCTGGAAATCACCCTGACTCTAGCTGTTGAGATTCTTACCAGTTTTTCTGCCCTCACTGGTCGTGTGTAATCCTAGCCACTTTCCCTGGAGGATCAACCCGGTCCTCAACCCTCTCCATAACTCACACTTCCCGTCCTAGACCGTGAACTATGGGAAATTATAACCCTCTTACTATAACTGTCCGTAATCCTGGTTCAGCTTAATGGTATTATGGCATGTCATGGGGATTAAGACTTCGTATCTCAGGATTTGATGTTGGAACTATGTTCACCATTCAGAAAAAGGTCCTGGTCCCATGGAGCCCTCCTAAGCCAATCAGACCTTTAACTGATTTAGGTGACCCTATGTTCCAAAGACACCCAGACAGAGTCGATTTAACTATCCCGCTGCCACTCCTTGTTCCCAGATCTCAGTTACAATGACATCTCCAACCCAGCCTGATGTCCATTCTGGATGGGGTGCATCACCTCCTTAACTCACCCAGACTAAATTAGCCCAGGATTGTTGGTTGTGCCTAAAGGCCAAACCCCCACATTATGTTGGATTAGGAGTAGAAGCCATGATTAAAATTGACTCTTTCTTGTCATACATGCCCCCACGCCCTTATGCTAGGAGACGTGTCAGGGAACGCCTCCTGTCGAATTAGCACCAGGTATAACTTATCTGCTTCTCCCTTTCAGGCTACCTGTAATCAGTCTCTACTTACTTCCTTAAACACCTCAGTCTCCTACCAGGCACCCAACAATACCTGGCTGGTCTACACTTCAGGCCTCACTCATTGCATCAATGGGACTGGACCTGGATCTCTCCTGTGTGTGTTAGTTCATGTACTGCCCCAAGTTTACGTGTACAGCGGGCCAGAAGGGTGACTTCTCATCGCTCCCCCTGAATTACATTCCAGGTTTCGCAGAGCCGCCCCACTCTTCGTACCCCTTCTGGCCAGCCTTAGCATAGCTGGATCAGCAGCCATTGGCACGGCTGCCCTGGTTCAAGGAGAAACTGGACTAATGTCCCTGTCTCAGCAAGTAGATGCTGATTTAAGCAATCTCCAGTCAGCCATAAATATGCTACATACCCAGGTAGAGTCTCTAGCTGAAGTAGTTCTTCAAAACCGCCAAGGCCTAGATCTGCTATTTCTCTCCCAAGGAGGGTTATGCACAGCTCTAGGAGAGAGTTGTTTCTATGCCAATCAGTCTGGGGTCATAAAGGATACTCTCCAAAAAGTTCAAGAAAATCTAGATAGACGATAACAGGAATTGGAAAATAACACCCCCTGGTACCAAAACATGTGTAACTGGAATCCGTGGCTAACTACTCTAATCACTGGATTGGCGGGACCCCTTCTTCTCCTCTTGTTAGGTTTAGTCTTTGGGCCTTGTATATTAAATTGGTTTCTTAACTTTATAAAGCAGCGCATAGCTTTTGTCAAACTTACGTATCTTAAAACCCAATATAACTCCCTTGTTATGACTGAAGAATCAATGATTTGATTACCCAAAACATGAGTGGGGAATGTGATACCCTACCCTGTTTTAACCTGAGTGACTCTCTCTTAGCTGAGAGAGCCGGACAGACTCCATTTTAGCTTCTTCACTTGTAGTCCCCTTATCCCCCTCCCTTAAGGGAATAACTAGTGCAAGCTGACTCCAAGCACATCCAGGAATGCATTTACTGATAAGATATTGAGGCAAGCTGTACCAGCAGCTCCTGGGGACGTGCTCAGTGGATGGTACCCAAGCCCCTGCATTTATCTCTGTGATAGTTTAAACCCCTGCACCTGGAACTATGTATTTTTCTGTAACTATCTCTGTAACCATTAATTTTTTTAACTTTTTGCCTGTTCTGCTTCTGTAAAAATTGCTTCAAGTAGGCTCCCCCTCCCCTGTTTAGACCACAGTACAAAAAGAAATCTATCCCCTCCTTCAGGGCCGAGAGAATTTTGAGCTCTAGCCATCTCTTGGTCACTGGCAATAAAAGGACTCCTGAATTAGTCTCAGAGTGTGGCGTTTCTCTATAACTCCCTCAGTTACAACATATCATCTATATATCTATCAATCAACTATCTATCATCTATCAATTACCTATCTATATCAACTATCAATATATCCATCAATCTATTATCTATCAATTATCTATATCAACTGTCATCTATATATCTATCCCTCTATCAATCATCTATCTAATTACCTATATATCAATTATCTATATCAAATATCATCTATATATCCATCTATCAACCATCTATCATCGATTATATCAACTATCATCTACGTATCTACCCATATATCAATAATCTATCTAATTATCATCTATCAATTATCTATCTATGTCAACTATCATCTGTCATCTCTCATCATATCTATATATCATCTGTCTTCTATCTATCTATCATCTATCTAATCTGTCATCTATTTTTTAAAGGGCCATAAACTTGTTCACAGGCATTTTAAGAAGTGTTTTCCTTGGAGAAGTGAGGATAGAAACTAACCTGTAGGAAGAGTGCCCTCTGCTGCCACTTGTTCAAAATAGCTCTTCTGTCTGGCCATACCAACGAAAACATCCTAAAAGGTTCTTTGCCTTCTGGCTGCTGTCTATAACAAAAAATAAGTAGCATCTTTGCCTCTTAAAATATCTTTAAGATTTCTTTTCTGTTTTGTAGACAGCCATGTTGCTACATTTTTCCATTTGGTTTTATTCTTTCCATGGTAACTGTAAAGCAAACATAACTAAGAAACAGACATTGGATACTTATGCAGTATACAGAAAGCATTTCTTCCAAACTCTTCACTAAATAAAGTAAATCCTTTTCTAGGTGCACAAATCCATAGGTCAGAGGTCAATATTACCCCACCAGGAATAGCTCATCACTGTAGGCAGGAGGAAATGGCTTTACTCCAGAGCACCCAGGAAAAGGTGCTGACCTTTACAACCAGCTCTGCTTGCTATTCCAGGGGAAAGCAGGAAGGGAGGGGCGGAAGGACAGACCCATAAATGTTCTATGACAATTACTTGGCAGCACTGTTTCAAAGAAATAAGGGAAGCCTTTACTTGGCATTCTGTACTAAGCAGTGCATGGAAATGGGTTGGTTCCAGCTCTGGACTGTCCACCCACACCTGGCCCCTCTGGGCATACTAAACACAGACAGGAGTGACACCACTACCCCAGGTGTTAGCCTGGAAACTTCCCTCCCTTCCATGCATCATCCCTGCTTTCAGCTCCGTATTTACAGATTCTCTGGGTCTGTTGTGTGGATTCCAGGATCAGCTTCTGAGCCCTTGCCCTTCTCTGAAACATCACTGTTGGCTCACTCTTTAACTCAGGACTCTGCAGGGCTCCTGATTCTGAAATACTTGCAACTTCAGGGAGAAGACACTCCCTTGGCCAGCTTCATCCCAGCCTCTACCTGAGGAAAGAGGATTGGACATGCTACATTTTTGGGCAAGGTATTTATCTTCTCCAAACCTGTTTCCTCATCTATAAAATGGGAATGATGAAAGAACTCACATCATCAAGCTTTTGTGAGAATTACAACTGATAAAGGATAAATGTCAATTATTATAATATAGTAATAAAATAAGTATTATGGAATATTATTGAAGTTTCTTTCTTTCTTTCTTTCTTTTTCTTTCTTTCTGAAACAGTTTCACTCTTATTGCTCAGGCTGTAGTGCAATGGCGTGCTCTCAGCTCCCTGCAACCTTTGCCTCCTCAGTTCAAGTCATTCTCCTGCCTCAGCCTCCAGAGTAGCTGGGATTACAGGCACCCACCACCCCACACAGCTGATTTTTTGTACTTTTAGTAGAGATGGGGTTTCACCATGTTGGCCAGGCTGGTCTTGAATTCCTGACCTTAGGTGATCTGCCCGCCTCGGCCTCCCAAAGTTCTGGGATTACAGGCGTGAGCCATAGCGCGCGGCAACACTCAATTTCTTTAGAAAAAGTTGTAAGAAAAAAAGATGAGGAGGAGAGAGGAATCTACAGGTTAAAAGTGACTTACAAGAAATTACTAATTACAATGTGTAAAGAGATCTTTTTGGATCTTCAGATGAACAAAGAAAACATATGAAAAGTTTTACACATCAAACAGGAATATTTGAACATTCAGTAGATATCTGATATTAAGGGATTTTTTTTTTAATTTTGAGGCTACAATAATGTTGGGTTTTTTTTAATTTTTATTTTTTAAACTTTTATTTTAGGCTCATGGGTACATGTGCAGGTTTGTTATACAGGTAAACTCGTGTTATGGGGGTTTGTTGTACAGACTGTTTTATCACCCAGGTACTAAGCCTAGTACCCAATAGTTATTTTTTTCTGCTCCTCTCCCTCCTCCCTACCTGAGGCCTTGGGTAGGTCTCAGTGTCTCTTGTTTTATTTTTAAAACAGTTTTTCTCTTTCAGAGGCATGTTGAAATAACTGAATGAAATATCTCCAGATTATATATCTGAGATTTACATGAAAAGAAGCCTATGAGAGGGAGGAGTGGGTGAGGGTGTAGATTAAAAAAAATGATTGGCCATGAGTTGATAATTGTTGAAGCTGGGCAATGGGTACATAGGGAACTCGGTATTCTATTTCCTCTATTTTTGTATGCTTAAACGTTTCCAAAATAAGAAGTTTTCTGGAATGCTCAGTCCAAGATATTAATTAACAATTTAGTGCTTAAAGATAGAACATCTTTTTCCCGCTACAGAGTGCAGTTCTTGACTGTCTGCTTTTGGGGAGACAGGTGTGACCATCTGTCCTGCTCCTTGCCCATCCCCACCGCCTCTCCCTTGCTGAGCGTTGCTTCCCAAGACCAAGGCCAGAGGGCGGAGGAGACATGAAGGCATTAGACCATTAGACAGCTCTCATCTACTGGGTGGCCTTGGGCTCCCACCCTGGCTGGTTTTACAGCTGGCTTTTCCTAGGTTTGGTCACTTTGCTTGTGTTATGGATCAATTCTGTTCTCCCAAAAGCCTTTTTGTTTTTTTGTTTTTTTTTTTGACAGAGTCTCGCTCTGTCGCCCAGCTGGAGTACAGTAGCATGATCTCAGCTCACTGCAACCTCTGCCTCCCAGGTTCAAGAGATTCTTCTGCCTCAGACTCCTGAGTAGCTGGAATTACAGGCACCCACCACCATGCCTGGATAATTTTTAGTATTTTTAGTAGAGACAGGGTTCACCATGTTGGCCAGGCTGGTCTCAAACTCCTGACGTCAGGTGATCCACCCGCCTTGGCCTCTCAAAATGCTGGAATTATAGGCATAAGCCACTGCACGCAGCCCCAAAAGACACGTTGAACTCCTAGCCCCAGTACCTGTGAATGTGCCTTTATTTAGAGAAGAGGTCTTTGCAGATGTAATCAAATTAAGATGAGTTCAGACTGGGTGCGGTGGCTCACACCTGTAATCCCATCACTTTGGGAGGACGAGGCGGGCAGATCATTTGAGGTAAGGAGTTTGAAACCAGTCAGACCAACATGGTGAAACCCCATCTCTACTAAAAATTCAAAAATTAGCGCGGCATGATGGTGCGAGCCTGTAATCCTGGCTACTCAGGAGGCTGAGGCAGGAGAATCACTTGAACCTGAGAGGCGGAGGTTGCAGTGAGCCGAGATGGTGCCACTGCACTCAAATGAGGTCATACTGGATTACAATGGGCCCTAAATCCGATGACTGGTATCCTTACAAGGAGAGAAATGTGAAAACACAGAGGAGACACAGGTGAAATAAGGCCATGTGAAGACAGAGGCAGGGCTTGCATAAGCCAAGGAATGCCAAGGTTGGCAACCAAAGGAGTTAGAAGCAAGGAAAGATTATTCCCTAGAGACTTTAAATTCCCTAGAGAACATGGCTCTGCTGACACCTTGATTTTGAACTTTGAGTCTGTAGAACTGTGAGACAAGTTTCTGTTGTTTTAAACCACCCAGTTTGTGGTACTTTCTTACAGTTGCCCTAAGAAACGAATACACCCGATCCAGACCTTCCCAGCTCTGGGGATGTCTCTTCTGTTGCACACTGTGTTATTTGGTCCCCAGGGATGACAGCTCTAACTGACTCCCAGGAGCCCAAGCAACACATACTCCTGCAATTGGGGTCCCTCACCTTTGCCTCTGGGTCCACTTGGGCAGGACTTGAGCACCTCTCTCTCCCACATGCCTATCCCAGCCCAAGGGAAACCCTCAACCATCCCTGACTTCGCCCACGCAGAAAGAGGTGGCTTTACTCAGTGCAGTAGCACTTTCTGGCTCCCACAGAAAGCACTTAGTTGGCCCCTTTCCTCTGTTTAGATTTCCTGGGCATGAGCCAGGAAAACCCCCCTTTTATATACCTGGTTTTCACTCTCTTTACACTTGAATGTGAATAACAGAAATTTCCCTTCCCCTGGAAGTCTCCCCTCTCATCTCTCTGATCTTTTCTTTTCTTTCTTTTTTTTTTTTTTGTTTGTTTGTTTTTGTTTTGAGATGGAGTTTTGATCTTGTTGCCCAGGCTGGAGTGCAGTGATATGATCTCGGCTCACTGCAACCTCCGCCTCCTGGGTTCAAGCAATTTTCCTGTCTCAGCCTCCTGTGTAGATGGGATTACAGGCACCCACCACCATGCCCAGCTAATTTTTTTAATTTTAGTAGAGACGGGGTTTCACTATGTTGCCCAGGCTGGCCTTGAACTCCTGACCTCAGGTGATCCGCCTGTCTCTGCCTCCCAAAGTGCTGGGATTACAGGCATGAGCCACTAATAATATCTGGATATCTTTTCATATCCCAGGTCTATCTAAGGTGTGCTAGAGCCTGGGAATCGGTGCTGAGCATTTCCTTTGTAAATTATTCACACGGGGTTGCCTCATAATCACTCTAGTGACTAAATTACGTGTCCCTAGAACTCGGTTAATTGTTTTGTGGGTTGTTCTCCTTTTTTGGGTTGTAAATAACATCATATCATATATACTAAGACTAACTTTTAAATTCTACAGTATGTCCTAAAGATCCTTCAATGCTTCAATGATAGTACATATCATCTTCTCTTATTCTTTTTTTTTTTTTTTTCTGAGGTCTCACTCTGTTGCCCAGGCTGGAGTGCACTGGTGGGATCACAGCTCACTGTAGCCTCAAAATCCTGGGCTCGAGTGATCCTCTCACCTCAGCCTACCAAGTAGCTGGTACTACAGACGCACACCACTACACCCAACTAGTTTTTATTTTATTTTATTGTTTGTAGAGACAGGGTCTCACTGTCCTGGCCTCAAGCAATCCTCTCACATTGATCTCCCAAAGTGCTGGGATTGCAGGTGTGAGCCACTGTGCCTGGCCCTGTTTTCACATTTTAAAATTCGGCCAAATGGTCTCTAACATGGGTACCTCACCTTATATTCTCTCCCATTGGTAACCTGTTAGGGTGTTCTTTTCCTCTAGTCTCACAACTCAAGGTGTTCTTCTACTTCCCAATGTAATGTTCCAAATTGTAGTGAACTCATATCAACTAACTCACTAGAGTGCCTACTGATGAATTTCTTCACCTTGATATTATCAGCTGATACTCAGTAGTCATTGCCTCTTCATTTTAGTGCACCTTCCAGTATGGCAGAAATTGGAAAGCTTTACAACACATAAACAAACTATATTTTGATACTTTCCTGCAGGTAAGGTTCTGGATGCAAATTAGGTCCTGCCAATGAGATGCTTCATTGGAAACTGGAAGGTAGAAATGAGGTTGCAGCATTTTTCTCTTGCTCTCTTGACTGTTTTCTGATGTCAGATATAGCCAGAGGATGGAGTTCCTCACACACCCCCGCAGCGGTCTGGTGTCCAGTCTCTCCAGATTTCTGGGTGGTAAGGGGCATTTGCTGTGGTGCCAGTGATTCCCAGATACCAGCTACTTGATCTTGGATCTTATTTGCACTAGCATTACCTTGGACTGTGATCTTGGACTCAGTCATTCCAGGGGCAATCTCTTGATATTCAAGCTCCCTGGTTGGGACAGTTGTAATAGCTTCTCTGGTGAAACAGTTCTGCAGTGTTCTGGGCATAATTCCTGGAAACCTAGCCTATAGCCTAGTTCTGCCAAGTTTATAAACACCCAATTCCCTGTATTAAATCCCATTCTGCATAAAATCCCTAGGGTGGTATCTGCTTCCTGCAATTGAACCCTAACTGATACAGGCTTGCTATATGGCTTCTAATTTTACTTCTCAATTATAGGCAATGGCCCTGCTTAGCCATAATTGATGGCCTCGGCTCCCTTGTTGGTAGACCAGGAAGAGAAAGTCTTGGTATTCAGCAGAATGGATTTCCACAACAAAGTATTTAGCTGAGCCTCAGGTACTGGAACTAACAGATGAAAGAGACAATATCGTGTTGTGAGTAAACAGTACTCCATACTTAAATTCTGTATCCCATGTTCTGTTTGTGACTGTGTCTCTTACCAGCAAAATGAACTTCATTAAATCCCTTACTATGTCTGGGACTGAGTCTCCTTGACTTTAAAATAAGGGGTTCCAGGCTGGGCACAGTAGATCACACCTGTAATCTCAGTGTTTTGAAAGGCTGAAACAGGTGGATCGCTTGAGGTCAGGAGTTCAAAGCTACAGTGAGCTATGATCTCGCCACTGCACTCTAGCCTGGGAAACAGAGCAAGACTCTGTCTCTAAAAAATAAACTAAAATGAAATAAGGGGTTTCAGATGACTTTTAAGGTCAATTTTAGCTCAAAGATTCTATGGTACTATGAAATCATTATTACAAACCTAAGCATAAAATGGTTAAATGTTAAATAATGTCATGGTTCACTAAACCCTAAAACCCTTGCAAATGACAGGTCTGCTCCTCTTCCTCCTTGCTTTGCCAGTCCGTCTTGAGGCATTAAGGTTTCTCCTGTTCTGTCTGCTTGCTTTTGTTCCATCTTCCATTAATAGTAAATTGACATAAAATTGCAGTTCCGGAGAAGTAGAGGTGTTGCTATGGAAACAGCCTTGATTCATTGATGTAAACATTAAGCTGTGGATGCTTATTCCTGAGGTGCTGGCAAAAAGAAAAAAAACACAAAATAAATGTTATAGTAAGAATGACATTTTGTTTTCAGAGAAGGTGGACCACACTCTAAAGGCTTGCTCTGAAGGTATATGTAGCACATTCTTACCAGGATTTAGATCTACCCCAGGTGTAATGATGCTCCCTGACTCACAGTGTCTGATGTGACACAGGAAGCCTGAAATGTGGTATTAGTCCGGTCCCCCTGCACTTGTGTTACAAGGAAATCCCAGAACTCATCATGATGAACATAAAATAAAAATACCTCCCCTTTAGGCTGATTGGTTGTGGCTCAAAATTGTCCCCTTCTGGGGCTTAATGAAATTTCATTTTTTCCCTTCAAACTGAATATCTCATTTACTTTCAGAAAGAAAATTTCCTAATTTTGGCCCTTTCTTTCTTCTTTGTGGGAGAGTGTTTAAAACTGTTTGTTTTTTAAACAAACATTGTGCATTCCTATAATTAAAATCATTTTAAACACAAAAAAATAATGGCACTCTGACTAAATGGCATTTAGTAGCCAGCAGGACACCTTGGGCCAGGTTGCTTTTACTCTAAATTTCATTGTCATCCCACCCCACTTCTTCCTTCACCAACATGCAAGCTCTTTTCCTGCCATGACAGCCAGATAGGCAGAGGGGAGAGGCAGGTGCGGCCCTCATCATCAGTGGTTCTCAATTCCTTGATGTGAACAGGACAGCACAGGCATTAAGCTTGATCTAGCCTCTTTGCATTGTACAAAGTTAAACAGCTAAACAAAGTAAAATACAAAGGCAATACCTGTGGAATGCATACCGCACGTTGGCGTGCATGCCTCATTGCAATTTGCCTGCCTGTTTCTATTCTGTCGTTTCTTTGGAGGGCAGCAGATTTTTCTCTTGCGTTTCTGTAATCTTCAATTTCAACTTACTAAATTTCTTGATCTCAGCCACGTCAGGTTTGTCAGGCATAGAGGAAGTGGAGTGAGTCACGAGAGTAAATGGAATCTTGGCCTTTTCTATTTCCCTCTCTCCCTTCCTCTTCCCCTTCTCCTTCCCCTTTCCCTCCCCCTCCCTCCCTCCCTGCCTCCCTGCCTTCCTTCCTTCCTTCTTTCCTTCTTCCTCTCTCCTTCCCTCCCTCCCACCCTTCTTCCTTCCTTCCTTTTCCTTCCTCTCTCTCTTCTTTCTTTCTTTTGTTCCTTAGCTGTATTGAAGTATAATGTATATACAATAAAATCCACTCACTTTAGGAGTACTGTTTGGTGAATTTTGATGATTGTATGCAGTATTTAACCTCCACCAACATCGAGATACAGAACGGTTTCATCATCCTAAAAAGAACCCTCTTGTCCCTTTGCAATTGATCCCCTTCACCCTCATCCCTAGTCCCAGATAACCACATATCTGATTTCTGTCACTATGGTTTTACCTTTAGTAGAATTTCACGTAAATGGAATCACACAGTATGTAATCTTCGTGTTTCACTTCTTTCACTTAAAATTAATGTCTTTGATATTCATCCATATTGTATAAATGATTTCATTCTTTTTTCTTGCTATATGATATTCTGTAATATGGATACACCACAATTTGTTTATTCACTCACCAGTTGATAGAAATTTGGCTTGTTAGCAGTTTTTGGCTATTGTAAATAATGCTGCTACATACGAGTCTTTGTATGGGCATGTGTGTTGTTTCTTTGTATGGGCATGTGTGTTGTTTCTCTTGAGTAACTACCTTGAAGTTGGATTGTTGGGTTGTATGGTAAGTGCATAAAGTTTCATAACTGCCTAAGAATCTGCCATGCTGTTTCCAAAGTGGCTGTACCAATTTGCATTCCCACCTACAATGTATGAGGGTTCCAGTTGCTTCACATCCTTGCCAACACTGGGTATGTTCTCCCAATTTCTGTACTAATTTCTTGGTGGACTAGCACCAATCTGTAGACCAGACTTCATGCAGGACTACTCAACCCATTCCTAAATATCATGGAATAAAGAACTAGGCATTCTGGTTATTGCTGACCAGAACAACAGGTTCTAATGCAATACTCCCCCCAGATCAAGAAAATAAATATAATACAAGTTTAGCTTTGTAGCTTTTTTATGGATTCTACTTCAATGAACACTGGGATATACATTTGTTTGAAAAGCACTTTGAGTTTTCTTTCTTAAATAATAGAAAAGAAATGTAATATCTATTTTTTAAAAATGAATACAAATCTAGCTCTGACATACCTTGTGGCATTGACAGCATGTCCATTGGCATCGTTTCTGGCCTCTTTAGCAGTGCCTGGATTGAGCTTGGTTGAGCCAGCCTATAATGGGTAGACACACAGCCAGGCTCAGGAGCAGAGGCAGGGACACATGTATTGGATGGGGTGGATAGAGTCAAGGAGATGCATCTTAAGCTACAGTAGGAAAAAAAGACCAAGTTGAACACTAATTAGGAGCCATGGAGAATGGAACATATTGCCGGAGGGAATAGCTGCAGCAACTTTTCTAACTCAGGTAAGTTTCTCAAAATTTGGTGATAGGAAGGAAGAAAAACCATTGATCTGAGATGTCAGGATAGCCTGTTAGCTTTTCAATTTTCTGCCCCTCTAGAGACACACTTGAGTCACTGCACAGCCAGATGAATAAAGTGCCACACAATTATGTGTGTAGATTAAAATCTGGATGCAACAGCCCCAAGGGCAGGTTGACTCAGCTGCTTATTTGTGACTAGAGAGCACATTAGAATAGAATATTCAGAAATGCACAAAACACACTTATCTCTTATCACTTATAGAGGGTAGGTTGGATCTGAGTGGGGTTATTTTGCTGAATGGTACAGAAGAAGTTCTATTAAAAGATTAATTCTGCTGGGCGTGTTGGCTCACATCTGTAATGCTAGACTTTGGGAGGCCGAGGCGGGTGGATCACCTGAGGTCAGGAGTTCGAGACCAGTCTGGCCAACATGGTGAAACCCCATCTCTACTAAAAATACAAAAATTAGCCAGCAGGTGCCTGTAATCCCAGCTACTTGGGAGGCTGAAGCAGGAGAATCACTTGATCCCAGGAGGCAGAGGTTGCAGTGAGCCGAGATCGCACCATTGCACTCCAGTCTGGGTGACATAGTGAGACTCTTGTCTCCAAAAAAAAAAAAAAAAAAAAAAAAAAAGATTAATTCACTAAGGAGAAATTGCACTATACTCTGAATAAAAGTAGCCATAAGGTGTGGGAGATCCTGTTGAAATAACACTGCCACCTTGCTAGTGGGTTATTTTCAGCAACATATTCTGGAATGGGATACAGTTATTGGAGACACATGAAGACCTGCATTAGAACAGGACACACATTTTTTCACAAAAAAAAAATAAATTTTGGGAAAGTTTATGTTAAAGAGTTATTTTGGATAAGACAGGGCTACAAAAAGTAAAGTATTATCATTTAGAATTTTGAAACTCTTCTCTTTTCCCCTTTGGTATAATTAGCTTTAAGTGCATTTACAGTGGCTACAATAATTAAAATGTACTTATCTTTTTTGGGAGGCTGAGGCGGGTGGATCAGTTGAGGTCAGGGTTTGAGACCAGCCTGACCAACATGGTGAAACCCCATCTCTACTAAAAATACAAAAATTAGCCAGGTATGGTGGCAGATAGCTGTAGTCCCAGCTACTCGGAAAGGGCTGAGGCAGGAGAATCGCTTGAACCCGGGAGGTGGAGGTTGCAGTCAGCCGAGATCGCACCATTGCACTACAGCCTGGGCAAGAAAGGGAGACACTGTCTCAAAAAAAAAAAAAAAAAAAAAAAAAAAAAGGACTTATCTTTAAGGCATAAAATACCAGTTAAAAATATCCAAGTTTATGAATAGGGAAGAAAAGCATTGTCAGATGCTTTATATAGTTTATATACATTAAAATTTATTGTATACTCACGTTGCATCAGCAAGTATGAGGTCTTCTCTAAAGGACGGATTTAAATGTAGTAAATCATTTAAGTATGAAAATAATTAGTGGACATCTGGGTTATAGGGGCTGGGGTGCTAGGCAGAGAGATGCCTGACTCACCTCCCTGCTCCTCAACATGCATACTTTCCAAAACGATTCATGAAAGGCTTTCATAGAATCAGCTGCCAATTGCAACTGCCCAGGCAGGAAACACGTTAGTCAACTATCTGTCACATACCAGGAGAAGTGTTATTAGCCTGTGTCTAAGGGGCTCCTGTCCCAGGTTGAAGAAGAGGTTTCCATGTATCCCGAGACCCCAGAGATTTGGAGCCTTCGCTGTTGAGCAACTGTCGGTTATCTCTCTGCTGCACAGGGACAGCTCTAGGAGGTAGCCCTGGTTGTTTCACCCCAAATTAATACCTGCCTCTCTGCTTCTGCTCCAGGGCTGCAATGGACTGCAATGCACTTGGAGGAGGACGGGGTTGATCAGGAGCTCATTGCAGCCAGGAACAGGAAGGTAATACAGGTGCAAAACCAGGAAAGGTGTGGGGACTAATTGTCGCCAGAGGTTTTAGTTTTTCTAGATGCTTTTTCTAACAGGCAATGAACTATAAACTGCTTCAAATTATTCTTGAAAAGCCCTCTAACTGGCCTAACAATTAGGTACCAGGCCTTAGTAGATATAATAATTTAGTATCTTAATAGGTGGTTAACCATTTGAGAGAAAATAATTTAGATCTTTATCCCATATCATACATCAACATAAATTCCAAACGAACTAAAGAATTAGATGTAAATGATTAAGCTATAAAATAAGGAAGAATAAGTAGCTAACTGGATTTGGGATGGGGAAAGGACTTTCCAGGCATACAAATCAATACAATATTACAAAAGAAAAATTTGTAATAGATTTGGCTGCATAAAACATTTATTACATCTGTATATATATATTTTAAAACCACAACCAACAGAATAAAAATTAAAAATATGAAAATGAGTAAATATATATAAATATTTGTAGAATTGAGTTCATGGCCTTATTATAAAAAGATTCCCTTCCCTCAATTTAAATTTAAATTAACAAAGCCTAGGAAAACATAATTCATAAATTTAATATTTTATGAAAATAGCAAATAACATTAAGATGTCCACCCTCTCTAGGAATTAAACAAATCTAAATGAAAACAAGATTGTTTCTTTTTAATTATCAAAGAGCAATGATATTTTGAGAACAATAATACACAAATATAACTAGGTAAATACCCTGTAGTTATTAGGTAGGGAAATTTGGCCATATTTGTTTAAATTTATTTTACTTTAGTAAATTTTTATCTATATCCTAATGAACTAGTCAAACATTCAAGAATTTATATATAAAATATTCATCCATTAATTTATCAAAAGTTTGAAATGACCCAAACGCCCAACGTAAGAGAAATCTTATATAAACTACAGCACAAACACATATAAAATACAATTTTTAACTATTTATTTTTAATTTAATTATTTAATTTTAAATTTCTTTTTTTAAATGTTAATAGTTATTTGAAATGATAATTAAATGATGTGAGCAATGTTCAGTGCACTTTGTGGAGCATCATAAATACTTTATTTCACAATGAAAAGAGTTCCTTATGTTTTTGATAATAAAATTAGAATGTAAAAGTAAAATTTAAAAAGTAATACAGAAAGCTCAAAGGAAAAAGTAAAAATTAACCAAAACATCATCTCTAAGTGATAAAAGATGTTAAATTATTGAATAGCCTTTTGTATAGTTTTCTATGCATATATGTAGACCCACAATCTCATGTATAAATTTACAAAGTATTATTTTTATGAACTAGAGCATACTTATCCTGAATTTAACTAATTTCCTTTCCTTCAAGATGTTTATTTATATCTTTTAATGTGAAAATTATACATCCTCATCATCATTTGTAATGACTGCACAATATTCTATTGTATATTTGTTCCAAAATTCAGTTAACTAGCTTTCCATTGATGGATATATTTAATAAGTAAACAGGACCAGGGCAATGCAGCTGGACAGAGAGCTCAGTCTTAAGAGAGAGTCTCTGTTCACCTGCTAATCTCTTTTCTAAAGCTGCAAATACAACAACAATCTTGTTTGTAGCTAATAAGCTCTAAGCACACAAGGACCAGGCACGCAAACATGTTCCATACAACCTGTGCAAGACATTGTCTGACCCCGTCAACTGTAAGCTCCTGGCAACCCTTTAAGAAACAGGATTCAGGCTGCAAAGGTGAGGGGAGTCTTGATCCTTTGGGAAGCTGAGTTTTTCTGGTTCCAGTCCACCCATTCCAGGCAACCTGAGCACATAGTCATTGACTGAATAATCCTGCACATCCCTCTCCCCAAGAACATTGTCCTGAAGACTCACTCAGAGGAAGACCACACCTCTAATAAAACCTGTTTTTGGAAAAATTTAAAATGTTAGCTACTGAAAGGCCCTCCTGGGGCTAGAGGCAGAGCTTGTCTTGCTTCTTCCTTTTCAATCTGGAGTTACTTTACAATAAACTCATTGGTCTATTCCATGGGCTTGGCTCAGCCTTCCTTGCAAATTACTTTCTGCAAAATCCTACTTTGCATATTCGAAGCTTATCCTTAACTCTTCCCCATTGCACTTCTGCTATGACAATCCTAATTCTTCCCAGTCCCTGCCCACAATTCCTACCTAACTAGGGAAAACGTGGCATAATGCAGAAACACACAAAGCAAAGCACACGAATATTTTCCAAAATATTTTTCTTATGGCACCCATACTTAAGTTCACATCCTTCAAAAAATAAATTTATAACATGTTTTTAAGCAATTGGTATTGTTAACACCAAGTATGAGATCCCATTTTCAGAGGTGTTTGAACCACAGCAACTCCATCTTGAATAAGGGCTGGGTAAAAATGATGCTGAGACCTACTGGGCTGTATTCCCAGACAGTTAAGACATTCTAAGTCACAGGATGACACAGGAGTTCGGCACAACATACAGGTCATAAAGACCTTGCTGATGAAACAGGGTGCAGTAAAGAAGCCAGCTAAAACCCACCCAAACCAAGATGGTGACAAGAGTGATCTCTGGTCGTCCTCACTGCTACACTCCCATCAGCGCCATGACAGTTTACAAATGCCATGGCAACATCAGGAAGTTACCCTATATGGTCTAAAAAGGGGAGGCATGAATAATCCACCCCTTGTTTAGCATATAATCAAGAAATAACCATAAAAATGGGCAACCAGCAGCCCTTGGGGCTGCTCTGTCTATGGAGTAGCCATTCTTTTATTGTTTTACTTTCCTAATAAACTGGCTTTCACTTTACTCTGTGGACTTGCCCTGAATTCTTTCTTGCATGAGATCCAAGAACCCTCTCTTGGGGTCTGGATTGAGACCCCTTTCCAGTAACGCAGCTACACCCTGCTTTAAAAATTGTAATGGCGTCTCAAGGCCAACAGTGTAAGGGACTAAGCTCTTATCCTGTGTGGTATAAAAGACTTCATAATCTGACCTAGGTACCTCTCTTTCCTCGTTTTCCACCATCCCTTATTATGTTCACTGTAGAAAACAGTTACGGTAACTAACTTGTCATCATTTCCCTCAAATGGCTAATGGTATTTTATCACTCTGTGACTCAGCTCAGATTTCTGCTTTTCCCTAGGGCTTCTTAATGCTACCGGCTCATCAGAATCACCTGGTGACATTTTTAAAATGTTTACTTGTTTATATTTCAAAATTTTTTAAATTTTGAAATTGTTTTAGATTTACAAAAGAGTTGTAAGGATAGCACATAGAGTTCCTGTCTATTCTTCTTTAGCTTCCCCTAATGTTAATATTTTACCTTAAGTGTGGTACATTTATCAAAACTAAGAAATTGGCATTGGCATTTTACTAACTAAACTATAGACTTCCTTTGGATTTTGCCAGTTTTTCCACCAATGTCCTTTGTTCAAAGATCCAAACTAGGAAATCATATTTGTATTTACTTGACATGTCTCCTTAGACTTCTTCAATCTGCGAAAAATTCTGGTTTTTTTCCTTGTTTTTCAAGATCTTGGCACTTTGAAAGAGCATTATTCAGGTATTTTGTAGAATGTCCCTCAGGTATGTCTGATATTTTCTTATGATCAAGCTGAGGTCATGGATTTGGAGTAAGAATACTACAGAGGTATGTGCCCTTCTCCCTGCATCCTACTGGGGGCACGTGATATCACCAGGAGTTTTCACTGGTCATATTAACCTTGATCACTTGGTCAAGGTGGTTTCTGCCAGGTTTCTGTAGTGCAAAGTTATGTTTTTCCCTTTCCATACATATTAGTCAACAAATCACTAAGTTCAGCCCACACTCAAGGGCAAGGGAATGAAGTCTCACCTTTTGGAGGAAGAAGTATCTATCTATAGAAATAACTGTGACACGTGTTAAAACTATCACACTAACTGAAAATATCATGAACGAGATACTTTGAGGCTATGCAACTCTCTTGTTTTTCTTTAAAGTTTTGCCCACAAATTTTAATATTTAATATGTTAATTATTATACTGGTGTTCTAAAGGTGATTTATTTCCCCCATTTCTTCTACATTTATTAATTGGAATTCCTTCTGTATTTTTACTACACAGTTCTATGGGTTTTGACAAACTCATATAGTCATGAACCCATCACCACAATCAAGATGTAGAATATTTCCATTGTCCCTAAATGTTCCCTCAAGTCCTTTTGTAGCAACATTATCTATTTGCTGTCTATATAGTCTTACTTTTTCAGAATATCATCTAAATGGAATCATACATTGCATAGCCTTTGAGTCTGGCTTCTTTCACTCAGCATAATGCATGAGAGTCATCCAAGTTGCTGCATGTATCGATAGTTCATTCATATTTAGCAAAGTAGTATTCCATGTATAGATACTGTATAGATACAGTTTTTTTAAAAAAAACACTATTCTCCAATGGATGCACATTTGGGTTGTTTCCAGTTTTTGGCAATAACACATAATGATGCTGTAAATATTCATAGGTGTGTTTTCATTTGAACATAAATTTCCTCTTTTTTGGACAAATAACACTTGCTTAGGATTGCTGGGTATGAGAGTAATAATGGCCCCCCAAGATGTCTACATTTTAATTTTCTAATTGCCAAGACCCGTGAAGATGTTACCTTACGGGCAAAGGGGAATTCAGTTTGAGAATGGAATTAAGGTAGCTAATCAGCTGACCTTAAAATAGGGAGATTATCCTGGATTATTTGGTGGGCCCAATTTAATCACATGGGTCCTTCCTTAAAAGCACAGAAGTCCGAGGGATACAATGAGATGTTGCTAGGTTATATCATGAGTTAATTTTCTTACATTTCTGGAAGTCAGAATCCTAAAATTAAGATGTTGGCAAGGCTCCATTCCTTCTTCAGGCTGCAGAGGAGAACCTGTTTTCTTGCTTTTTCCAGCTTCTACAGGTGCCCACATTCCTTGGGCTGTGGCCTCTTCCTCCATCATCAAAATGCATCATCACTCCAACCTCTGTTCCATAGCCATTGCCTTCCCTCTACCTGCCTCCATCATCCCATTGCCTTCTGTATTCGACTCTAAGGTTCCCTGTGGTCACATGAGCCCACCAAGATAATGCAGGATAATCTCATCTCAGGATCCTTAACTTATCTGCATAGTCCCTTTTACCATAGAAGATAATGTGTCCACAGGTTTCAGAGCTTACAACGTGGGCATTTTAGAGGGCCATTGTTCAGTCTAACACAATAGCATTAAAAAAAAAAAGTAAAAACCAAAAAAGCACAGACTATTAGGATAATCGTCTCATTCTGGTTTGCCTGAAACTTTTGAGTTTTTAGCATTGGAAGTCTTGCATCCCTCAGTCCTGGGCACAGTAATGGTTGCTCACCTTACCTGGTAGACACAATAAATGTTTAATAAAATGAACAAATAAACAGCAAATAGATCATGAACTTGCTAACCTAGAAAGAATCTTAGCATGTCATTTTGGATAGCAGTTTATGCTTTCACTAGGTAAACGCTAACATTACCAAAGATTCTCCATCAGTCATATCGATTCATTATCTGAGGCCTGAGGAATCCCAGAATAGGGAGAAGGGATTTCAGGTTATTTGGAGCAAAAAGGACATGCATTTCCCTTGTTCCTCTAGTGGCACAAATGTATTAGACCCAGGTGACTTCATCTTTGACATGAAAGGGAGTGGTTTGACAACATAATTTTTAAAATATGAGACCCAAAACTCATGTTTGAGGGTTGAAGAAAGTGAAAAAAGTATATAAGAGGAATGTAGGCTTCTGGCACAGCCTAGGATTTCCTTTGAGGACAATAACCTTAGAAGTTTGGACCTCAGTTTCCTCATCTGTTATATGGGGTTAGGCCTGCCCATCCTTATCTCACAGAGTTGCCGAGAAGAACAAATGAGATCCCACATTAAGAGCACTCTGACAGGGGAGAGAGACTGGAGTAAGATAATTTGCCTCTTTTTGCCTCAGTTTTCCAATCCGTCAATGACGTTTCATTCATTCAACAGATATTTATTGAGCATCTTCTATGTGCCAGCATTCATTTTGCACTAGAATACAGCAGTGAATAAAACACAAAATCCCTGTTCTTCCAACAGTTATATTCTGGGACTGGAGACAAATAAATATATATTGGGATGATAAGTGCTAAGAATAAGAATTAAAAAAATAAACAAGAAAGAGAGTCAACGGGAAGGTGTGTGGGTTTTTTTGTTTGGTTGGTTGGTTTTTTTTGGTTTGTTTTTTGTTTTTGAGACAGAGTCTTGCCCTGTTGCTGAGGCTAGGGTGCAGTGGCACAATCCTGGCTCACTGCAACCTCCACCTCCTAGGATCAAGCGATTCTCCTGCCTCAGCCTCCCAAGTAGCTGGGATTACAGGCATGTGCCACCATGCCTGGCCAATTTTTGTATTTTTAATAGAAATGCAATTTCATCATGTTGGCCAGGCTGGTCTCTAACTCCTGACCTCAAGTGATCTGCCTGCCTCAGCCTCCTAAAGTGCTGAGATTACAGGTGTGAGCCACTGTGCCAGGCTGGGAGAGTGTTATTTTAAAGAAGGTAGTCAGGGAAGGTGACATTTAAGTAGAGAGTTAAGTGAAATGAGGGAAAGAACCATGAAGATGTCTGGGACAAGAGAGTTTCAGACAGAGGGAAGAGCAAAGTGTGTGCAAAGCCCCTGTGGTAGGGAGTGGTTGTATTCAAGAAGCCGTAAGAAGGCCTGGGTCGCTGACGCACCAAGTGAAGAATGAGGCAGGAGACGAAATCAGAGAGGAAGACAGAGGTAGGGCAATGGTGATGGTTGCATAGGCTGTGGAAAGAAGGACTTTGAATTTTAACTCAGTCACATGAAAATCTACCAGAAGATTCTGAGCAGAGGAGAAATATGATTTAACTTTCCTTTTAAAACGATCGCTCAGCTGATATCAGAAGATAGACATCAAGGACAAAGGTAGGAGCAAAGAGATCAGTTGGGAGCCTCTTGCAATAATGTTAGGATGGAGGTGGTGGTGGTGAAAGTGGTTGCATTCAGTTTGTATTTTGGAGATACAGAGAACTTTCTGATTGATTGGATGTGAGCAGGGATGCCAGATAAAATAAAGCACCTGTTTTCTACTTTTATTTGATAAATCTGACAAATAGGTGTAGGGACAGAGAAGAGAGGAATCAAGAATGACTCCCATATTTTCAGCCTGAATAACTGGAAGAATGGGGTTACCCTTTTCTGAGAGGGAGACAATTTAGTGGTGAGGGGGTGTAGTTCAAGGGCTTGATTTTAGACATGTTAAGTTTGAGATCCATTTGGTAATTGTAGATGACATTTGAGGCTACAAGACCGGATGAGATCCCCTAGAAAGTGAGTATAATTACCGAAGAAAAGAGGCCAGGAGTCTGCCAGTGTTAAAAGGAAACAGCCAAGGAGATGGAACTCACAGGCTTTCATTCATACAGCTGTTGAGCAGTAAATGAATAAATACATGTAAAGTACTTACAATGAGCATGTAGGAACCATTTAATCAATGGGAACCAGCCCTGCTTCTTTTCTTTTCTCTTTCTTTATTTCATTTTTTAAGGTTTTGAGTGAGAAATAAAGCAGTGCATAATTACAAGATTTGCTAATTTAACAAACACATTGAGCATCTACTGTCTGCTAAGTACTGTGCTGGGTACTGGGGAAATGGCTATGACAAAATGGACAAAATTATCTGCCCCCATGGAACTTACATTCTAGGAGAGAGGAGACAGACAATCAACAAGATAATAAGTCAATTACATGGTATAGCAGGTGGAGATGAGAACTGCAGCTGCAAACAGAGTGCTGGGGCAGCGGGTAAGGAGGAACCATTTTAAATCTGATGTTCATGAGAGGTACTGCTGAGATGCAAAGGTGAGGGAGATCACATGGAGGACTAGAATTCCCGGCTGGGGGAACAGCAAGTGCAAAGGCCCCGGGGTGGAGGCCTGCCTGGGCTGTCCAAGGTAGAGGAAGTAGGAGAGTGACTTGATTAGGGATAGTGGAGGGGAAGAGCAGCAGGCAATGGGGTCAGAGTGATAGCCATGCGGATCCTGTGTGGCCTTGTAGGCATTGTCATCACTTTGACTTTTACTCCCAGGGAGATAGGAGCCAGTGAAGGCTGACTGACCTTTACCCAATTCTCATTTTATAAGAATTTTTGTTGGCCAGGCACAGTGGCTCACGCCTGTAATCCCAGCACTTTGAGAGTCTGAGGTGGGCGGATCACTTGAGGTCAGGAGTTCGAGACGAGCCTGGCCAACATGGTGAACCCCATCTCTACAAAAAAAAAAAAAAAAAAAAAATGAGTCAGGCACGGTGCCTGTAATCCCAGCTACTTAGGAGACTGAGGCAGGAGAATCACTTGAACTGGAGAGGCAGAAGTTGCAGTGAGCCAAGATCGCGCCACTGCACTCCAGCCAGAGCAACAGTGAGACGCTGCAAAAAAAAAAAAAAAAAGAATTTTTGTCATCTGCCAAACTTATTTGTGAGAAAACACTAAAAGCAGAAAGTATGCTAGTTACATTCAAGGTCACTAAAAGCAAACACTGGAGAACAATTTGGAATGACTCAGCATTAGGAATTTAAAAATTCATTCATTTCTTCATTCAACAGGCATTTATTGCCCGGGAAACAAAAACAGGTCTTACAACATTGTCTAAGAAAAGGAACTGGCACCAAGATGAAATGCTTAATATTTATGTGACAATTATAATGCTATGCCCTGGATTAATGTCAACTTACAGAAATACTGCCCAAATAGGAATTCCAGAGTTCAATTTACGGATGAGGAAACTGAGGCCAGAAATAATAGACAACTTCCTCGAGATCAATGGTGGAGAAAGTGGTGCTAGTGTCTCCATGGCCACAGAGGGATCTATAGACCACGGAATACCTCTCTTTCTTTTTGTACCTCCATTAGCACCTGATACAGTGTTGGGTAAAATAATATGGCTGAACTAAAAAAGTACAGGCAGATTCCCATAATGTTCTGCTACTAAGAGAAAAGCTCATGAGAATAGGCTATACCCTCCCTTCTTCCCTTTGTATCCAAATGCAGAAAGTGGTCTCTGCGGGAATTCAACCCCATTGTCATTGCTCCACTGACCCATTCAGCTGCCTGGGTCTGTGCAACTCAAGGTGTGTCCCACTCAGCTGCCAATATTATGGAAAAGCTGCTCAGCCTGGGACAAGGGATTTAACTCCCTGGCCTCATGTTTTATATCCTGAAAATGAGAAGCTTAAAATGAATACATGATCTCTGAGGATCTTTTCAGCTTGGAAATGCTAGGATTCTGATGAGATAGTTGCTTGAGATTTAGTGCATAAAAGAGAAAGAGGTGAAAAACAATTGGCTCTTCTCTGTTTTCACATTATTTGCTGTGTGGCTAAAGCTGGTACCTGAAATGTAAATATTCTGTGTCTCCTGACCCTTTAAAAAAATCTGTCTCTCTCTTCTTTAACCTCTCTCCTTTTTAATGTCTTTTGTTTTCTCTGATTCACAGTCAACTTTGGGTTTCTATTAAACTTTTAAAAGGCTTGAGCCAACCTTTCTTGTAAATTGTGGTGGCCAGGGGGCAGCGTGGGAAGAAAGAAGAGAAAAGTTCTTGTTTCCACATGAGTCACCATTGAGCAGCATCTGTCCTCAATTTTGGCAAAGCAAATGAAAGGGGAAAAAGAGTTCTTATTCACTGGGAGAAAACAGAGACAGCAAAGCCCAGAAGCTTCTCTTTGGTCAGACTCTCAATTGTATTTCCCCTCTTTGCTGTCCTCCCAAGGGCTAGACATCCAACACTCCTACTGAGGTTCTCATGACATTGACAGTTTAGCTGGAAACCCAAGACCCACTCCTACTTTCCTGTGGGATTTCTCACTGCCTTCCCATGAACTGCACATCCTGCAGCCCATGAGGGCGTGTCAGACCCAGAGAGAATAAGAGAAGGCCATGCAGCAGGTGCCAGGCAACATGTCTGCTCCCAGTGGCCCCCAGTGACTAGGCTTGGCCAGCCAGGCTGTGAAATCAGAGACAGCCCAGCCCTCCAGAGCACAGAGACTCCCGGCCACTCTGACTTCATTATCATGCAACTAGGGCACCGGGGCCTTGCCAGGGGCTGCTGCAAGCAAGTTTGCTCAGGGAGACAGCTGGAAAGAGGATACCATGGGCTTCTTAGTTCTCTTTGTTTCTTTTCATTTTGTCTTCTTTCTCAGCATATCTTTCTTTTTTCCCTTCCTCACTTTCTCGTATCTTCCTTTTTCTGTGCATTTCCCCTTCTCTATCTTCCTCCAACCTACCACTCTCTCACTTCTCTCCCTCCACATTCTCCCCATCTCTCCCTTCTCTCTCTATTCCCTCTTCCCTTTCTCTTTGTTTCTCTCTCTTACCTTTTCTTTACATGGAGGGTTTACCAAAGAGTTGCTCAAGGATTTATTATTCAGCTGCTGATGCACCAGGTGACCAGGTAGATGAACCCATCTCAATGAATTTTCAACATGGACACTTAGCAATCATTGCCTGGAAGATTGAAGGAGGTGCAAAACATTTTCTTGATGTTTGTTCCTGCAAAAAAACATTAAAGATAATAACTCAGCTGAACTCATGAGTCAGCTGAATTACTGTCTTTGGGTTTTCTCTCTGTCATTGCCTGTTTGTCTCTCTCTATTAATCTTTTTCTCTCAACTTCTCTCTCTCTCATACCCTAGTGAGAAATTAGAGAGCATCATTTCAAGTGTCAGTTAATCTGAAGTGAAGCATTATGGGATTATTAATAAACCAGGACTGAATTTCACTGAGAAATAGAAAACGGAAGTTACCCAGTAACCTCCATTTCATTACATATCAAAGTGTTTTCTACTTTGGTAGAAGAGAAGTGACCTCTCTCTTCACTCAGGTAGGGAGTCCCAGAAAACCAGAGCCCCAGTGAAGTCCATCTAGAAGGCATTTTTCACATGGCCAACAGATAAATTTTCTTTCCAAGTAAAGCCAAGTGCTGTGTCCAGGGTGCTAGGCTATCAACACAAGCACAATGAGGAAGACCTCTCTTCCCCTCATAGCAGGAAAGAGGACAGCCACAAATATGTCCTGTGGGGTCTAGCAGGGCCCCTGTGAGGCTAGATGTGAGAAAGAACCCTTTCTGTGCCTCCCAGGGCCTGGTTGGCAGCTGCGCAGAAGGCTACTTCTCCTCAGGGCCACAGAGAGACAGGCCCTGAGGTAAAGCCTTTGAGAGATCTTCATGGCAACCTGGAAGTTCACAGAATCCATTCTTAACCTCTTTCTTACACTCAGGCCAGGCTTCTGGCCCAGTGATTCTCACATTTAGTTCAAAGACCACTAGACTCCACCTGCAAATCCGGGTGAGGGTCTTCTGAGGGAACCTCTGGTTTTGTTTGTGTGGATTTACACAAGAGACTTCTGTTGTCTAAGTTTAATAAACTTCAATGCTATTTCATCTAAAGCAGCATATCTCTTTTTGGTTATTTTATGGTAAATGTTGACATTTAATTGACTTCAATAGTCTCAAAAACCACAATGGTGGAGGTGGTATTTTCTTTTCACTGTTGATGGAAAAAAGAGCTGAACACAGCTGGGTGCAGTGGCTCATACCTGTAATCCCAGCACTTTCGGAGGCCAAGGCAGGTGGATCACCTGAGGTCAGGAGTTCAAGACCAGCCTGGCCAAGATGGCAGAACCCCGTCTCTACTAAAAATACAAAAAATTAGCTGGGCGTGGTGGTGGGCGCCTGTAATCCCAGCTACTCAGGAGGCTGAGGCAGGAGAATCGCTTGAATCTGGGAGGCAGAGGTTGCAGTGAGCCAACATCGTGCCACCGCACTCCAGCCTGGGCAATAGAGTGAGACTCCATCTCTCCAAAAAAAAAAAAAAAAAGAGCTGAACACAATTCTGGGACCAGAAAAAAAAAAAAAGGGCTGAACACAATTCTGGGACCGGAAATGTCAACACTCTTTCCACTTAAAAAATGAAGTATTAGGGAGATACTGTATTTATTATAAACAGATGTGGATCTTATACATTCTGTCAATTTTAACTGTGGAAATAGAAGTCCATCTATCTAAAACATGCACTACTGTCCAACTTTAAATTTATGAAACCTTTCTCTTATATCATTTCTGAACATCTTGGCATCTACTCAAAATCATGAAAAAGTATTACTCCTACTAAATTCTGGTGTCCAAATTGTACAAACTGCTTCTCTGTAGCTTTCTAGTTTCCTTTCTGAGTGTTGTGGAAAGAGTGCTATTAATAGCTTTGGAGCGAGGGTTAGAATCCCAGTCCCACTCATTATTTCATCCCTCGGTGCATCACTCCAGGGAGATTACAATATGTGAGGATTAAACAAGATCATGACAAAGCACTTTGCAGGGCACAGGGACTGCCACGCCATGGGAGAACAATATATTTACAAAACCAAACATTACCTTCCTCTGCGTTCGATGACCTGGGCTGCAGACCTTACTCTAGCAAACCGCTAGGTGGCACTAATTTGGGGACTCCTTCCTTTGCCACCTAAAAGCATCCCGGAATTTACCACCATTCCGTCTCCTCAACGCTTGCCTAAGTGTTGGTGACTCAATCTGTGGATTCCACTCCTATTGGCTTAAGCCTAGTCATTTTGGGATGAATAATTGGCACTGCCATTACTCTAGCAACAAGGGACACATTCCATCTAGACCTGCAGGATAAGTGATACGGAATGTAGTCCGTGGAAAGAGACAGGTATAAATAAGAGGAAGGAGGCAAGGAGAGTGAAAGAGAAGCAAAAAAGGAAGGATCCCTTCGAAGAGAGAGACTGAGTGATGGTCAGAGAAGGACAGAATAAAAGCATGATGGGGAAAAGGAAAGGGGAAGTGGGTTAATATTCAACTAAAAAAGGAGGGCTTTATTTTCATTTCTCATGCTAAGGAGCAAACAAACAAAAGCACTGAAAGACAGACTGCCTTTCCTTTGCAAACCAACAGGCTTTGAGGGCTGTGTCCACAGAGCAGGTGAAGGCACTGGCTGCCCAGCTTGTGAATGCCAGAGATAAACAAACCACACCCAGTTGCCTTTCAACTATCCAAGATACCGTCTCCTCCCTGCGTTGCGGAGGTCGGATGACTGAGAACACAGCCTAGGGTCACTAAAAGGTCTGGAGTATGAGGGAAGGTACTTGTCCTTATTGTTCTTCACTCTGAAAATGCTGAGGCAGAAGCGATTCATGGGACATGAGAACTTTTTAGGCTCAAGGATAGTTTTTCAAGATAGTGAGCTGTCTGTCTCTGGGAAGATACAGACCAAGGATAAGACTGCCTATTACGATTCTAGGGGAAGAAGCATGCCCTGAACTGAGCAAGAGGTTCTCCCAGACCATCAGGGTCCTTTCTGAAGCTACCTTGTTTCCCATAAATGTAAAAAATAGGCCCAGCTGTGACAAGCTTCCTGGCTGTCTTTACCCACACCCCATCCACTTGGTGGTCTGAATTCGGGGCTGCAGGTAGGTACAGGGAGAAGAGACTGTGGCCATTTAAGGTACGAAATAAACATTCCTGCCTTTTAAGCCAACACCTGCAGATTTCACCTCCTCAGTACTGGGGTGGAGAGGAGAGGTTAGGCGTTCATTGCATGGGCCACAGAGGGCAAAAACTGAAAAGAAGTCAACCTTCTGAGAACTTGCCACTTTGAGAATATGATACCCTTGCAACCACCTAACTAAATATCTGCAATTAACTCAGTCTAAAAGCATGAAGTACTGTATTCTCCTAAGATTGGGGGAAAATATGCCTCACTGTACCAATGCGTGAATAATCAAAGTGCTCCTTTCCTTCCCCATTATTCTCCCCTTTCTATTGATGTTGTTGTTTTCATGTGTATTCATTGTCTCAAAAGCCTGATAACTCATTGTTTTAGAACATTTGTTAAGGAGCCAGAAGCTAGACAGTCAGGGTCTAAATATTAACCTTGTGGCCTTGGGTAACTGACAATCTCTCCTAACTTCAGTTCCTTCATCTGTTAGGTGGAGCCAAGTTAGGTACGTACCTCAGAGAACACCTGTATAAAAGAGGTGAGATCATATAAAGAGCTTAGTCCAGGGCCTGACACCATGCTATTAGTGATACAATTGTGATATAAAAAACTTCTTTTGCATTTCTGCAATAATTCAGGCGGAGCCTGGCCCATGGACATGTGAATTAGTTCGTGTGCTTTCTTGTAGAGGTCAATTTACTATTAGTTTTGAAGAGCAATTTGCAAAGCCAAGATGAGAAATTGTTTACTGTGATAAAAACTGACTCAAGACCTGCAAAAAGTGCTGAGTGAGTTGGAAGCTGAAGCACACACAAGAAAAGAAACCACTGCCAGCGCATAGTCACAGTCACCAGCAAAGCCCGAGGCATGCAAGTTTGCTTTACAATTGCCCTGTGCTAAGTAGCCAACCTCTCCAAGAAAAGATACTCAGCAGGAACTCTGATACCACCATATCACAGTAGCCTGGGACGAATTGAAAAGATCTCACACAGATTGCCAGTCAGATAATTCTTTGAAGAAAATGACCAAACTTTAAGTCCATTTTTGCACTAGTTCCCACATTAAAATATAATCTCATTTTAGAAGGCTTTAGATGATGCTTTATAAGTTGACTTGGAAACGGAGTTCATGTTTCATCTCCTGGTCCAACCAAAGACAACTCTAGAAAATACTTGCTGGTGGCCAACCTCCAGTTGGTTCTCACTCCTTCAAACTTATTGAAGATATTCCCCACGCTGTCGAGACAGCAGAACCCATTTTATTTTTAGTGCGCAGAAATTCTTTCACTGTCAAAATGTTTCATGGACACCAACATGACATGTGTGGTTTGTAGTTTTCCAGCAACTCTAGTTCTCTTGACAGAACCACTTCTTTCCCCTGCGTTAGCGTGGGTCCTTTGAGGGAGCAGGACCCATGAAACTGGGCAAAGCCAATCAGCAATCGTATTCCTCTGGTCACAATGATTGACTCAGAGACGGCCAAATGATCTGTTCGTAACCACGGAGACAGAATGAGACTTTGCTGAGAAGCCTGGGAAAGAGTCAGGCTGCCTTCTGCTGCCCATGTGATAGAGTTGAGAGCTGGAAGCTTCTGCAGCCTCTCTCTAAACCTAGAAAGGAGCTGCTCTGTGGAAGCTGAGCTGAGAGATGTAGAAAGTTCCTGGTGCATCACTAGAACCATGTCTTTCCCTAGACTTTTCATTTAAATGAAATAATCACCTTTTCATGTGTGAATCCAGTTTGCGTTGGGGTTTCTACCACTTGTCACCAAGATATCAACACCTGCCACACAGGATTGTTGTGTAGATGTAATAAGAAATGAAAGAATCCACAAGGAAACACCTAGCACAGCGCCTGGTTTAGGGATGTGCTATGAGCCCCACCCATCTGTGCCAGCAGTGGCAGCCCCAGGAGCGGTCTCACTAGGATGTGAGCGAGGATCCTCAAGGAAAAGCACCAAGCTAGGTCTGAAGGTCTGAAGGTTTGGGAAGGGCATAGAGACCTGCAGAAGAGGAGAAAAAAGGGATGGGAGTTTCAGGCATGAATGTATAATGCACACTTGGGATACACTGAATAGACAGACCAATGAATAGAATGAGGACTCATGGACGGGAAAATGGTCAACCAGCTGCCGAGGTCTGGATTACTGCAGATTTAGGGTGCAGCTAAAGAGCTTGGACTTTTCCTGTAAGACACAGAGAAATATTGCTGCCTGACTTGACCTGACATATCAGCATTAATCTGACACTTCCCTGGCTGCACTCAATGACTTGTCAGAGACGACATTTCCGAGGCTCTTGCCGTGATGAAGGCCAGACATAGCCCAGGCCTGACCCAGAGAGAGGGCAGTGGATGGAGGGAGAGGCCAGCCTTGGTGCAAATGCTGTGTTCTCACACTGTGCACGTAGTTCGGCTCATGACCTCTTCTGTGCAGGGGATGAAATACTAGCCTTGAAACACCAGATCCCTTATTAGCCTTTGTCTCTGGGCAAGAAGAATGGAGATTCCGGGGCATTTGCTTTGTTTGGCTTGTTGAGTGATTATCAGTTTTCTGTTTCTGTTCTCTCACCACACCCTCTGACTCACCCTGTGTGCTATAGGCGTGGACTTCTTTTCAGAGCTTTATAGCAAATTTCTTTTTCTTCTGCAAATACCTCTTTTTAAATAATGCATTCAACATAATTATAAAAACACTCTTCTGATGTGAAAAATTCTCCACATATGCAGATAAGAAGGGCTTATTTTGAAAAGAAGTCCAAAGCTGGGAACATAAAGGCAAGTGTTTTGAATGATAAGAATTGATATGGTTAATTTTATGTGTCAACTTGGCTGGGCCATAGTACCTGGATCTTTGGTCAAACGTCACAGGTGTTTCTACGCAGATATTTTTTGGATGGGACTCTGAGTAAAGCAGATTACCATCCATAATGTGGCTGTACCTTATCCAGTCAGTTGAAGGCCTAAAGAAAAAAGATTGACCTCCTGCTAAAAGGAGAGAATTCTGTCAGCAGACTGCTTTTGGATTTAAGCTACAGCTCTTCTCTGGGCCTTCTGCCTGCCAGCTCACGCTGCCGAATTTGGACTTATCAGCTGCCACGCTCATGTAAACCAATTCTTTAAAATAAATCTCTTTATCCCTGCTTACTTATACACACACGTACATGCTATTGATTCTGTTTCTCTGGAAATCCCTAATACAAGGATAAACTTTTAAAAATTCCTACAAGCATTTTGGTTGGGAAATCAATGACTCAAACAGCCCTACCCCCACCAAAAAGTAGGAATAACAGAATAGAGAGTTCTCTTTGCCATTCTTAATTGTGATTTTTGCTTTCTTTTTGACACTTGTTATGTAAGAGATTTTTGTCAATTTCCAAGAATAGCTTTTCAAATTTAAAATTGATTTCCTTATTTATAATTTTCTAGTATTAGAGAATGTAGACTGTATGCTTTCTGCTTTATGAAAATTTTAAGAATTTTTCTTATGGACTCATAGAAGTCTCACTGTTACCACAATTTTTGTAATGTCTCATAAATATTTGAATGAATAGTATATTCTCTCTTTGTAGGGTAGGGAGTTTGATAGGATAGAAAATTCTATACATCTACTAGATTATTGAAATACTCAATAACCTTTTTTTATTTGTCTAGTAAACTGTCAGATATGGAAAGTGATATAGTGAAATATCCTCCATAATAGTCATCCTCCGATTTCTCATGTATATGAACTATTTGGTTTTATACATGCTGATACTGTATAAAGATACAGATAAAGCATCTATAGATAAAGATTCTTGGATACAGGGGCATATTTTTCTATAATATAATATAATTTAATAATATTAATATGACTCTACTTCATATATTTTTTACATTGAATTCGATCTTATTTAGAATTAATATAACCTCCTCCATGTAGTTAACTTTGTTCTCTAAAAAATTTTGCTTTGCTTTCTTCTGTTTCATTTTGTTTCAAGCCTCTTATAAGCAGTAACTGTGATTGCATTGTAAAAGTCTGTTATCTAACTCAGACTTTAATCCATTTATACTTATTCTTGCAATTAGTATGATTAGTTTTATTTCTTTTTTATGCTTTTTTAAATTTAGACTTCTTTACTCTTTATGGTTGTTTTTCTATATAAACTATATTTTGTTTGTTTTTAATATATAAATTAACATTTAAAAATTATAGTAGTTTTAGCAATATTATTTAATCCATAGTTTTTTGAATCATTAATTCCATTTGAAATGATGTTTTTGACACCGTCTCTATTGAGACACACCATTTTGTATCTTTCTACTTCACTATACCTTCTCCCTCATGTTTTCTGTGTTTAAATGATTGGCCTCTCACCCCAAGCCATGGTGTATGTGTACCTTGTGTTTCAACCCTGGGAGTGCCCTTGGGATGCTTTCCACTCCTGTTCTCCATCCACTCCATCAGTGGGCTCTCATAGCACCTCTTATTTTCCTTCATAGCATTTATCACAGTTTTTAAAAATTACACATCAATTTGATTAATACGTATATATCCTATGAGGGCAGATACCATGTCTGGATTGCTTACCATAGTAACTCCAGCTCTAGGCAGAGTAGCAGGCACATCAGACAACAAATAAATATTTGTTGGGTTCATGAATAAAGAAATGAGTGAATAACTGCTTATGGAAGCATAAATTGGCCAACATCCTGAAAAACTACACAGCACAATGTATCAGGAGCCTTAAAGATTGCATATTTCTGCACAGAAAATCACGCTCTTAGGAGTCTGTCACAGTGAAATAATCAGAAACAGGCACAAAGATTTATATAAAGTTGTTTATGAAAATGTTTTTAAAATCATTATTGCTTTTTTGTGTGCTTTCAAAAGTAATCATGCTCACTATAAAACATTCAAATAGGGCCCTCCATGGTGGTTCACGCCTATAATTCCAGTGCTTTGGGAGGCCAAGGTGGGAAGATTGCTTGAGTCCAGGAGTCTGAGACCAGCTTGAGTAATGTAGCAAGATCCTGTCTCTATAAATTTATTTTTTTAAACTTAGTGAAACATGGCGGTACACACCTGTAGTTCTAGCTACTTGGGAGGCTAAAGCAGGAGGATCACTTGAGCCCAGGAGTTCCAGGCTGCAGTGAGCTATGATTATGCCACTGTAATCCAGCCTGGGCAACAAAGAGACACCCTGTCTCAAAAACAAACAAACAAACAAAAAACATTCAAATAGTACATCAATATAAAATGTAAAAAGCAAAAGTATCTTATATTATCATATTCCAGATATAACTATTATTAATTGATTGGTATAATTTTCTCCAAATAGTTTTCCTTGCATATATTAACATTATTATAAGTATTTTTATAGTAGTTTTTTCCAAAAATGGGATTATAGAAACATATTTAATCTTCCTTAATGATTCAAAATAACATTATTTGCCTCTCAAATATTATCCTAAATACATATAAATCCATTTCAGTATACCATGATATATTTCCCCCAAACTCTGTACTGCTCTACACTCTCAGCCAAGGACACCAACAGAGCAGGTTCAATTGTTCACTCTTGGCCGGTGAGAGTTTGTGCTCCCTACTGCAACTGCTTTCAGCCAGTGAAATCTCCATAGGTCTATCAGAATTGTTCCATAAGATATGTAATTTACATTCCTGTGGCTTCTCTTTCTTTAATTACTTTTAAATTCTGGCAGAAAGTGTACCTTTCTATTGACTAGCAAAGGGTTTATGGGTGATTGTGCTGCACCTGGCCCAAAGAAATAGATGAGAATCGTGCTGGATGTTGGAAATGTTATGAACGTTCAAGGTACTTTAATGAAAATGGTAGGGGAAACAGAAGATAGAGATTAACAGACAATTAGTGATTGTGGAAATTCTTTGACATTATGAAGGGCATCATAAACAACACGTTAGCCTGGAAGGATGGACCTATAATTATATAAGCTGTAGCTGAAATAATGCCATGATTTCATGGAATTTAAGGAGCAGGAAAAAACAACTGCCCATGTAGAATGTAAAAACTGCAGCTCCTTCAAGGCAAGGCTATAACAACTTGTATAAGCAGCTTACTCAGCCAGAGCCACATTTCCAGGAACTAATGGGGGAACTGATTACACTCCCCTATATTAAATGGAGTATATGTGTACAGTACAAAGTATCTGTATTATCCTTTTAATTTTTAACTTTACAATATATCGATATATTCTGGACATCTTTCCATGTTAGCATGTGGATATTCTATCTAATTGTTTCTAAAGACTCCATAATATTCGTTTGTATTAGTTTACCATAGTTTATCAGATCCCCTATTAATGGACATTTGGGTTGTTTCTAATTTTCTATATTAGAAACAATACTGCAATTGCCATATTAATATTCACTTCTATCTAGTTTTTGAGACTGTTTATTTTTCCATGTTCTCACCAACATGAGGAATCATCAGATGTTTTAAAGATTTTGTAACTTACAAGTGAAAATAATGATTTTTCTTATTTAATTTGCAGTTCTTCAATATTAATACATTTGCGCTTGTAGGACATTTATCATTCAAATTCTATGAGCTCCTCATTCATGTTATTTGCCCATGTTTCTTGTGGGTATATTTCTACCACTAAGAACTTGGAAATAACCTGTATGTTTAATCAGTTTCATACAATAAAATATTATGTAATCATTATAAATTATATTTTCAAAGAATCTTTAATGATGGAAAGATTCACTATATCATAACTGAAAGAGCCTGTTTGGGTTGGGGGCTAGGGGAGGGATAGCATTAGGAGAAATACCTAATGTAGATGATGGGTTGATGGTTGCAGCAAACCACCATGGCACGTGTATACCTATGTAACAAACTTGCATGTTCTGTACGTGTACTACAGAACTTAAAGTATAATAAAAAAAGAAAGAAAAACAGAATATAAAATTACATGTCATATATCATGCTGGTTTTGTTTTTTTAAAAAGGCATAGAAAAAATGCCTGGAAGAAAATGCACAAATACATTAATGGGAGATTAAATTTGGGAGATGAAATTATAGGTAATTTCAAAACTTTATTCATAAATTTTAATATTTTTCCAAAACTACTACAAAGCCTATTTACTTATATGATCAGAAAGCACAAAAATGCTCTAGTTTTATAGTTATGGCTGATCTCAAACTCGTACTGTTCTGTTCTACAAGTGCTCTGGTGCTCAGGACCAAAGGTTTCTCATCCCAGTGGCCCCTTAAGTATGGGTGGAACCATGTAAAATAATGGGGCGAATAGAAGGAGGCAACTAGTCATCCACATAAAGCCCAAATATGGTCCACACTGCACCGCTGGACCATGAGAGTCCTCTGATGGCCACTGACCAAGAAAAACAGAGTCAAGTTTTGAGTTGTATGAAATTGATTAAACATATAGGTTATTTCCAAGTTTTTAGTAATATAAATATACCCACAAGAAACATGGGCAAATAACATGAACCAGGAACTCATAGAATTTGAACCAAAAAATGTCCTACAAGTCCAAATGTATTAATATTGAAGAACTGCAAATTAAATAAGAAAAATCATTATTTTCATTTGTAAGTTATAAAAGCTTTAAAACATCTTGTGATTCCTCCTGTTGGTGAGGACATGGCAAAACAGTCTCAAAAACTAGATAGAAGTGTATATTACTATGGCAATTGCAGTGATCTTTGTAATATAGAAAATTAGAAACAACCCAAATGTTGATTAATAGGTGATCTGATAAATTATGGTTTTGTTTATCTTGATTTGAGTTTTTGTACTTGTGGAAAATGTGTAGTTGCAAGGATTTTCTTTGTTATGTAAGGCTTCAGTTATGTGAAAGGTAACCTCCTAAATAAATTAAGGTTTATTACAATTTGGTGTTTATAAATAAAATTGGACTTATTTTTAGGGCAACCCAGGTTTCCCCACATTTTCCAGCCTTTCAAGTCCAACTCAAGCGCTCCAGCCCTCACCTCATACCATCTTCATAAGCACTTCCACTTATTTCCTAGCTGCTCTTACTTTGCTCAGCTGTCCAACTTCCAGTCGGTTACCTTTGGTGGTCTTGCAGCTGAACATCTCTCTCCCCAGCCCCTTCCTAAGTCCCCAGGGATCACTAAGCATGGCTGCTGATGTAGTAAACATGACTGAAGATTGGTGCTTGCATGGGGCTTCAAGTGCAGAAAAGGAAAGCATGAGACTGTCATGGACACTGCCTCTCCCTGGTGGCTGGGCGGCCTTTTTGCAAGCTGTTGGCTCCCTGAAGTCCTGTTTCTATTCCCATCTTCACTCCTCACTAATCCTTGGGATTCCAGCAAATTGGGCGAGCATTGTTTGTGAGCATCATTCTATCTTGAGGTGGCCATAGTTTCTGATTGAAACTTTTGCTTTTGATTGATATGTTAATGTTTAGTTTGTTGTAGATACTGTAGTTCACTCAATAATGGGAGGTAGTAAAATTTTTGTCAGTGATATTTGGGGTCTATCATATGCCTATATGTAGATTTTTGAGACACATGTGTAGTGTTTCATGTAAGACTCATCTAATCCTCTATTGTTAGAATACTTGGATATATGCACAATTGTTCCCATTCCTATTTGTTTATACAAAACTCTCCATTGTTTTCATTGAATTCCTTTCCAAAACAGCGCAGAAGTAGATGGGTTAAATTGGTGGGGATCTTTCACAAAGTCTAATAAGTGTGAGAGATATGGATGTGGAGACAGTGATATTAAAACTATTTAGCAATTGGTAAGCATAGGAGCCAATTAACTGGAAGGGCTCTGAATGTTAAGATAAAGGCAGGTCCTCGAGACCCCTTTTGGGGCAGATATTGTCTCTCTAGTTGCTGGATCCTGGGGAATAGAGGGATGTGGTGGGGTTCACACTGGCTGTTTACCAACCAGTATGGAAATATCTTAGCATTTTAGCAGCCAATAAAATCATACCAGTGCATACCCACTAAGTGTCAGTCCTGAATGTAGAGCTACAGAATTATAGAATCCCTGACATGGAAGATACCAGAAGTCATCTAAATAATGCTTCCAAAGGTGAGCTTTTCAAGAGCAAAGACCACAGTGCTTCTATGGGGACTGCTACCCCCCCCCAGATGCTCTGTGACTGATGAGTGATTCAATGAGGGAATGAACCAACCCTCACTGCTGCACACATGACGAGTTGTCACCTGGCCTTTCCTGATCATCTCAAGTGATAGGAAGTTCATTATCATGCAACACTGCTGCTGATTTTGTTTGTGGATCCTTCTTATTTCTCTGTAGGACTGTATGACTTCAAGTAGTTTTAATCTTCGTTTATTTTCTGATAAGTATTTATAGCAAATGACTGGCTCTCTCTCTCAATGTATCTCCACATGTTGGAATATTTAATATATGCTAGCATATGTCTATTATATATCTTGTTCTGATTTCTGCCTTTTTTCAGGCAACCTCCTCTTCCTATCACAACTCCTCAGCCTCAAAATGTTCTATTCTTTGTGCTTTAGCCACGGCTGATAAGGAATCAATAGCGGGGAGGGTGATATGAATGCAAAAAAAGTGAAGACAGAGAAAAGGGGCCTAGGCAAGCATCAAGCCCTCCTTCCCTTGACCTTAAGCTAAGATCAGCTTTTCTATAGAGCAATTTATGTGGACCTTGAACACCAGAGCTCTGCAGAGGGTGGGGAGCAATCAGTGCTCCTGGAACTGCTGATGGCTTTGACAGCTTGGAGTGATTAGCACACAACCATGCTTGAAGAGAGTGCTATTTGTCCTGCTAATGGACCAAGCACACCAAAAAGGGTCTACAGAGAAGGCAGCCAGGCTGTATTTTCAAATCAACATACCAGCGTCTAGTGTAACTGTGGGAGGTGTTTATTTTTTTTAGATTGCCCTTGAATCCTTTTTGGGAATGAATTTGATATGAGGATGAGTATGATTATTATTGTTCTTATTAATGATAATCAGAATAAAATACAAAGTGCTTAATAAACATTTTTACTTTGCACAAAACTGTGAGGTAAGCATTATTATTCTCATTTTACAGATGAAGATCACGCAGAAAATCAGCAGAGCTAGGCAATAAGTCGATCTAAAGTCTACGTGCCCCTCCCTCTTCCCACGGATTCACGCCAAGTGACACGGAAGGCCACCGCCAGCTCCTGAGAAGGGCAGGACTGTAGGCTCACATTCTTCCCGACGCCAGAAAGGTAGAGGAGGTTTGGAGTTTTTAATTTCCTTCTACTTTAAAAAATAGGAAGCTTAGCATTTTCTCATTTCAACCATATCGAAAAGAAATAGGGGCTTTGAGGGGCTCAAGAAAAGGTGCAGTTCTAAGAATCTGCAAGTAAGAAGAATGGACGCTTTACAGCTGTCTAACCACCCAAAGCACGCAGGGGTATCTAAATGTTCAACCTGCTGGGTAGGGATAACATGCTCTTGTTACGTTTTAGAAATGACACTGTGGCTGCGAACAGTCACAACTGCCAACAACACTGGCCCAAACTTATTTGGTCATCAGAGAAATGCCACATGAATGCATATATGCATATATGTATGCATATAGTACTTGTGTTCAGTCAATCCTCCTTATTCATGGATTCCATATTTGCAAATTTACTGACTTATTAAAATTTATTCCAATTCCATACTCAGGATACTTTGGTAGTCACAGACATATGCAGAGTAGTGAAAAATTCAAATCACCTCACGGGCACATAGGTTCCCAGGCAAGGTTATGCCTTCTTGTTTCAGCTCTCATACTATAAACAAGTGTCCTTTTCCACTATTTAGTGCCATGTTACTCCCATTTTGTGCTTTTTATAGTGATTTTGCTGTTTCAAATGGCCCCCAAGCATAGTGCTGAAATGCCAGCTAGCATTCCTAAGAACAAGAAGGTTATGACGTACCCTACAGAGAAAATGCATGTTAGATAAGCTTCATTCAAGCGTGTGTTATAGTTAGTGCTGTTGGCCGTGAGTTCAATGTTAATGAATCAATAATACATATTAAGTATGGTGACTTTAAACAGAAACACACATAAAACAAAGTTATGTACTGTTCAGTTGACAAATGTTGTGACAAGAGGCACATAGGGGCTGGGTGCTGTGGCTCATGCCTGTAATCCCAGCACTTTGAGAGGCCAAGGCAGGTGGATCACCTGAGGTCAGGAGTTCAAGACCAGCCTGGCCAACATGGCGAAACCCCCCTACTAAAAAATACAAAAATTAGACGAGCATGGTGGCGGGCACCTGTAATCCCAGCTACTGGGGAGGCCGAGGCAGGGAGAATTGCTTGAACCCAGGAAGCAGAGGTTGCAGTGAGCCAAGATTGCACCATTGCGCTCCAGCCTGGGTGACAGAATGGGGCTCCATCTTAAAGAAAAAAACAAAGAGGCACACAGGAACCTAACCTCTATTTCCCCTGGGAGCAATGGTTCAGTATTTACTATGAAGCGAATCAGTAAATTAGTAATTCAGTAAAGTGGTGACTTTAAAAAACATAACTACTGTGACTAACAAGAATCAACTGTATGTTTATATGTATAGTATGAGTGTGTATACATATATGTGTGTGTATTTGTGCAATGCCTTATCTAATTCACTGAGGCCCTGAAAACTTAATTCTATATTATTCAGTGATAAATGATACCTGGAGAAAGCTAGTATCATTCAGTAGCAAGTGCATTTTTCTTCATTAGAGCTTAAAGTTCCTATAATTGATCTTTTCTTCACTAGCAATATTTTTGAACAGTAATAGTTTGATTGCATCAACGTGAAAATGTTACTTAACTAATTCTTGGAAGAGTGGGAGTGTGCAGGCTAGAATAGTTTGTGAATGTTACGGCAAAATATTTACTTGGAATACGACTACATTCCAAGCAACATTTTCACTCCAGAAATCTGTCTAAGAGTTTGTTATCTAGTTAATAAATGGACTTTTGAACATCATGTCCTGTCCAAATCTCCTTGGTCACGTACCTTTAAGCAACTTAGCAATACCATTAAACACCAACTCAAACTGACTGAGTCAGACCCTCTTAAAGACTAATGCTACCTTTGCTAGGGAGGCCAAACATGAATCCTCCCAAACCTACTCCCTTCCCTGCTACCATGTGAGGGTGGAACAAGACGCTTGTTAATTTCATGTAATCTTGTTGTAGCAGTTCCAGCAGCTTTCCGGCATCTTCCTATTCTCCATGTTTGCCCAACTCCACAGTTTCAACCTATCTTGAATCTGGGATAGAAATCAACTACGAAGAAGAAATAAAAAATAATACGAAGTTGTCATTTCTTATTTGATCATCTTCATAATTCCATTATTTTATAAAAAGCAGCATGTGTTGTCTAAAGAACCCTTGACTGGGAAACAGTATCATTTTCATCTATGATGTTAATTAACTGTTACTAGGCAAATGACTCAAGTAGGCCTGGATATTCTTATCTGTAAAGGTTGAGGTTGGATAGAGTATAATTTAAAAAAAAAAATTTATTTCAATACCTTTAGGGGTACAAGTGGTTTTTTATTAGATGGATAAGTTGTATAGTGGTGAAGTTTGGGCTTTTAGTGTACTCATCACCCACACAGTATGTACTGTACCCAACAGGTGATTTTTTTTTCAATCCCTAACTCCCTCTCATCCTCCCCACTTCTGAGTCTTCAGTGTATATACCACTCTGTCTGCCTTTGCATACCCATAGCTTAGCTCCCACTTATAAGTGAGAACATGTGGTATTTGGTTTTCCAGTCCTTAGTTACTTCACCTAGGATTATGGCCTCCAGTTCCATCCAAGTTGTTGCAAAAGACATTATTTTGTTCTTTTTCATGGCTGAGTAGTATTCCATGGTGTACACACACACACACACACACACACACACATATACACACATGCTACATTTTCTTTATGCCAAATTATTCTTTAGAGTCCATTTCAGGTGAAAAAATTCTAGATTCTGTGCTTCTACTTGGACTACTTGGGATAATCTTGAGATTTTTCCAGGTCCTCTTGACATTCAGAAGACTTCTAATATGCCGTAGACCCTGCAAAATTTCTAAAACAATATAATACACATCTTATTGGATTTGGCAATAGTCTCATCCAGTACTGTTTGGCTGAAGAATATGTTAGTTTTTCTCCACGCCATCCTTAGACATCTTAGGTATTGATAATCTGTTAATTCATGCATTCAGTGAGTATCATTGAGCCCCTATTATGGTTTAGGCACCTCGCAAAGAAGACAAGGTCCCTATCCTTAAGCAACACCAAGATATGTGGGTGTGCTGAGTTCGATAATAATTTGGTACTCAAAGTAGATGAATAATTTGATATCCTGTGAAATTGTAATCTTTAATATGCTCGACATTTTTGTAAAAAGAGAAAGATCAGCACCAAAGAGAAATTTTTTTATGTAACTCAAAGATATAGAGCTAAGTTTTATTTTATCAACTATGTAAGGAATTGTGTGGACAGTCTGAGTTAATTGACATCGTATTTTTTGGATTTATCCTAGAATTGGTTTTAGAGATCATTGAAAACTGCCTCCCTGTCAAGCAGCTACCCCTGGCCTCTCCCTGTTTGCCTGTCCTGGCGGTTATAGCCTTTTATTTTCCCTTTCAGTAGTATTCAAGCAAAAGATATCAGAAAGTATTTATTAAATAGCTTACTATAATAATTTTTGCCCTTGGTGCCTAAATATTGATTTTATTCTTTTTGCAATTTGTATAAGCTCTTCAACACCTTTTTTTTTTTTTTCTCCCTCCCCCGAGACAGAGTTTTGCTCTTGTGGCCCAGGCTGGAGTACAATGGTGGATCTCAGCTCACTGCAACCTCCGCCTCCCAAGTTCAGGCGATTCTCCTGCCTCAGCCTCCCGAGTAGCTGGGATTAAAGGCGCCTGCCACCATGCCTGTCTAGTTATTGCGTTTTTGGCATAGACGGGGTTTCACCATGTTGGTCAGGCTGGTCTCGAACTCCTGACCTCAGGTGATCCACCTGCCCCGGCCTCCCAAAGTGCTGGGATTACAGCCATGAGCCACCAACGACAGGCCAACACTTTAATGATAAAAGATGAAAATAAGCTATTAGCTTAATTAACTTTGTGATATTTCTGTGTTCCAACTTAGCTAAAGTCATTTCGTATCTGTTATATTCTGTCCTGACTAAATTTTGTTTTTTGGAGAGGGCAAAATCTTCTAGACATATAATCTGCTGTATAAAGAATTATGTAATTCCTTTCATTAGATTTTATACCATTTCCTATATAAATCAATGTTTGACAAAGCAAATCGTATTTTCCCATTAGCTTACATTATAATGGTAAAGCATTTTTGTTTACTTATACATTTATCTACAATTTGGGGCCTCATTATCCTCATTTTGGAGCCTTTTCCATCATGTATCCTCTGCACCTGCAAACGCTATGATAATTCCAAATCTAAGACTATTTTTGGTGAATCTTTTTTGAGTTAAAGAGTGTTTTGGTAATAAAAAATAATTTCTGTCCCTAAGTGATCTGTTTTGTACATTCAGATTTTTCTTACAGTTTGTTAATTTAGGGGCATTCCTATAAATATTATGGATTTAATAAGTAATGTTTCCTGGGAGTCTTGAAATATAGAAGTTATGATTTCACAATAAAAATATTTTAACCATTTAGGATGCCAGGTGTGGAAGAACAAGACCCCACATCTGTATAATCTTACTTCATGGAACCAAGTAAAATAAAAATTTTCTTAATATTCAACACATTATTCTTTTCTTACAAAATAAAATAAATACATTTTGTATAGAAATACTGCTCCTTATAACTTATTTTTGTCATTCAGTTTGCTGACCTATGGAGTTCACTGTGAACCCAAAATCTACAATCCCTCCTTAGATCTACCTAAACTGAAGGAAAATTAATATTTCCTTCCAGGTTTTAATCCCCCAAAGAAAGAAAATTATTTGTCTAAAGTGTATTTCTAGAACTAGTCTAAAGAAAGTAAGATTTTGCTAAACAATTTAGCTGATTTTTTCTGTCTCAGAAAGTTAAGATTTTAAATCAAAAGTCACTTAGTGTGATCTTGCATTATCTTAAAACTCAATTATAATTAACTTGCCTTTCTAAAGAAGAGAGCTAGTCTTAAAATGAGACCTTTGCCATTTAATGCTGTGTTCAAATGCAAGTTAGAGAATTAGAAAAGATAAGGATCCCTATTGCAAGCTATTCATCGGCTAAGAATGTATCTGTTCTTGAGATTGTTAAGGTGTGGTTGAAGTTAAATGATTTGCTCACAGAAAGAAATTTTTAAATACATATGGTAATCTTTGACCTTTACTATACTGAGTCAACTGAGTACAAGAGTAACTTCCCTTCATTTTTTTTTTTCTCCTCAAGGTAAGCATCAGATAATCTGGGAAGAAAATATCATTCAGAAGTTCATGTATACATGTGGATGGTAAATATATTATATTTTTGCTTTTTTTACTTGTTATCTTATGATGATAAGTTATCGAAGAGAAGTAGCTGCATTTCACTTTGAGTTTGATTACATGCTCAGAAATATAAATTTTGATGAAGAAAATGAGGAAGAATATTAAATAAAAACTACTATTTATTGCTGTCAACTAGGTATCATGCTTAGCATTTTATGTAAACCATGAATGTATTCAATTACAATGATGGTGATGATAATCATGATGATAATAACTAACATTTGTTAGGCAACCATTATGTGTCCAGATGTGCTGGACACCTAAGATACAACAGTGAGGAGATGGGAAATGGTCCCCGACCTTGTGGAGCTTCAGACTAGTGGTGAAGTGTAGACAAATCGACAGTTACGTAATGTAATGAGGCAGTGATGAGAGAAGTATAGGGTGCTGTAAAAGCAAGTTGGGATGATGTCCAGCTCTTACTGGGGCAGAAGGACAAGGTGTGTATTACAAAAGGCTTCCTGGATGAATGGATATCAAAATAGAGCTAAAAGGATGAGTTGGTCATACAAAGGGCAAGAGTATTCTCAGAAGAGGAGTGAGCATGAAGAAACATCTAGAAGGTAGAAATAGTATGGCATTTTTAAAGGACTGAAAACTTTTCAATGTGGTAGGAACAGAGAGTGAAAACATGAGAATAATGAGACACAAGCTTGGGAGGAAAGTTGGGGCTGCTCATGAAAGTCACATGTGAGGAGCTGAAACTTGGGATCAGAGATCATAGTGTCATGGTCAGATATAGAGCTTAGAAAGATTACACACTGCTACCGTGCACATAAAGGCTGGGAGGGGGCAAGATTGGTGGCAAAAAAGTAAGTTAGTAAACTTAGAGTCGTTTGGCAGAAAACAAAAACAAAAGGATAATCTTACACTAGAGGAGACACCATGGAAATGGATAACATATGATTTGATTCAAGTGACTTTTAGTATGTAGACTTGCTAGGACTTGATATTAATCAAATGTGGGGGTGAGGAAGATGGAGGGAAAAAGATATTTGGCTTGGATTCCTGGGGAGAAGAAATTGGCATTTAATGAAATTTGGAGCAGAGGAAGAGGAACAGGTTTGAGGGTGAGGAAAAATAGAGCATTTAGTTTTGATGTGCTGAGTGTTAGGTGGCCATTGGATGATTAAGTATACCCAGAGTTTATTCATGAGGAAACCAAAACTTAAGGGGCTTAATAACTTGATCAAAGTCTCACAGCCAGGATTTGAGACCAGGTAATCTGGCTCTAGATTTCCTGCTCTTATAGACTACACTATACTGCTCCTTAAATTTCTGAGCAGACTTCTCTCCAAAGACAAGATCTCAAAGATCTGTTTTCTCTCAATACCTCTTCTTATGTGATCTTATGGGACAATGTCAGGATTCTGGATTCTAATACAGCTGTGCTACTAACTGCTTGACCCTGGGCAAATCATTACCCTTTCAGGTCACTGTCTCTAAAAGAAAGGAGTTGGAATAGGTCAGTATTTCTCAAAGGGGCTTTGGGAGTAGGACTGGAAGGAGATTAGAAAGAGGTGAGTATGAGCAAATGGGGTTTATTCCAAGAATGCAAGGTTTGTTCAACATTCAAAAATTAGTCGATGTGGGCTACACTGAAAAAAACCACATGATCATATCGATAGATGCAGAAAAATCATTTGACAAATTCAATATGCACTTATGTTGAAAACTTTCAAAAAATTAGGAACAGAAGCGAACTTTCTTGATGTGATAAAAGGCACCTATTAAACTTACAGCTAAATCATATACAATGGTGAAGATTGAACATTTTTGCTTTAAGATTGGAACAAGTTTCAAGATTAGAATAAGATTTTCATCACTCCTATTTAAGAGAATACAAGAAGTCCTAGTCAGTTCAATAAGGCAAGGAAAAGAAATAGAAGATATACAAATTAGAAAGGAAGTAATAAAACTGTCACTGTTTGCAAACAATATGGTTTTCTACATGGAAAGTTCAAGTAACGCACCAAAGAAAAAAAATCTCCTAGAGCTAATAAGTGAATTCAACAAAGTCACAGGCTACAAGATCAATGTTAAAAAATAAATCACATTTCTATATACTATTAATGAAAAATTGGAGGTTGAAATAAAAAGTACCATTTATAACTCCAAAAATAAAATACTTAGGTATAAATATCACAGAATACTTACAGAATGTGCATGTTGGAATACTGTTGGATAAACTCGAAGCACTACATGAGAAATATATTGTACTCATGCAATAGAAGACCAAACATTGTTAAAATGTTAATTATCCCCAAATTGATAACTTTATTACAATCCCAATAAAAATCCCAGCAGAATTCTCTTTGGTTATTGACAAAATGATTCTAAAATTTTTATGGAAAGTCAAAGAAACTAGAATAGACAAAATAATTTGAAAAAGAAAGATGAAGCTGGGAGATTCATACTGCCTAACTTAAGACTTATGATAAAGTCACAGTGATCAAGATAGTGTGGCATTTGCAAAATGATAGACACAGAGTTGAGTCTAGAAGTAGACCTATACAAATGCGTCCAATTTATTTTTTGACAAAGGTGCAAAGATAATTCAGTGGAAGAAGCATAAGTTTTTCAACAAATGGTGATAAAACAACTGAATATACATATAAAAAATTAATCTATACTTTTTACTATATACAAACATTAACTTAAAATAGTGCGTAGATCTAAGGGTAAAATATAACATTTAAAAACTGTTGGAAGAAAATATAAGAGAACATCTTCAAAATCCTGAGTTTTGCAAAGAGTTTTTAGACATGACATCTAAAGTCTAATACATTTAAAAAATGCTAAATTGGAATTCACAAAATTAAAAACCTTTGCTCCATAAAAGACACTGTGAAGAAAATAAAAGGCAAGCTAAAGACTGGGAGAAAATATCTGCAAATCGTGTATCTGACAAAAGAATATCTAGACTATATAAGGAACTTTGAAAATTCAGCAAGAAAACAAACTCTAAAACAATGGACAAAAGACTTAGACACTTTACCAAGGAAGACATATGGATAGTAAGTAAGCACACAAAAAGATGCTCAACTTTATTAATCACTATGGAAATGTGAATTAAAGTCACAATGAGATACTTTTATGTATCTCTTAAAATGGTTAATACAAAAACAAAACTGACAATATCGAGTACTGGCAAAGACCTCTCATACATTAGTGGTGGAAACACAATATAATAAAGCCACTCTGGAAAATAGTTTGGCATTTTTAAATAAATTCAAACATACCCTTGTCCTACATGTTTACTATAGAGAAATGAAAATTTAGGTTCACCAAAAACGGGTATTCAAGAAATTGTGGCAGCACCATTCATAATTGCAAACACCTGGAAACAACCCAAATATTGCTCACTGGGCAGATGGATAAACAAGCAGTGGTACATCCATTAAATGAAATATTACTCAACAACAAAAAGGAAGAAACTAGTGATACTCTTGACAAAACTGATGGATTATGCTAATCAATGCATTATCATAAGTGAAAGAAACAAGGCTCAAAACGCTACAGATTGTAGGATTTCATTTATATGGCATTCTGCAGGAAAGAACCCTATAGGGATAAAGGTAATATCAGTGGATCAGTGGTTACTAAGACTTACAGGTGGGGAAGGATTTGATTAAAAGGGGCCACTTGGAAGAAATTTTTGGAGAGAGGGGATCATCTGGTCTCCTGATTGGGGTGATTGTTATACCAGTCTATGAATTTGTCCAAACTCATAGAACTGTACACTACAAGGGATTTTTATCATATTAAAATTTAAAATATTTACAAAAATAATGGAAGATCACAAAATGAGAGATTCTTTAAAAAGGCTTAAAAATCCTCTCTGAAAAAAATGATCAAAAATGCCCAGATGAAAACCCAGGGAATTTTTCAAAAACTGGGTGAGAAATTTGTGAACAATGATGAGGTCTATGGGCAGAGGATGGCACTTAGGTTCTATACATGTTGTTCACAGCAAAACCAAACCAAAACAAAACAAAAACAAAAAAACAAGAAACAAAAACAAAACAGTCAACTGCCCTTGCTCCAGCAGCCCTTGCGTCCTTTAGGGGAGCATTCCTTCCAGTGACCACTAGAGGCAGCACAGAGAAGCTTAAAGCCCCGACTTAAGCCCAGAAGATAATCCCCAAAATGATTACAGCCTCCTGACCTCTGCCTTTGGAAATTTTTCTGAGGGCACACTTGGCAGTTCTGGGCCACTTCCTCTGTTTAACTTACTTGGGTTGTGGGTGGCAGATAGAGCAGAGTGATGTGACAGCAGAAGCATTCCAAGTGGGTGCTTGAGGTGGCAAGTTTCGGGTATCTGCCTGAGCCCAGGAGACCCTGCATTGGCAAGTGGCCCGGGTCTCCTGGCCTCTCTATAGGGTGACTGATGGGATGTGGAGCGGAACTTTCTGGGTGAGCAAGACCCTCTGCTCAGGCTTCTTCCCCTCTCACTGGCGCCTGCAGATTGGAAAGCAGAACGTGGGATGGGACAGGAAGTCGGAACAGCACAAAAATGAACTTGCTTAGTGTGGCAGGTGCATGGGGGGCTGTGGGAGGCTGAGGGAAAGAAGGAAGAGAGGCTGTGTGTGGACCGATGAGGACAAAGAGAAGGTCAAAAGGTCTGAGCAGACAGCAACCCATTTTTACCTCATTGCTCATTTTTGTTTCATTTTTTTCTTCCTCTCTTCTTTCTTCTCCTCTCTTTGACATTCTCTACCCCACTCCAATCTCACCTTTTCCCTCTTCTCTTATGCTTTCTGTATGTCCTTCCTTCCTCTCCTCCTCTCACAACAGTCAGCAGAGTAATGTGTATTCACTTGATGTGATAGGGAGGAACCACAGGAGCTAAGGATGATGTATTTGTTTCCTGTGGCTGCCAAAACAAATGATCACTAACTGGTGGCTTAAAAAAACACAGTTTATTCGCACAGTTCTGGAGGCCAAAAGTCTAAAATCAAGGTATTGGCAGGGCCACGCTGCCTCTGGAGGATACAAGGGAACAGCCTTCCTTGCCTCTTTCAGGCACTGGGGACTCCAGGTGCTCTTGGGGCTCTGGCTCCTAACTCCAGTCTCTGCCCTTCCTCTTCACCTGGTCTTTGCCCCTTTGCTCTTTCTGTGTTTCTTCAGCAGCGGCAATTAGTTGACTCAGTGTATGTGAATGATTATCCAGGACCCACCTAGGTAATCCAGGATAATCTCAAGAGCCTTAACTTAATTATAACTGCAAAAACCTTTTTCCCAAATAAGGTCTTATTCATAGGTTCTGGAGGTTAGGACGTATCTTTTTCAGGTCCATTCCATCCACTACAGGTGAGATCCCAGTCTCCAGGTAACATTCAGTTCTTCTGTTCTCCCTCATTCAGTAAGCCAAAGAAGTAAACATAATTCACTGGTCCTGTACTTAGGGAACTAAAATCTGGTTGGATATCCATAACAAATCCTTTAACACACACACACACACACACACACACACACACACACACACACACAAAGCCTCCAAAACCATATCATGAGAGTTGAAGAATATAACAGTGCAATAATGTCATAACATAAATGTGATTAAAAAGCAACCTAGTCAGATAAATAAGACTAGCATATGTCTCAGAGACCAATTAAATCAACAACATGGTCAAAAATGCACAAAGAATATCAACAGAGTTCACATAAAAATATATAGAAATGTTCCAAGAGATGCTGAAGCTCACCTATAATAGCAATGCAGATTAAAACTACTCTAAGATATATACCATTTTTTACCTATTAAGTAGTTAAAATCCAAAAGTTTGATAAGACTGTCTTTGGCAAGGGTATGAGGAAATAGCTCTTTTGTACATTGCTTGTGAATGCTGTAAATGAGTACAACCCTTATAGATACAATGTGACAATATCAATAAAATTTACCTATAAAAATCTGTGGGCCAGGCACAGTGGCTAACGCCTATAATCCCAGCACTTTGGGAGGCCGAGGCAGCCAGGTCACTTGAGCCCAGGAGTTTGAGAACAGTCTGGCTTGTGAAGTAGCGATAGTGAAACCCCATTTCTACTAAAAATAGTAGAGGTGCAGAGGTGTTGGTGGTGTAGTAGTTAGCATAGCTGCCTTCCAAAAAGGACAAAAAGTAGCCAGAAATGCTGGTATGCACCTGTAGTCCCAGCTACTTGGGAGGCTGATTTGGGAGGATCGACTGAGCATGAGAGGTTGAGACTGCAGTGAGCCATGATCATGCCACTGCACTCCAGCCTGGGTGACAGAGCAAGAGTCTGTCTCAAACACAAAACAAAACAAAACAAAACTGTGAAATCTATACTCTTTGACCTAGGATGCCTTCTTCTAGAATTTAATTTTACAGATAAACTTATCAGTTGCAAAATCTATCTTCAAATTATTCTATCTAGCATTGCCTTAAAGAGCAGAATATTGGAAATAAACCAAAGATTTTGCAATAGGAGACTGGGGTTATGCTTGTTAGTGAAAGCAGAGAGCTCCATGGGCTGGAGTGCAAGGGAAGTCTTATGGGAGTGATGAGTCCCAGGGCTCAAGCTTCCCCTTCATTGCCCTTGTCTGTCACTCTTCTCAAACAGCAATCATCTTCCAACTCAGTTGTGTGTCTCTACACCCTTGATCTATTCCTGACCTCAGCTTCTACAACAGCCTTCAGCATATCATGGAAAGATTGAGAAACTCTCTCTGAGGTCTATTGCTAAGGAACATATTGAAACACATGCCCACTCTTTCTCGGAGGCTATCCCCATCAGGCTGATATAAACATGCAAGCCCCAAATCCATCACAGCCAGTAAAGCTATTCACTGCTCACAAGGGTCTGCATAAACAAACATGCAGTTACTTGGTAAGACTCAGTAGTGACCTTCTGGCATTTGGTATCAAAGAGCCTGATAAACCCTGAGTCTGTATCCTTCAGAGGAAATATAGGTAAATGCTTGCACACACACACACTCACACATTCATACACACATATTCACAACACACTCACTCTAAAGTCCATTAGGAATCAATTTGCCAGAAAAGGCCTCATCATGAATTGCCCCATTTCAATGTCTTTGTGTTTCCAGACTCTGAGTCGATCATTTTTGGAGCAGAATCAGAGGCTAATGAAAACAAAACAGAACAAAACCATCCAGGAGCAGGGGGTCATGCCTGTGATCCCAGCATTTTGGGAGGCCAAGGTAGGCAGATCACTTTGATGTCAGGAGTTCAAGATCAGCCTGACCAACATGGTGAAACCCCAGCTCTACTAAAAATACAAAAATTAACCAGGCGTGGTGGTGGTCACCTGTGGTCCCAGTTACTCAAGAGGCTAAGGCATGAGAATCGTTTGAACCTAGGAGGCAGAGGTTGCAGTGAGCTGAGGTTGTGCCACTGCACTCCAGCCAGATGACAGAGTGAGACCTTATCTCAAGAAAACCCAAACAACAACAACAACAAAAAAACCCTCCAAAAATCCACAAAGGATTTGAATTCAGAAGACTCAACTTTTTAGGACTTACTAGCCATGGAACCTTGAGTAATCACTTAATTTCTTGGAGATTCCATATTTCATCAAAAACATGCAGAGAAAAGTAGTATCTGCCAAATAAGTTAGATTCTGCTTCTTGACAAACCACCCCCCAAACTTAGCTGCTTAAAATGCCACCAATTAATTTTTTGCACAATTCTGCAAATCACCGATTTGGAGAGGGCTCAACTGGGTGGTCTGGTCTCATCTAGGCTTTCTCAAGCATCTTCAATGAGTGCCCAGGTTGGTTGGTGGCCAACTAGTCTCAGGTGGCCTCAGAGGGACAGCTGATCTTGGCTTCATGTGGTCTCTCTCTTCCAGTGGGTTAGCCCAGACCCATCTAAAGTCAGAGGTAGGGTCCGAAGAGAGAGTGGAGGCTGACAAGACCCTTTGAAGCCTGGATTTGGTGTTATAAACTGCATTGTGTCATCTGAAAATTCCTATATTGAAGCCTTAACCCCCAAAGTGGCTGTATTTGGAGACAGGGCCTATAAGAAGATAATAAAGGTAAAATGAAGTCATAAAAATGGGGCCTTGATCAGCTAGAACTAGTGGCCTTATAAGAAGAGGAAAAGTCATCAGGGATCTCTCTCTCAGCACATGCAGACAGGAAAGACCACACAAGGACACAGTGAGAAGGCAGCCATCTGCAAACCAGGAAGAGAGGTCTTACTAGAAATCAGCAATAATGGCACCTTGAATTTGGACTTCTAGCCTCTAGAACTGTGACAACATAAATGTCTGTTGTTTAAGCCACCCAGTCTGTGATATTTTGTTTTGGCAGCTCGAGCAGACTAATAGACTTGGAGTTGGCATAATATCACTTCCACAACATCTATTAGCCACAGCAAGTCATGAGAGTAGCCCCACAGACAAAAGCTTAAGAAATAGACTCCACCTCTTGATGGAAGGAACTGCAAAGTCATGTAGCAAAGGGGTGTGGATTTAGGAATAATCATCAAACATGCCTGCCACAAACTTCTTGTATGGATCACATAAATCATGGGTATGAGAGTGCTTTCTAAATTGTAAAGCCCTATAGATTGTCAGCTATGATCAGCATTCTGGCCTCCTTGGCAGCAGTTGTGACCACTTCTCAGCTACTAGGCCAGGTGGAGTGGATTGTAGATGCTTCTGCATGGCACATTTTCCTCAGGGAGTTTTTGTAAGTTGTTGCCTAATGAATGAAGTCCTCTAATTCTTGTTATTAACTAGAGAGGTAGTTATGGTTAGGACAATGTATTAGTCTATTTTCACACTGCTATAAAGAACTGCCCAAAACTGGGTAATTTATAAAGGATAGAGGTTTAATTGACTCACAGTTCAGCATGGCTGGGGATGCCTCAGGAAACTTATAATCATGGCAGAAGGCAAAAGGGAAGCAAGGCACCTTCTTCACAAGGTGGTAGGAAGGCCAATGAATGCAGGGCGAAATACCAAACACTTCACCCCCATGATCCAATTACCTCCACCTGGTCTCTCCCTTGACATATGTGGATTATGGGGATTATAATTCAAGATGAGATTTGGGTGGGGACACAAAGGCTAACCATATCATTCCATGGCCCCTCCCAAATCTCATGTCCCTTTCACATTTCAAAACCAATCATGCTTTCTCAACAGTCCACCAAAGTCTTAATTCATTCCAACATTAACCCAAAAGTCCAAGTCCAAAGTCTCTTCTGAGACAAGGCAAGTCCCTTCTGCCTAGGAGGCTGTAAAATCAAAATTAAGTTAGTTACTTCCAAGATAAAATTGGGGTACAGGCATTGGGTAAATACACCCATTTCAAATGGGAGAAATTGCCCAAAATGAAGGGGATACAGTCCCCATGCAAGTCTGAAATCCAGCAGGGTAGTCAAATCTTAAAGCTCTGAAATAATCTCCTTTGACTCCATGTCTCACATCCAGGTCATACTGATGCAAGAGGTGGGTTGCCATGGTCTTGGGCAGCTCTGTCCCTGTGGCTTTACAGGGTACAGTCCCCCTCCTAGCTGCTTTCATGGGCTGGAATTGAGTGTCTGCAGCTTTTCTAGGTGTACGGTGCAAACTGTCAGTGGATCTACCATTCTGGGGCCTGGAGGGCAGTGGCCCTCTTCTCACAGCTCCACTAGGCAGTGCCACAGTGGGGACTCTGTGTGGGGGCTCTGACCCCATATTTTCCTTTCACAATGCCCTAGTAGAGGTTCTCCATGAGGGCTCCACCCCTGCGGCAAGCTTCTGCCTGGACATCCAGGCATTTCCATACATCCTCTGAAATCTAGGCAGAGGTTACCAAACCTCAATTCTTGACTTCTGTGAACCTGCAGGCCCACCACCACGTGTAAGCTGCCAAGGATTGGTGCCTGCACCCTCTGAAGCAATGGCCTGAGCTGTATTTTGGCCCCTTTTAGCCATGCCCGGGACACAGGGCACCAAGTCCTGAGACTGCACAAAGCAGCAAGGCCTTGGCCCAGCTCACAAAACCATTTTCCCCTCCTAGGCCTCTGGGCCTGTGATGGGAGGGGCTGACATGAAGCCTCTGACATGCCCTGGAGACATTTTTCCCATTGCCTTGGCAATTAACATTTGGCTCCTTGTTACTTATGCAAATTTCTGCAGCCAGCTTGAATTTCTCCTCAGAAAATGGGTTTTTCTTTTCCATCACATCAGCAGGCTGCAAAATTTCCAAACTTTTATGCTCTGCTCCCCTTTTAAACATAAGTTCCATTTCCAAACCATCTCTTTGTGAATGCATAAAACTGAATGCTTTTAAGAGCACCCAAGTTGCAATTTAAATGTTTTGCTGCTTAGAAATTTCATCTGCCAGATACTCTAAGTTATCTCTCTCAAGTTCAAAGTTCCACAGATCTCTAGGGCAGGGGCAAAATGTCACCGTTCTCTTTGTGAAAGCCTAGCAAGAGTCACCTTTATTCCAGTTCCTAAGAAGTTCCTCATCTCCATCTGAGACCACCTTAGCTTGGACTTCATTGTTCATATCACTATCAGCATTTGGTCAAAGCCATTCAACAAATCTCTAGGAAGTTCCAAACTTCCCCACATCTTCCTGTCTTCTTCTGAGCCCTCCAAACTGTTCCAACCTCTGCCTGCCTGTTACCCAGTTCCAAAGTCACTTCCACATTTTCAGGTATCTTTATACCAGTACCCCACTCTACTGGTACCAATTTACTGTATTAGTCCGTTTTCACACTGCTATAAATAACTGCTCTGAACTGGGTAATTTATAAAGGAAAGAGGTTTAATTGACTCACAGTTCAGCATGGCTGGGGATGCCTCAGGAAACTTATAATCATGGCAAAAGGCAAAAAGGAAGCAAGGCATCTTCTTTACAAGGTGGCAGGAAGGAGAATGAATGCAGGAGGAACTACCAAACACTTATAAAACCATCAGATCTCATGAGAACTCACTCATTATCACAAGAACAGCATGGGGGAAACCACCCCCATGATCCAATTACCTCCACCTGGTCTCTCCTTTGACATGTGGGTATTATGGGGATTATGGGGATTTAATTGAAGATGAGATTTGGGTGGGGACAAAAAGCCTAACCATATCAGACAGCAAGCCTGCATTTTTATAGCTAGAAAATCCTAAAAATAAATATTTCAATGAGTATCTCACTCAATGAGTTTGAGAACAGGAAGTCTGATGGTCTGATGAATAGAAGAAAGGAAGGATGCAAATCAGATTGGATTTAGTGAACTTGTCATCCACATTTACCACTTCCCTGAGAGACTGAGGGGAAAAGCAGGCTGCTGACTCAGGGGTGATCTGTGGCTACAGCCTTGGACTTTTTCCCATTGAAAGAGCCTCCCATGGGTCCTAAATCTGTGCCTAGGTTCACAAGCCTTCCTCTGCAATAGACTGATTGCCAGAGGAAGAGAACATTGTCATTCCCTGGTTATCTCCTGTCCTCACACAGAACTTACAAGCAGAACTCTCATTGATAATCATTATAAAGAGAAGTAATGCTGTAGGAACAGATAGACTGGCCAATTAGTGCCTCCGTCCCAACTGAGAACAAGTTAACTTGCACAGCACAGCACATTTCAGAATTCTCCCACTGGGGAGGCTAGACATGGCCTCTGGCTTTGGGATGGAAGCAACTTGTCCCCAGGAAGTGAATCTGTGTGCCTTGAGAACTCAAAGAGGTTGAGAAGATGAGAGGGTAAGGAATAGGGCTTGCAGAAGAGAAAAATCCTAGTTTGGCATGCCTCTAGGATCTCCAGGGAGATGTCCCACCCCATCTAGTGCTGCTTCAGACTCTGTGACTGCTCTTGAACTCTAAAAACTTGATGAGTTAAGAGGCAGAGCATCACACTCTGATGGTCTCCTACCTGTTGGCTCAGGTACATGTTGGCCCATAAGCAAAGCGGGTGAGTTGCTCGGGCTGTGAAACATCTTTAATGCCTCCAGGTAAATAACACTATCTGAGATGCAATTAATTAACTAAAATATCTTGAAAGGCTCCTGAATGATCCAACACCAGTCTCTAAACTATTATTGTTCTTACTATACTATATTGCAGGGCAAACTTAAGATCCTATTTTCTTTCTGCACCTACAGTATAATTCATTGCGTAGGACCTAATAGGCACATTGAATAATTGAAAGAATTAATAAACTCAATACATATTTGATGAATACATAAATAAATATTTCTTTATATGCCATTCATTTATATGAATGACATAGCCAGGGCTTAAGCTTATGAAGTATGTGAAGCAGTAACAACATCTCTGTCTTCATTTTTGGCTCCAGGGCCCTCATACAAAGGCCTGTGTGTACTATGTACTTAATAAGTAATTGTTGAATTGCACTGAAATTATAAAGCCTGGAAATTAAATATTACAATACAAAAATGAAGTGTTCCCACAATTAAAGAAGGCAATGGGTAAAATTCTACCCTTAACTCCTAAGAAACCCTAGCTCTGTGTCCCTGTAGACTGAAAAGAACTGACTTCTTCCCTCGACATAGTCTCTGGTTCCCGTAGTCTTGGCTCTACTAGAGTCAGCAGGGGCCACAGCTTCCCTTTTGTGATTATATCCAACAAGGGAGTGTGTGGGATGCCATAGCACTTCCTTTCAGAACTCTCATGCCTTTTGGAACCCCCATTAGGCTACATTTCCTGCTCTGTGGTTGCCTAGGCTCCCCTGCCTCAACCTCTCCCTGTAATTCCTGAGAACTGTCCTTATTATAAAAGAAACTTAGAATACATCCCAGGGTGAAGATGTGAGTAGCTGCCTTCAATCAAAACACACTCTTCAGCAAACTCAGCTTCAGAGAGACTTTCTGCAACAGATGGTCGGCCAAGGCTCTAGGCTTTAAAATGCCCCCAGGGACCTGCCAAGGAGCCACCTGAGGCCTGTCTTAATTTCTCACCATCATTGCCTCTGTGAAGCCATCCCAACAAAAAGTTCCCACCCACTGTACAAAAGTGAAGAGCTTGAGTAAACCATGTGGATTGTGAGAACAAAGCTGCTTCCTTGTCTTTCTTCTGTTTCTAGGATAAGAAATGCAGGGAGAATGGTGGTTCTCAGGTCTTTAGAGATTTTATTGTTGAGAAAGTGGTGTTCTTGTAAGTACCCTAAGCGATGCCTAAATATTGCTGAAACTCACCATTGCATTTCGCCATAAAGCCAATTGCCTCTTCATTTCTCTATTTCACCACCTCCTTGGAAATCTGGGAACACTTTAAATTCATTCACTAAACAATCTCAGGCTCAGGATTCATTCTTGGACATAAAGATGACAACATAGAGTCCCACTCTCCTTTTTTGTCATCTCAGGGACTGAATATATAGTCCCCTCTTTTCCTCCATCTCCTAGACCTTCTCCTGTGTCAACTGTCCTTGATTTTTTGGAACAAAGACATAATCACAGTTTTCTAAAAAGCAGACTTCTTGAGATTCCTAGGAAGTGGATCCTCCAAATTCTAGATAGTTTTTAAAGGAAAACATTGAAATAGCTCCTTCAGACCAACTTCAGCCCATTCAAGAGTAAGAATTTAAACAGCTGTATTACTGAGGACTTTTAGACTGTGTTATTCGTCTTTGAGAGATCTGCTTTTATGTGCACTTAGGTCATGCAAACACCATGAAGTGGTGTTATCACATCCATTTACTAACAAGGGAAACAGAGTCAGAGAGGCTAGTTAACTCCGCTCAAGTTCTGTTTATATATGGTTGCTCAAGCAGCTGAAGTGTCCTGAAAATCACAAGAAGTCTGTGAAGAAAGAGCATATCTCAAGAGGTTCATCAAGCTCCTGAGCTCTTGGAAAACCTAAACCCCCGGAGGGTTTCTAAGTGGTGGAAGGAACATGTTGTAAAAACTGGAGGTAGAAGAGAGATGGTGGTCAATGAACTGAAATGAGCCTACTTTCACTTGAATGGAGAGTGTTTGGAGAGATGGCAGGGAGAGAGAAAGAGAGAGAGAGAGAGCGAGGAGAGAGAGCTGGAGAGAAACGGGCAGAGGCTGGACCAAGTAGGGCCCTTCAAGAACTTTAGATGATCTTGAATTTTATTTTGAGGGGATTGTCTCATAAGAGTGTGTTAAATAGAAGGAGATATCATAAAACTGATGCAGCCTGGGCTACAGGAATACAAATTTCCTCCCCATACTGTATTAACCTAGTGGTATTTCCTATGATATTTTTATCCATGAAGCTCAAAGCATTTAATGATTAGTGCTTTAGGACCTACTGGTATACAGTAACCAGCAACTTTTGCTTGTGGGGCACCATGGCAACTTGTCAACCAATCAGTGGGTCATGGCCGAGTCACTTCCAATAAGGTTTGAAGGGTTGGAGAGAAAAGGGGTTCTTCTTTGAGCACTCTGTCTCAGTTCTAGGGGTAGTGGCTGCTCATTGGCATGAGCAACATGTTCTTTAGGGTTCCCTTTACTTCTTAGCAATCAATCTTTGTTATGTGTAATAGTTCTTTATATTAAATATACTCTGTTCAAATTACTATGTGGCTTCTCTGTCCCGAATGGACTCCCCCAGACATTTCTCTACCTGCCAGACATAACCTGCTTCCCCAGAGGAGAAAAGATTGTGGCCCTGCTGAGAGCTACATGCTAGCTGCTTGTTCTATCTGAAGGGTCTACTTCCTTGTAGATTAACCATGAGTTCATGAAAGTTCATAAGGAATGAACATTGCCCCCTGAATTTTCCTGAGCTCCATGACTAAAATGGCAGGGAGACATGAGATCATATTTATATACTATAGTTCCTGCTGGGGGATAACACAGGCTTATAGATGTGTCTCAACAGGGTGATCAGATCTGCTTGGGAGAAGGAGGCCCATAGCAGTTAAATAGAAAGAGATTCTTGAGTCTTGAAGGCTGATTGAGGATTTGCCAGGCAGGTGGTGGGGAAAGAACATGCCCAACAGAGGCAACAGGATTGACATATATTTGCAGACATGGCAAAGCACAACCATGCATCAGGGGTTGTCTGTCACGAGGAATAGCTCAACATGGTGAAGGGGTTTAACCTTATCCTGCAGGATTTCAAACAGAGTATGGAGAAGAGTGAAGAAACAATTGTCTTCAGGCCCCTGTGCCTGGAGGGAATGAATTCTTGACATAGGAAAGCATCAATGGGAATGGAAAAATTGAGTTTAAACAGAGTAGACAATCAGGTGGGTTGACAGAATTTTGGACCCTTAAGAGCTAGTTATGAGGAACAAATGAAGTAATAGACATGAAAGCACAATTTTTGATGCTAATCGACTATAATAAGGTATTTCTTCCACAATTTGATTCTGAAAATGAATAATGAGGCTTCTTGTTCCTAGATAGCAGGATTACCCCCAATCATTAGGCCAAATGGCAGTACCGTGGTGGTGGCATCTGTAACACAGTTTATACTTCTCAGCCTTCCCTCCCATCGCCCCACTTAACAATCAGTACTGGACAGCTGGTGCCTTTTGTTTTCAAAGTAAACAATGAACATTTTATGAGTTTACTTTTACAATGAGTTGCTCAGAATAGGAGAATACTAAATCAGAGTTTTAGAGCAGGAATATAAACTAATTCCCCAGTTTTATAGAAGAGTAGACTAACACCCCTATCACCTAAGATTTACGTAAGAGCAAGTCAGAGAGAAGACTATATTCAGGTGTCTTGAAAACTACAGTTTTCTGCTGCTATCCTTGCGGGGTATCAATCAAGGGGCATGCTTACTGACTGGCTACTAGAAAGAAATGCCTAATTCAGGATACTTATAACTCAAGGAAAATTCCTTATTCCTTTTTTTTTCTTTTTTTGAGACAGAGTGTTGCTCTTGTCGCACAGGCTGGGATGCAATGGCACGATCTTGGCTCACTGCAACCTTCGCCTCCTGGGTTCAAGTGATTCTCCTGCTTCAGCCTCCTGAGTAGCTGGGATTACAGGTGTGTGCCACCATGCCCAACTAATTTTTATATTATTAGTAGAGACAGGGTTTTACCATGTTAGCCAGGCTGGTCTCGAACTCCTGACCTCAGGTGATCCACCCGCCTTGGCCTCCCAAAGTGCTGGGATTACAGGCCACTGTGCCCGGCCACAGGAAAATACCTTCTTAAATGTCACAGGGAGGTCCAGCATTGGTCCCATAATCCCTACCTAACCAGCAGGTGAATCAGTGTCTGGTTCTTCTTAGGGTTAGGGATCTTCAGTTTCTTTAAACTGAACCTTCCTGATTTTAGGGCCAGAAATTTTTATTTCCTGTGTAAACAGTCTTGTTCCACACCTCAGAAATAAAGACACCCCATTCATGGATCTCATTATTGCAGAATATTATGCCAACAACTTTGGCATAATTATGAGTCTATCATTTCATCATCTGTAGTACAATTTTGTTTGAAAGCACAGCTGATTTCCTTGCTTTGAATTCCCAGAAGGACTGCTTTTATTCCACTGTCCATCTTATTTATCATGGTTTACAGCTATTGCCATTTCTAAATAAATGGTCAACTGTCTTCTTCTAAGGAAAGGTCTATTTAGTTTCCTTACATCCTATCCGCTTAGTGGTCATATTCTGTCACCATGAACACTATTCAGCCCATGTTCCAAATCTGCATGGTCTTCTTCTAACAAAGTGATTGGCAACACACTGTGCCTGCAGGAGTCCGGGAAGGCTCATGGGCCTCCTAGCAGCCCCTCTTCTGTATCCCTGAGCCTCATGGGAATGCATGTGCAATGCCTTGGAGGCACGGTAAGAATGGGGTCAGGGAGTACAGAGAACAGGTGAGAAGAAACATGCTGCAATGGGACAGCCAGCCCATCAGTGACAAACTTTGCTGTGGGTTCCACACTTGTTTCTAGTCTATGATATTTGTTTTTTGTTTTGTTTTGTTTTTTGAGACAGGGTCTTGCTCTGTCACCCAGGCTGGAATGCAGTGGCGCAGTCTCGGCTCACTGCAGCCTCGACCTCTGGGGCTTAAGCAATTCTCCCACCTTAGTCTCCCAAAGTGCTAAGATTACAGGTGTGAGCCATCACACCTAGCCTTAGTCTATGGTATTTGCATGTTGACATCCAAATGTATAAAATATCTCTGGTCCCACTTTTTACTTGTCATGGAGGTAAACATGAATTTATCTCAACAAACAATCTCCCACATTTATGTTATAATGAAACCCTCTAAAAATAAAATAGACTTGAAAAAATCCGTTTTCCTTACTATATCATGCTAGCTTTTTGTGTGCTTGTTTCTAGTCTGATTGACACTTCTCAGCTGGGGAAAAAGAATATTCTTTCTCTCTTTTTCATAAAAGGTCTCTTGGGGTCACTGAATATCAGTGTCCTTTCACTTATTTCTTTCAAGTTTACCTTTCATTTGAAATTCTGTCTGCTCATTTTTAGTATTTGCTTCTTTCAAGGCACCCAAATATTCTTCTGCGCATCTCAGGAAAAGCACTATTTTTGACAAAGCTTTTAGCCAATGCTCATTAGGTTTCTATTTCCCTTCTAAGGACTTGGCAGGACTAGAATTGCTGAGTTCACATAATGTTTCGAAGCAGAAAAAATATTTCCAGGTGTTATACTAAAGCAGAACATCCTAATTGCATATGTAAAATTGGGTTTGTGCTTTTGAAATGCAAGTCAGAATGTGCTGAACAATAGAAGTACAGACACAAAGGGACGTACAGGTGACCTGTAATATGAGTCACTGCGCAGCCACCGATTTTGCAAGGAGAGTCACTGGGGCAAAAACTACCCTTTGTATATAATTATCGTGGTTACAAAAGTATGTAGCAAATACACTGCTAGAGTTTTGTTCCTTTTTTTCCCATATCTTTGGAAGTATAGTGTTAAAATTTCTGATATGGCTTCCAAATTTGTGAGTGAAATTTCATTTGTAAGATAATTTAAAGTTTCTGACTACAAATTTAATTCAACAGTTTTTTTTACTATAAATTATCTCAAGGTTAAAAAAAATTAAATCTGTATATACTATTGGAATGTAATTAAACATCTGTAAAGCACATAAATCCCAGCAAGACACGTCGTCAAATTCTCTCATCTTCCTTATGATCTTTCTATCCCACCAATTTTGCTGGGTTTCTGATTTCACTGAGTTGGGATTAAATCAGTGTATTCCTCCCACTGCATAATTTAGGACTGCTTTAAAACGATGTAATTACAAACCTTAATGGCAGATTGTGAATTGCATTCACTGTCATAACTGCATTAGCATGGTTTTAAATTCTTTCAGAACAGTGGGGTAAAGATGTCATGTTAATATGGTAATAAGTTCCATTGCTCTGCTATATGTCTGCTATTGATTATCTGCAGCAATTGTAGATTTGGATGGGATCCAAAATCAGACACAGAACCTTGAAACTTGACAGTGTTTTGTTCATCTACAGTAATTTTAAAGAAAAAAGTTCTTTAAAACAATAAAACTGGATGAAAGGGTTAGTATAGGATTTTAAACTTATGTAATTGCAGACTTAATTTTATAAATAGGTACAGTCCTGATCTATCGGTCTTCCTGAAGGAGGGAGAGAACATTTTGGGTAGTTACCTACTCTAATTTTGATTACTTTCTACAGAGTGAAATTAAAATACTTTTTGAAGGTTTTCCAAAGCCTTATTTGACAACATTTGCTATATTCACTCCCGTTGCTCTGCCAACCCCCAATCCTGTCCCTTATCATGAATTCCTTTTTCATGCCAAGTCTCAATTCCCTCTTCTTTTTCTGAATCTAGAGATGGTAGGCCCATTTAAACTGAATGTAGTCTTCCTCATCCAGGAAGCCCACCTGGATGAGATTTTGGTCACATACTTTCCAGTTTTACGTATACAATGAAAACGTCTTTTCATGCTTAAAAAAGTCCTTTCACATACTTTCTTTTAAGGTGTTCATAACCTCTAGATAAACGCTTTCGTTTAGTGTAAGGCCTTTGGTATGTGGAAACTCATGTATCAAAATTAGCTGTATTATTCTGCTGGCACCAAAGCTTGATTCATTAATTTAAATTCATTTCAGCCATCTTCATCAAATTTCTTTGTTAAATTTCTTTTAACAATCGACATGTTTTGCTACTTTATAAATTACTAATTTGAGAGAAACAAAAAAATAGCTTGTCTACATATACAAATCGAGAAGCTATAATTAAGTTCCTGCTTGTCATTATCTACAAAGATATACACTTTGATCAATATAATTTCCCTGCCATGCATTTCTGGGTGTTTATAAATGAACTGAATTGTGGTGGGAAAAGATCCCAGTGCCTCTTAACTACTACAATAACTCTCTTGTAATTTTCTCAAAGCAAATGGTATTCGTTTACTCTTTTTCTTGAAGTTCATAATAAAAGCAAACAGTTTTTTGTTAAGAATCTTCAGGTTGTTAGATCTAAAGGGTCTGAAACTAGATAAATGCATACTTTAAAGAAATAAGCGTTTAAAGCAAAGGGGTGGGGAAAATACCCCCACCTCTTTAGCTGCACAGAGTTGTCTTTTTTTTTTTTTTTTTTTTGAGATGGAGTCTCCTTCAGATGCCCAGGCTGGAGTGCAGTGGCACGATCTCCGCTCACTGCAACTTCTGTCTCCCAGGTTCAAGCAATTCTTCTGTCTCAGCCTCCCGAGTAGCTGGGACTACAGGTGCCTGCCACCACGCCCGGCTAATTTTTGTATTTTTAGTAGTGACAGGGTTTCACCTTGTTGGTCAGGCTGGTCTTGAACTCCTGACCTCAGGTGATCCACCTTCCTAGGCCTCCCAAAGTGCTGGCATTACAGGCATCAGCCACCGCACCCGGCCTTGTTTTTTAATTTTAGACAGTCGTTAGTAAGTTTAACAATGGATACTGAAAAGGATGTATTACTAGCATTGTAACTTACTATAGTCTGTGAAAATGCACTTAAGTAAAAGGTGAATTTAGGAATAATGAATTGGTAACTCTCTCCCTTCCTCGAATTTGGCTGATAAATAGGGATATCTGGCTAACAAGTTCCAGTCCAGGTGTTGCTGGTTTCCAGAAATGTTCTCTTCTCTGCAGCTTTCCAGTAGTCACTGTTGTTGTGTGGCAAATGATTAACTCTCACCTCGGACTTTGCATGCCTGCTTTTAAGTATGATGGGATTCAGTCTTGGAATGGAAAAAATACAAAAGTCACCTTAAGTCTTACAGTGCAAGGGTTTTAATAGTCCACACTAAAATAGGCTGTACAGTTTTGTAGTTTAACATTAAAAGCAATCCTGCCTTATTTTAAAATGCTTCTACTTAAGAATGCTTCTTCCTCCCCCACTCCTTCACTTAAGGTATAAGTCTACGAGGTACCCCTAAAGTGCATTTCTCAGGCATTAAAAACAGCACTGTGATTTGCTTTCCACGGAGTCCTAAATAACAGCCACCTTCTTCATTTGAGAGGCTACAGAGTTCAAGCTGAGCTGTGACAGGAGCCAGGGGGCCAGGGCCCCAGAATAGCTTTTTGAAAAAAAATAATTATGCCACCCTCCTCCGCGGCAGGTATCTTCTCTTACCACAAATAAATATTTAATGCATCCTTGGAGTCATGAAATATTGAGAACCCAATTGACACTTCAATTTCCAGAAAAATAAAATCATGAAGGCATTGTGTAAATATTCTGAATTTGGTGGAATGAGACAACACCTAAGGGGGCGGGCCTGAAGTCTCGGGTTTGGAACTGGGGGTTTGGGGTAGTGCTGGGTAGGCAGTCCTGGAGCGCGCAGGCTATTGGGGCTATTGCTTGTCCTCGTGGGGGTCACCAGGGAAGCCCGCCTCCTCCGGGGACCTGCCCGCCTCCGGGAGCAGCGTGGCGCGCACTTTCCTCTTCTCCTTAAAGCGGCCGGAGCGCGAGATCTTCAAATTGCGGCGGCTGCTGCCAGATTTGTCCCCGTATAACTTGTCTGGTTTAGGGGGCTCGCCGGCGCCCCCGAGGAGATTAGGGTGCTGGTTCTCCCGGGAGCTGCTGGTCCAGTCCGGGCTGGGCGGCGCAGGTGGCGTGGGCTCCCCGGGAGCGGGCTGGGCGGGAGGCTGCACCCCCACTGCGGCTTCCTTGCTTTTCTTTCTGCTGTTGGTGAGCGATTTCCACCAGGGGCCCGAGCTGCCAGCACCGCCGCTGTCGGCCATGGCCGGAGGGCCTAGGGGCTCCCGGCACCCAGATGGAAGGGCCAAAGCGGCCCCTTTCTCCACGTGGTCTCCGGCCGTTCACTCCACCCCTTCCCCGGCTTGCCACACGTGGGCTGCGGGGTGGATGCTGAGGCAGCGGCCTGTGCTGGGGAAGAAAACAAAACTTGGTTACTGGGTTGGTTGAAGTCACGTGCCCCCCCAGTCCCATTTCCTCCCTTACGCTGTCTGGCACCGGATCGGCTAGGGTCAGAGCGACCCAATCCCGTAGCCACGTAGCCCACATTAGCATTAGACGCCACTGCGGCCCATAGGGTGCTGGCGGAAGTGTCTTCCAGGGCACCATCACCTGGTCTCTAGGCTGAGCCTTGAACTCTTTGGCTTCAACCTTTGCCTTTCCTTCAGGGGAAGTGCAGTGCAGTGGTCAGCGTGCCCGGGGGACCCAAGAGACGTTCCCACCCCTCTGGATCAACCCGTCTCGAGAGGGAAAATGACCGCCCTGTCCACACTGCTTGACTGTAGATGGACGCCCAAAGGTGACCCATCCGGCCCAGGGCGGCCTCCCTTTGGATGAGCACCTGGGAGGAGGGCGCTGGGAACCAAGTGCAACCTCTCTACTGGTGAACGGTGAGTATTAATTAGTCCATGGTCAAACAGTCACGAAATTTCCCTCCAAGATTTGCCCCCATCGACTTTCGTCCCAGGAGCCTTTTCGATGAGATACTTAGGAGAATTTATATCCCAGTAGGAGAGAAGGACAAGCTTATGATATTTGTTTTGGTTCTTTTAAATTCTGCTTTTGACCACTTCTGCCTTGTGACTTTCAAAGAAGCACGTCTAGACTTAACTTCCCTTGAAAACTGCCATCCTAATTCTTCCTTTTACTCCCCAGAGCCCAATCTTGCGTCTTTTTGAAGTCACCCCCGGCTGACGGTTGAGACGAAGCCAAGTATCAAATGGCCTCTTCCCTTAGTTTTGTATTAAAATATGCACCGAGTCTGTAAGACGCAACTCAACTCTGGAGAATTTCAGTTACAAAGTAAAGGCTTCTCTTCTTTTCCTTGTGCAATTCCCTCCTCCCAAGGAGAAAGAACGCAACAAGGAACTCCGAAACAATGTGCTTCTTCCCCAAGCTTCTAAGACCCCCCCTCTGCAGAGCAAAAGGCCGCTTCTGAGCACTTAGGTGCAGGTACAGCGAGCGAGACTCCCAGCCCACTTTCTGTGCGGGGTCTCTTGGACGCTACCACCAGCAACGCGCAGGATTCGCCTGCGCCGCGGCTCGCTTCCAGGTTTCCGCTCGGCTCCTTCCCAGCCCACGCGCCGGGCGCTCCTGGGATTGGCGAACGCGCTGGAGAGGGAAACTTCGGCGGTGTTTGTTGTAGGAGGTTCTCCTCCCGGAACCGCCAGGGAGAGGAAGTCTGATCGCCTACGGGAGGCGGCGGGGCGGCCTCGGCTGCGCCCCGAAACCGCAGCACCGGCTCCTCCCCAGGATGCCCTGAGGACACACTCGGGCAGCGACTTGAAAACAATACAAGAAAAAACGGCCAAAAGTTCTTTCGGTACAAAAGGCACCCACGCCCTCAGGCACAATTAGCAACTGCGTCTGCAAACATCCCATTCCCTCCTACTTTGCAGATCGGAAAAGCAACCCGTACCCCCAAGTCATTTACTAACAGTGGTGGTAAGGTGTCCTGATGCTGCTTCCTCTGCTCTAACCTACATTTTCTTCTTCACAATCATCAACTTTGTGAGCACGGAAGGGCTTTGTACGAATTGCGCAAGGAAAAGATGGCAAATTACGCAAAAGTACAGAAAACGGAGTCCTGGAGCGTCCATGGTTTTCAGCCTCTCTTAGGGCTCCGGGAGGCGGGTACCTGGGAGGTACCAGGCAGCACCCCAGGGTGACCCCCGGGGCCAGACTCTGTCTCGGCGGACGCCGAACCACCCCCAGTCGCTCACCTGCTCGGGCTTCACAGGACCCGGAGGCCCCGCGCGGTGAACGCGGCCGAGAGCACGAAGGGGGCGCGCTCGGGTCAACCTGGAAGCCGGGGCTCGAGTCCCTGGGCGCGGACTTGGAGAGATCAGGCTTCTGGAAAGTGTACAGGTCGGAATTCCCGCAGCCCAGCTAAATCAAGCGCTGCTGCTGGTCTCCTCTGGCACCTCGAATTTCTGCGCGCTGCGGCGGAAGCCCGGGGCTCGCAGCGCAGTCTGTTCTGGTCGGAGGGGGCGGCGGCGAGGGGCTGCCAGACTCGCTGCCCCGGGTGGAAGGTCCAGGCCGGCTTTCCGGGCTAGTAGTGTTTCATCCGCCGGCGCGTCCCTCTTCCCTGCTAGCACCGCCCGGGAGCCGGCTGAGAGATGGGACCCTGGCTGTTCACTCCGGCGCATCGAACTTGCCTACGCGTCCGTAGGAACGCAAAAAAGACATCTGCTCACCTGCTGGTTATTTGCCAAGTGATTCGGGAAACCAGAACCCTGGGGCAGCTGGGGGAGAAAAGAAAATAACCCAGGAGGCTGTCACCGCTGCCACAGGTGCAGGTAGGAACTTCGCGTTCCCACCCTCCAGGGGAGGAGATTGGATCAGGCGCCAGCCTTGAGGTGTCTGATTGGAGAAAAGCTGTGCAGTGCCGCTCCCCCGACCGACTCCTTGAGAAGAAACGGCGGAGACCTGAGACCCGGAGGCCGAGGCTGTAGGTGGGCTCCGCTGGGTAAAAGTTGCCGCAGCAGCTCTCCCTTGGCCCCATCCCGATTTATTTTCCCCCCTTGCTTTCCGGGTCTCGGGATCCCAAGTTTTGTAACTAACGGGAGCGAATCCACACCCGAACAAAATGTTTGCGAGTTTCAGGCGCCCTTAGTTGAAAGGCTGTAACGTTATTAACAAGTCCGCTGTATGCCAGCCAGGCGCCGTTGCAGGCGCTTTCTGCGGATTGTCATTTATTTCTCACAGCAACCCTAGGAGGTAGGTATTGTTATTATTATTATTCTCACTCGACAGGCGAGGAAACCCTAGCACGGGAAAATCGTTGCTCAGGGTTGCCTGTCTGGTACGTGGCAGAGCAGGGTTGCAACCCAGGGGGCCTGACTCTAGCTTCCACGGTCTTAACCACCACAACCTGCCAGTCTGAGACTCCTAACACGACTCAGTGAGGATGTGAATTTCCTTCTTTCAGGCCTGGAAGTCCATGGACAGCCACCCAACGAGGGCAGTGTAAATCCAGCCCTGAGCCACTGCAGGAAGTGAACCGGGGATTGCACTCCTGGTCACTTAAGAGTACTTTTTTTTTTTTTTTTTTTTTTTTTTTTGAGACGGAGTCTCGCTCAGTCGCTGAGGCTGGAGTGCAGTGGCGCGATCTCGGCTCACGGCAAGCTCCGCCTCCCGGGTTCACGCCATTCTCCTGCCTCAGCCTCCCGAGTAGCTGGGACTACAGGCGCCCGCCACTACGCCCGGCTAATTTTTTTGTATTTTTAGTAGAGACGGGGTTTCCCCGTGTTAGCCAGGATGGTCTCGATCTCCTGACCTCGTGATACGCCCGTCTCGGCCTCCCAAAATGCTGGGATTACAGGCGTGAGCCACAGCGCCCGGCCAAGAGTACTTTTTATTCATTTGACATAAAGATATTGGCACAGGGCATTTTCACTAATGAAGGCAGAGGTGCAGCTTGCTTCATCTTCCAGGATGCTCTTCTGTTTCAAAAAACGATTTTGATGTTCCTTGAGCTCATATGCAAGCATAACTCCTCTGAAGGACTGGGTGTGGAGCAACTGAGCACCTCTGTTGTGAAAACTTTTTGCAGTATAAAAGCAGCGAAAGACAGCCAGGCAAGATGGCTCAAGCCTGTAACCCTAGCGCTTTGGAGGCCGAGGCGGGTGGATCACATGAGACCAGGAGTTTGAGACCAGCCTGGCCAACATGACAAAACCTTGTCTGTACTTAATAATAAAAAAAAAGGTGGGTGTAGTGGTGCACGCCTGTATTCCCAGCTATTGGGGAGGCTGAGGCACAAGAATCACTTGAACCTGGGAGGTGGAGGTTGCAGTGAGCGGAGATCCGGCCACTGCACTCCAGCCTGGGTGACAGAGTGAGACTCTGTCTGTAAAAAAAAAAAAAAAAAGAAGTAGTGAAAGACATACTGCCTAACTCAAATAATTTGCAATATAGAATTAGTAGAAAAATTTTTTATAGAGTATTTCAATTTGTGAAAGATAAAAATATGAATATATGATTACTTTTTAGTTTGGGATTCTTTGAATTTTTATGATATGCACAGCACGGGGTATTTGGAAGTCATGCATTTTTATATATTTCTCAGGATTACTTTTAGAGCATAAACTTTCAATCACAGCACCAGGATTGAACAAAGGCAGGCCACCAACTTTGAGGGGAGAATGGGATAATTCATCATAGTGCCATTACTTTACAGATGAAACTGAATCATAGGGGAATGCCCTTTTCTGAGGAGTCATCACCACTAGGGAGCTATGGAGCTGGGTTTTTACATTGTTTGTTGAGCATATGGGTGAAAATAAAAAATTCAGGAAAAGAAAATAAGTTCTGCCAACTGGCTCCTCAAGTGTGATTTTAACAAAAGGGTCAGCATTTTACTAATAAACCTCTACTAACTGCTGAAATTAACAAAAAAAATTGATTATTTTGCATGCCCTTTCTCATTTATATTCAGCAACTTTGAACTTAATAACAACATCTTACAAATAACCCTTGTGTACAGGGAGGACATTGAAGGAGAAACATGAAAACTGAGGAGAGATTAGCTGAGATGCAGAGTGGGTGAGCATTTCAGACGGAGGAAATAGCATGTGAACAACTTGGAGGTGTGAAGAAATTGAGGTTTCTTGAGAGGCAAAGAGCAGGCGTGTGTGATCTGAGTGAGGAGAGGGAGCTGAAGCTGGAGAGGTGGGTGTGACCAGACCATTCAGGACCACAATCCACTAAAGAGGAAGAACATGGTAAGATTCGCAGTTAAGTGTCGTGCAGTGGTGTATAAAGAGTGAATGGGGCTGGGCGGGGTGGCTCACGCCTGTAATCTCAGCCCTTTGGGAGGCCGAGGCAGGCGAATCATGAGGTCAAGAGATCAAGACCATCCTAGCCAACATGGTGAAACCCTGTCTCTACTAAAAATACAAAAATTAGCGGAGTGTGGTGGCGTGCTTCTGTAGTCCCAGCTACTCAGGATGCTGAGGCAGGAGAATCGCTTGAACCCAGGAGGTGGAGTTTGCAGTGAGCCGAGATCGCGCCACTGCACTCCCAGCCTAGTGACAGAGCGAGACTCCATCTCAAAAAAGAATGGGCCAGGCGCAGTAGCTCACATCTGTAATCCCAGCACTTTGGGAGGCTGAGGTGGGAGGATTGCTTGAGCCCAGGTATTTGAGACCCACCTGGGCAACATGATGAAACCCCCATCTCTACAAAAAATAGAAGAAATTAGCTAGGTGTTGTGGTCTGAGCCCGTAGTCCCAGCTGCTTGGGTGGTGAGGTGGAAGATCACTTGGGCCCAGGAGTTCCAGGCTGCAGTGAGCTATGATTGCACCACTGCACTCTAGCCTGGGCAACAGAGAAAGACTGTAAAAAAAAAAAAAAAAAGTGGATGGTAGAGGGGACAAAATGGGGCAATCAGGAAACCAGTTAGGAACTGTTGGGAGACTTCAGATGGGATATTCTGAAGCCTGTAGTACAGTGGTGGGAGTTGATTTGGTGGGGGATGAAGATAATTAGGTGGATGCAACAAGAATGTTGTAGATAGAATCAACAGGGCACTATTTCATTTAATTCCTACAAATAAGGAGATTGAGTTTGACTAGAAGCTGAGAAGGGAAATACTAGGAGTGGCCATAGTGATTCAGTTTTGGCCTATGGGGCTGTAAGGAAGACTTCTGGAAATGCTTCTTCTCCAGATAAAGGACAGAACCTCCTGAGAGAACATCTTTTGCCACACCGTTGATGCTTGCATTTAAGCACAGCATGAGGATGTGACGTCTGGTGTGGCAGCAGCCAGTGAGGCAGCAGGGATGGGAATAGGAGATGCCATGCTAAGGATGATGGCATGGGAGTGTGGAAGTGTCTAGGTCCTCAATTACACCATCCATTCCCTGAAGGAACCCTGGAACCACCTACCTGTGGACTTTTAGTTCAGTGAGATCGTACATATCCCTGTGGTTTAACCACAGATTTAAACACAGTTTTCTGTTACTTGTAGCCAAACCCATTCCTACTTGGTAAGGACTATTTTAGTTAGAGGAAGAGACGATATTGTCCAAAAGAGAAAAAAAGGTAATATTGCCACATTTTTTTGGACTAATATGAAAAGTTCTTCCCAGAAGGAGGATTTAGTGAAATGTTAAAGTGATGGGCAAGTTTTTAGAGGCAGAGAATGCATCTGTAAAATTTTGAGTTAAGGGAAAGGGTAGATAAAAGCATATGTGTAGTGCATGGATAAGTAAACTGGGGTTAAGACCAAAAGGTGAGGTTCATCAGATTATCTGAGATATCAATGTAATTTGACTTTTAAAGATAGTGCTAAACAATTAAGACTTATTTTTCTCCATTTTTGCATCTAGAACTGTTTTAATCTCTCCCCACCAAGACACACACACACACACACACACACACACACACAAAACACACACACACAAATGGTTAGTATTACAAATATAGTTGTGTTCTGTAACTATTGATCCAGGAATCATATTGTTTGGTTCTATAAGGAGGACATGGTCTGGCCCTACAGCTCTGTATTGTTAAGCTAGACATCTTACATGATAGATGCATTTAAAAGTTTATTCATCTATTTAGTTAATAGTAGATGACTTTTAATGTTACAATATTGACATATGCTTTAACTGGACAATGCTTACATTTCTTAATTTATCTTGTCATTATTTTTCAAAAATGCATTGATGATTTGGGTGAGGACACATTTTTTCTTTTTCTTTTAGAAAATTAGCACCAGGCCTGGTGGCTCATGCCTGTAATCCCAGCACTTTGGGAGGCCGAGGCAGGCAGATCACCTGTGGTCAGAAGTTCAGGACCAGCCTGACCAACATGCAGAAACCCTGTCTCTACTTACTAAAAATACAAAATTAGCTGGCTGTGGTGGTGCATGCCTGTAATCCCAGCTACTTGGGAGGCTGAGGCAGGAGAATCACTTGAACCTGGGAGGCGGAGGTTGTGGTGAGCCAAGATCGCGCCATTGCATGCCAGCCTGGGCAACAAGAGAAAAACTCCATCTCAAAAAAAAAGAATTGCTGCTTCTTTTAAAAAACTAAATTGAACCTTTAAGTGCAATAAATATTTATACTCAAAGACAATAGAGAAGGAATTATTAGAGGGCAAGCATTGCACTAGCAATTAAAATCAGATTTTTGCAGGTTAACATGGCATCAGCTCTCTTACCAAATCTGGCATTGAATGGTAGATTGAGAAATGTATTATCTTCCTTTGAAGCATCTGTATTGGGAACTAGGCAAAGAGGAAAACAAGATGAGAAATTTAAAGAAATATAGAAATCTAGCTAATCAAAATGAAGAAAATAAGAATTACCTATGTTCTTTTCATTCAAGGATGACCCTGTTTAATATTTTGGTGTTAGTCCTTTTGAGCTTTTTACCACTTATTTTCATGTTTACTCTTTTCATTTTTTCCTTTCCCTACCTTTCGTCTTCCTTTCTTCTATGGACTCCTCCATCTTTTGGAAATTAGGCATGTATCTCTCCTGTCCTTTTCCTTTATAGTCATCAATGTATGAGTAGTTTACGATTTCTTTTCTTCTTTCTGTGTATATGCATCAGTGTTGTGGATTGAGAGAGTGGGGATTTTACCCATGCATGAAATTGGAATCCACTTTTTACAGCATCTCATCCTGTACCTTGACAGGTTAACACAAATGCACATCTAGAAGTTCAAAAATTACAGTCACAAAACATTACTAATTATTTCACTTCTACACATTTTCCCTGAGTACTACTTGACCTAAGCAAGGCTGATTTATTTGCCCAATGCCACCTTTCTCTGCAATTCATCAACACCAGCTGACTCTTCCTGACCCCACTCCTAGTCCCTGTGTCTCACGAGCCCTTTCCCTGAATCATAGGTCTGCAAGTCATCAGCCTCCCTGTTCACCCGTCTTAACAAATGGTCATCCAGTGTCTGTGTGATCAGTGCTGGGAATGAGGAACTCACTATCTGCTGAGTCAGCTGTCCCACAGGCGAGCACTGGGAGATATCTGTTGATGCCTCTTTCTTAGAGTAACAGCCCTCCTTGCCCCTTCTCCCCCTTCACCATAGGAACCTATTGATATTTTTATTCTACCTTTGTTAGTCCGACTCTCAGATGTGTCTTCTACACTTGCTGTCTCCATTTTCTCACCCAAACTCCAATCTGGCATCTGTACCCCTCTCCCTCTAACTGGTTTCTCTAGGGTCCCCGGGCTTATAGGACATTTATCAGTCCTCATCTTTTTGACCTATCTGCAACATCAACACTGCTGGCTCTTCCTGAAAACATTCACTGTTGTGTCTTTTCTTCTTTTTCTCTCTGGCTGCTGCTTTGTCTCCTTTCCCAGTCTATCTTCTCCTTTCCTGTCATATTATGAATAAAGCTAAGCTTGGAGCTGTTACCATGAGACAGATACCATGGTAGGTGCTCTCCATGTATTATCTCATATAATCCTCCTAGCAACCATCAGCCATTTTACAGAGGATGTCAGTGGTACTCAGAGAGGGCAAAACAGCCTGCGCTTAGTAGAGCCAGGATCCAAAATCAGGCAACCTGACTCCAGAGCTCAAGCTTCTTAACACTTCGGGATGTTAGAGTTCTTGAGGTTCAGTCCTAAGTCCTTTTCTAGTCATCATTGCTACGCCCATGGCTTCAGGTGTTATTTCTGTGAAGATGACTTTTGAATTTATATCTTTAGCTTGGGCTTCTCTGAATTCCAGGTCTAAGTATTTAACTAGTTCTTTGACATTTCTGCTTAACTGACTTAAAGGCACATCAAGCTAAATAAGTGTAAAATAGGATGTCCCAACATTGTCTCCTCTTCTGCTACCTGCCCTTATTGCAGGTCTAAGTGACTGGTACCACATTTAGTCAGTAATGCAAACCAGAAACTAAGGTGTCTGTCTTGTCCCTTTGGGCTGTTACAGCAAAATACCAAACACTGGCTGGTTTACCAACAATAGAAATTTGTTACTCACAGTTCTGGAGGCTGGGAATTAAGGTACCACCAGATTTGGTGTCAGGTGAAGACCCATGTTTTGATTCATAGATGGCTGTCTTCTTGCTTTGTCTTCACAAAGTGAAAAGGGTGAGGGAGCTCTTTGGGGTCTCCTTTATAAGGATACTAATCCCATTTATGAAGGCTCGGTTTTCATGATCTAATCCCCTCCCAAAGGCCTCGCCTCTAAATACCATTGCACTGGGGATTAGGCTTCAACATAGGAATTTTGGTTGGACATAACCGTTCGGTCTATAGCAGTGTCCTTCTTGGTTTCTCACTCTGCTGAGTCTCAAATCCAGTGTGTTCTAAAGCCTGTCAACTCTATTTCTTGAATGCCCCTTGCATCCAACTACCACCCTTCATTTCCATTGCTCCTCTGTAATCTAACCCTATCATCTCTCAATTGCAACCACGAAAACAACCTAACTTGAAACCCTCTATCCACTTTTGCCCTGCTTCATCCTGTATCTTATGGTACCCAGAGTAACAATTTAACCTTATCTCCCTGCTTATAACCCCACAACAGTGCCCCCTTGCATGTGGGATAAGAACTGACATCACTCATAAAGTCCTATATAATTATATATGACCTATATAACCTAATTCTTCAGCCCCACCTCATTCCTCCCTTCCCCTCCAGCCACACTGACCTCTGTCACCCTCAGTGAAACATTCCTTGACAATCCCCTCACCCCCAACCAAACCATATGGTGTTTCCATAGCATAATTATTTAATGAAGATGGCTGTTCTTTATTCAGTGGTTTACATTTATTCTGTTTTTGCTGTTTATTCCTTCTTGTATCTCGTAGTTTCTATCTGAGAATACTTCTCTCTGAAATACATCCTTTAGATTTTCTTTAAGTGAGGATTGGCTGGTGGTAAGCTCTTTTTAGCTGCTGTCTGATATTTTGTCCTAATACTGATACGATATTTTTGTTGTGTATAGAATTTTAGGTTGGCAGTTATTTTCTTTTAGTACATTGAATATACATTATTTCACTGTCTTTAGGCTTACATTATTTCTTCTGAGAGGTCAGCTGTCAATTTGTCCCTCTTTTGAAGGTGACTGGTACTTTCTTTTTCCCTCTGCTGCTATTAAGATATTTTTTCTCCTTGCCTTAGGTTTTCTTTAGTATCACTGTAATGTATCTAAGTATGGATTTCTTTTTATTTTTATACCGTTTGGGATTATATGCTGCTTTTTTTCTCTTTAGAATTTAAGACTTTATTTTCCTTTTCAATTTGAAGTAGAAGTACATTATAGTGTAGATCAGTTTCTTTTGCATAATTGCACATTTCAAGAATCTTCCACTTCTTTATACTTTCTTTAAAAAAAAAAAAGAGACAGGTGTCTTGCTGTGTTGCCCAGCTGGTCTTGAACTCCTGTCCTCAAGCAATCCTCCCACCTTGGCCTCTCAAAGTGTTGGGATTACAGGAATGAGCTACTGTACCTTGTCTACTTTTTAATATTTTTCATGTTTTTAAAAATACATATGTTGCAATTAGGATTAAGTTTGGCTATTAAAGAGTGACTTAAGAGAGTAGGTCATTTCTCTCTCATGTAAAAGAAGGCCAGAGGTAAGCAGTGGCAATGTCTTTTCTGCCTGAGCAGCAGCAGTAGTCACAGGTTTAGAATGACATTGACACTCACAGGACCCAGTAAGCCTTGTGGCATCCAATCTGACACCCTGTTTACTTAACTTTGCAAGATACAGAACAAGAAACAGCACAACAACATGGCAGCATGAGGCTTATTTCAGCAGGAGGCTTTAGTCCAGCCTGCCAAGTGTCAGCTCAGGTATAAGGAAACAAGATCATCCGGTGGGTGCAGAAGCCACCTGGCTTGGAAGCTTCATGCTCCATGAGAACGAATACCTGTTGAGATAGCCCATGACTGTAATTTCCAGGAATCTTTGCAATGAGGAACACTACGCTTAAGGAATCTCAAAACTCATGTTTTTCAATGGGCATTTATAGTACGTGTCACAGTCTTCTTGGTCCAGATATAGTTTACCAATAAGGGATCATCTTTAATCATAAAGATGATCCAGTATTGCCTAGTATCACAGTTGACATTCCATTATTACCTTGCCTAGTAGGCTTCCAGAGAAATGATGATGAAAGGCAAAGTCATTTTACCAGGGAAGAGAAAGGGTTTTGTTAACCCTTTTACTCAGAGCAGTCCAGGGCAGTCTCGCATAATCTGGACCCAATCTTCTATCCTGCTGCTCTGCCACTCAAGGGTTTATTTCCAAGGTTGCTTTAAAGTCCAAGAATCCTGCTGGAGTTCTAGCTACCACATCCATGTTCTAGCAGAAAGAAAGAGAAGATGAGCCTACCTACTTCCTCTTATGCCTTTAAGTTTAAGGAAACTTTCTGGAAGCGTCACTCAACACCTTATTTTTTTCTTGAGACAGGGTCTTACTCTGTTGCCCAGGCTGGAGTGCAGTGGTGCGATCACAGCTCACTGCAGCCTCAACCTCCCAGGCTCAAACAATCCTCCTACTTTAGCCTCCAGAATAGCTGGAACTACAGGCGTGCCCCACTATGCCTGGCTAATTTTTGTATTTTTTGTAGAGACAGGGTTTCGCCATGTTCCCTAGGCTGGTCTTGAACTTCTGAGCTCAAGTGATCTGCTCATCTTGACCTCCCAAAGTGTTGAGATTACAGGTGTGAGCCACTGGGCCTGGCCCAACACTTCTAATTCCATGTCAGTGGCCAGAACTTAGTCATATGGCCACATGAATCTATGGGGAAAGTGGGCACATTGCTAGTCTGAATAAGTTCCAGGATTCTGTTACAAAGAGAAACAGGGAGAACAGATAATTGAGTCAGGCAGTTAGCAGTCTCTCCTATACATATATATGGTGGGAACAATAGCTTCTTATTAAATGCTGACATTAGGCTGGGCAAAGTGGCTCAAGCTTGTAATCCCAGAGCTTTGGGAGGCTAAGGTGGGAGGATTGCTTGAGGCCAGGAGTTCAAGACTAGCTTGGGCAACATAGTAAGACCCTGTCTTTAAAAAAAAAAAAAAAAAATTAGCTGGCATGGTGGCATGCACTTGTAGTTCCCAGCTACTCAAGAGGCCAAAGCAGGAAGATTGCTTGAATCCAAGAGTTCCAGGCTTCAGTGAGCTCTGATGGCACTGCTGCACTCCAGCCTAGGTGACACAGTGAGACCATATCTCAAAAAAAAAAAAAAAAAAAATGCTGATATGGTTTGGCTGTGTCCCCACCCAAATCTCATCTTGAATTTTAGCTCCTATAATCCCCACATATTGTGGGAGGGACCTGGTGGGAGGTAATTGAATTATAGAGTGGGTTTTTCCTGTGCTGTTCTTATGATTGTGAATAAGCCTCATGAGATTTGATGGTTTTATAAAGGGCAGTTCTTCTGCACATAGTCTCTTGCCTGCTGCCATGTAAGATATGCCTTTGTTCCTCCTTCACTTTCCATCATGATTGTGAGGCCTCCCCAGTCATGTGGAACTGTGAGTCCATTATTCCTCTTTTTCTTTATAAATTACTCAGTCTCAGGTATGTCTTTATTCATAGTGTGAGAATGGACTAATACAAAAGCTGAGACTAAAAACGTCATATAAAACCTGAGAAGATATATGTGCTTATGATTTGAAAATGCTTTTTATCAAGGTAAGTTGTTTTCCAATTAAATACAAGATTTTCTTGAAGAAAAAAATTCCTCCTCCAGAGCATTAGTTCTCTAACCCATTAAAATAGTTACATTTCCATCAATTGTGAGATGTGATTAATGTGAGGTATGTTTTAACTATTAATTTCACCTAGGCTAAACTAGGTGAAATTGCTGTTTTTTGTAGTCGGATACAAATATTGACAATTTCATACAGCTCAACCTATAACAAAGTATCTATATTTGTGAATAATTTACTTAAAAAATACAAATTATCACAGATTTAGGTTACTGCCCTAATAAAATCATGATTACAGTTGAATTCTAGCAATCTTGCTCAAGTGAAAAAAGAGTGAATTGACAGCTGGAATATTAGGAATTAAGCACTTCAAAATGCTTTTTCTGTTTCTAGATAAAATACGTATTACAGTAGACTGAAAAATGGTCTCCCAAAAGATTTCCATGCCCCAGTCCCTAGTTTTATGCCTATATATGTTAAATTACACAGCAAAAGAGACTTTGCAGTTGGAATTAAGGTTATAGACCTTAAAATAGAGGAGTTATTCAAGTGGGCCCAATGTAATCATAATCAAATGGACCTTTAAAAGTGGAATAGAAGACAAAAGGGTAGGTCAGAGAGAGGTATGATGAGGAAGTAACAGGAAAGGGAACATGACCCACCATTGCTAGCTCTGAAGAAAAGGAAACCATGAGCCAAGGAATGCGGGCAGCCTCTGGAAGCTAGAAATGGCCCTCCACTGGCAGACAGCAAGGAAACGAGACTTTGATTCTTCAACTGTAAAGAATTGAATTCTGCCAACCACTGAATAAGCAAGGAAATGGATTTATGGCCCCCTACTCTGCCCCCAGCCTCCATAAAGGAATGCAGTCCTGCCAGCATCTTGAATTTAGCTCAGTTAAGACCAGTGTCAGATTTCTGACCTACAAAACTATGATGATACATTTTGTTGTTTTCAGCCACGGAGTTTGTGGTCATTTGTAACAGCTACAATAGAAAACTTATGTACTTTCCTTAGTAAAACCTTGAATTTAAAGGACTCATCAGAGAACTGTCCCTAAAGTCATTTAAGCTGAATTTTAAAAAATTCAATTCATGTCTGGTCCTGAGTGATTCTGGTAAAATAAGCTGTGCTGTGACTGGATATGTGTGTATAGCCAACAAAACACAATAAAATAGTGAACAGCTGAAAGCTATACAGCTGGTTATCTTTATATAAGAACACTAGAAAGCTCATAATGTGTTATTACGAGAAACATTTCATCTGGGAGTGACTTCTAAGGCAGCATCTTGAGTTTCTGTAAACACAAAACCTTCTGTCTCAGAAGGGATATCATGAGGAGGACCAGAATCCTCTATGTCCACGTGCAGCGGCTTCTCCTGTTCACAACTCAGGTTTGAACTCTCTTTCATTTGAATCTTCCTTCCAGTTCCAAAGGTTTATCTGAGGCCAAAGCTATCACTTCTTCATCTCATTTTTATGTAGAAAGCTACAAATCATGTTGGGTCTAGAGGAGAAATCCTTATCCTTGATTTGCAGCCATTCCACCCCACCTGTTTTCTCCTCCTTCCTTCTCTGTCAGAAGAGTTCTTGTCATGCTGACTTCTTCCCTGTATGGCACTTGTATTTTAGCACTGTGTACTCCTTGCCCTCTCTATCCATAACATGTTCAACATTTTCTTCAAATATAACACAGGTCCCAAGAGTGTCTTCAGACTCCCCAGCCAAGATATAGCTGTCCACTGGCAGAAAGGGCCTCTTGGTGTCAATTCTCAAAATTTTGCATTTATTTTCACATTTTGAGAGAAAGTCTGAATCAATAATTCCTGACAGTTCCATGAGAACCAACTGTTCTCCCTCCTCCTTCCTGCTCTTCTCCATCCTCTGGATTCTGTTCCTCTGCTACTGCCATGGTCCCACAGCTCTGGATTATAGGCTTCTTATTTCAGTTTTAGGAAATTTTCAACTATTATCTCTTCAAACATACCCTCCGCCCCATTCTATTCTTTATTTTTTTTATTTTTTATTTTTTTTGAGACAGAGTCTCACTCTTTCACCCAGGCTGGAGTGTAGTGGCGCGATCGTGGCTTACTGCAGCCTCAACCTCCTGGGCTCAGGTGATCTTCCCACCTCAGCCTCCCGAGTAGCTAGGACTACAGGCACAAGGCGCCAAACCTGGCTAATTTTTTGTACTTTTTGTAGAGACAGGGTTTTGCCATGTTGCCCAGGCTGTTCTTGATCCCCTTGGACCAAGCAATCTGCTAGCCATGGTCTCCCAGAGTGCTGGGATTACAGGTGTGAGCCACCCAGCCTGGCCCTCTTTCTTTTCTTTTTCTGGAATCCCAATTAGACATTTGTTACACCTTCTCAGTCTCCCCTACCATGCGTCTTGACCTACTCTTTTTTATTTTTTGCCTTCTCTGATGCATTCTAGAGAATTCTTTCTGATCTATGTGACAGTTCATTAATTCTGTCTTCTGTTGCATCTAAACATCTGTTAAATTCCTTCATTAATTTATACATTTTAACTTTTTCTTTTCTAACTGTTCTATCTAATTTCAAATATGTTAGGACACTATACGTTTCTGTTCCTTGAAGATATTTTTAAACTTGTATTTTTAAACTTTAAACATACTGAACAGTTATTTTATAATCTTTGGCTGATAAAAAATCTGAAGTCTTTGAAGGTGTTTCTTTGGTCTGTTTTTTTTTTTTTTTTTCCTGCCAGTTTCCACTCATAGGGTCTTGTTTCTTGATATTCTTAGATATTATTGTGTGTTCCTCATTCTACTTTAAAAATTATTTTTGGAAAATTTAAGGCCTAAAGGTGACTTACTCTAGAAAGGATTTTCAAGAGGTTAGGGGAGTTACCAGACATGAACACTGAGTTTGTGGGTTGAGGTTTCTTGGACAAAACAACTGATCCATAGGAGCACTGCTAGCCCATAGTCACACCCTCCCAGGGATCAGTCCATTCATTTTTCCCTCTCCTACAATCTCCAGATCTTTTTTGTGCCAAAGTAACTTAACTGTCCGTGCAGTCTTGTGGGTGGATATGGGTATGGTTTACTTCTGGTTTGCCCATACCCTGATTTAGGAGAATCTCCTATTAATCTATTTTTGGTTAACCTTTTAATTGGTCACTTTTGCTCCAGGGACTGTCAAAACTGGAGTTGTTTCTGCACCCAGTCGTTCTCAGCAGGAGAATTCATCCAAATAACCTAGCCTGCCACTGACAGAAATGAGTGTGTTTTAATTCTATTGTAAATGGTTTGCTTGGTGTTTGTCCCCATTGACTATAATTTTCTTATTTATTTGTTTATTATGAGACTCCCTCACTAGAAAGTGAGTTTCATTTTTAATGATCATTTACGTGATGTTTCCTATGTATCAGGTACAGCTCCATGATAAACTGTAAACATAAAACATAATGTAAATATTATCTCATTTAATGTTCCTAAAAGCCCTCTGAAACAGACACTATTATTATAATAGATGAGGAAACTGAGACATCAAGAACTTACTTTACATTCCTAAGGCCACACAGCTGGGAAGCTTAAAGGACCAGCGTTTGACCCCAGAAAGACTGGTTCCCAAGTCCCGGGACCTAACTAATCACTGTGCTGTGTGTTTCTGCATGAGTGCTAAGACATCTCACTGATGAATCTTTAGCACCTGGTGTGGCACCCAGCAATAATGGTTTTCAGTATCGTTGAATGAGTTACCATAGAATGCATACAAATGAATGCTTCATTGATTATAACACTACTGACTTGTAAAAGCAAATGTAATAAAAATGGCAAAGAATACAATTCCAGTTTGTCATTACTTGTAATAATAGCTTGATTTTCTTTAATTCTGAAATGTGAGTACAACATGTAGACCAAAGTATCTGATACGTTTTTGTTTTGTTGTTACCACATTGGAAGAATATTATATTGTAATGCCTTTGAAGGAGATAAAGTTGGGTGATAGGATACAGATGGGGTAGAATAATGAAATATCAGAGAATGGCCGCTGAGATTTTATTAAATATTGTACTTAGGGAATAAATGAACGACTTGGCATGAAATCCTGGAATAAGGCTTCACAACGTGTCCACACTCTCTTAGAAAACAAGGATAATTCAACTTTGTTATTTGTTAGAAAATCATTGATGTGAGTAGAAGTCACGTGTTATCCTCCAAGGCAATGTTCTCTAGCTGATCACCTGGTTCCAGGTCAAAGCTGGGGTAGCCTAGCTCCTTTAGAAGGTGACCTGCTATCTGCTGTTGTTAATATCCCTTTTCAAAGCGCTGATTTGGTTATGCTCCATTTGCCAGGTCTTATTTTCTCTCTTGTGGTTTGTCGATGTGTCAGCACATTACGTCACAGGTGCCCAGGTAGAAGGTAGATATCTGATGGAAGGGTAACATGATGCAGGAAGTGAATCTTTTGGTTTCCTAACCTGTATCAAGGCCAATGTCAGATGGACATAGTTGGCAGGACTTAAAACATGGCTGCTTTCCTAACTCACAGGCTGTCAGGGGAGGCTCAACAAAGTTTTAGGAGCTCATCTTTGCTCAGTGTTACCACAGGTGAATATCATACTGCACACTCTGACTTAGCGTCAGGCTCATGCATTTGGTGTAACTGCTTACCTAGGGAGAGGAGCTGCTTTAGCTGCACTGATAGACCTTTTATTATAATAGTACATTTTGAATTTTTACAATGGGCTTCCCACTTCTAATGGCCAGAGCTACCATAAGAGATAGGAACTACCAGTCCTACAGTTTTATCTGTGAAAGTTGAAGCAATTTGTTTACGGTTAAAGGACCAGAAGAGGTGGAGTTATGTTGGTTAGGTTTGTGTTACTCTGCTCCTGATATGGTGTTCTTCTAATATGGATATTTAAATCTCATGCTGGCATTTAGTTAATCACCACATTAATAAACATTTGTTAGTATGAAGGCTATTACATCAAAAGAAATAATAGTATTTTTAAAATTCTAGTAGATCATTGTCTTCTAAGTTTCTTACTGAAAATAATGCTAAGTCATATGTGGCTGCTTAAGTATTAAGCCCTATGGAATCATAGGGCACTCAAAACAAAGCTCAAATTAACTCTAGGAATTGTAATTACATACATTTTTTTGTGAAAAGACTCGATGGTTGGTTTGAATTACTAGCTGTGTGGCTTTGGGAAAATTACTTAATATCTTTAGGCTCTGGTTTCCTTATCTGTAAAGTGGGTATGATACCATCTACTTTTCCGAGTGGTTGCCAGAATTAAAGTACACAATGCATTTATTAAAGTCCCTAGCACAGTACCTGACACATAATAAGCACCAGTAAATGTCCATTTCTCTTTGACTAATGTCTTTCATTGGCTGTGTGGGAAAAGTATGTGAACAAACTCTACACATCAATCCATTCTAAGTGCTTTTTGAAAGTAATGGTAGAAAGTCTTACAGAACACTGTCATTATTGTAGTTTGGGGCCAGTTCCTCCCCGACTCCCAATAACATAATGTTAAAATTTACTGTAGAATATTTAATATACAACAACTTGCTATGAATCTGTTTTCAGCAACACAACAATTAAATCAAGGAGAAGTTTTCTGTATGTGATTCCAGAATGCTCTTTATACTTTCAGCACTAAAATTGCATTACCTGAAGCTAAAGGAGGAAGTGTGCTCAGTTAAGCTTGAAAGCAATGGTACAAGAAAAGGATTAGCAAATTGCAAGACAGAGTCCTTAGAAGTAAGGTCACCACCAGACTGTAGCTGGGGCACAAGCCAGGGAATATGTTTAATATGTGCTGCTCCATTAGCTCCTGGAATCTTAAAACATAACCTGCCTCACTGAATCATAGCAGAAGGAGGAAAGCATCATGTCTCTGCTTTTTCAGACAACACAGCACTGATTTATTTTCAAAAATTTTTTTAAATTAAAGTAACTTATGCACATAAGTTTAAAAGTCAAATGTTATTGAAGGGCTTGGAGCAAATTATGGGGGTTTCTCCTCATCCTTTCCCTCAGTTCTCTTCTGCCATTGCTTCCAACAATCTTAGCTTTTTATTTCTGGCATTTATGCATCTCCATATTTCTAAATTGCATGTGTGTCATGCTTTCTTTTGATTTATCAATATGAGCCATTCTGTAAACATTCTATAATGATATTTAAGAATTTAGTTTTCTCATACCACCACGACTTCTGCCTCCCTTCTCCCACACTCCCACTAGAGAATATTATAACACAATGTTTGCTTAATTGACTATTCCATGTTTATATTATTGTGCCCATGCAAATATTGCTCAGGCTAAGCACCGTAGTGTGTAGATGTATGTTTACTTTCTTTTTGTCTTTTTCTGAATTAATGATGTCTTTTTTTTTCCTTTCAGTTTGCTTGTCTTTGTCCCTATTTCTACTCTTTTCACACCTTACAATGGCTTCTTGGTGCTCTTTTTCTTTCTTTTTTTTTTTTTTTTGCCTTTTCTTTTTTTTTTTCTACAAGTTCAATCATATCAATAATATACATGCTGCATTTTAGTTTTCTTAGAAGCATCACCCCCAAACACCTCTCTCTGGCCTGCTACACAGCCTCCTCCTGGGAATTCCTTGAGTTGGGTTCTTTATTTCCTGGATTTTGAGTGTTGCTTGGTGGGCTTGCTTGTTCTGGTGGAGCATGTCATCAGATGATGCAGCAGCAGAAGACATGGTGGGGGCACCCTCAGTGTCTGTCTCTAGTCACACAGTGACTGGTCTGGACTGTTCGCCCTCCATGCTTAAAACACAGCTACCCTCCTGGGATCTCCTTTTACCCTTATTCTCAAGAGTCCCTTTGTTTCCTCCCTGATCCTGAGTTTCTTTCTTTGTTTCTCACATCTCATGCCTTCCTGGCTTACTCCCTCTGTTATACTCTCTGTCTTGCTTTCTGGTTCGTTCTCTCAGATTTACCTCTTCAGTAAAGGCCCATCTTCTGTTTAATTGGTTCATTCGGTATTTCATTTCACTGGCTTTTTAAAAAATTATACTAATTTTCAACTTCTGTTTTATGTTTTCATTCTTTTGTTATAGTTTCTATTCTTTGGTTTGTCTCTTTAACCATTTTGAATGTATTTATCTTACAATATTTTATTGTTCATATACCTTCACTTAGTTGATGGCTAATTCTACCGTATCTACTTACTATATTTACTGTTATCTGCTTTTTCTTGCTCATTTTTAAATTTATTTTTTACAGCTGATTTAAATTTTTTTATTTTTAACTTTTGTGGGTACATAGTAGGTATATATATTTATGGGGTACATGAGATGTTTTGATACAGGCATGCAATATGCAATAATCACATCATGGAGAATGGAGTGTTCCCTTCAAGCATTTATTTTATGTGTTACAAATAATCCAATTATATTCTTTTACTTATTTTTAAATATACAATCAAATATTTAAAAATTTGTATATTTTTAAATATACAAATAAGATGATTGTATCATCACTTTGTTGTGTTGTCAAATAGCAGGTCTTATTCTTTCTAACTATTTTTTTGTGCCCATTAACCATCCTCACCTCCCCCACACCCCCCACCCAGCCTACCCCTCCCATACTCTGGCAATCTTCCTCTCTATGTCTATGAGTTCAATTAATTTGATTTTTAGATCCCACAAATAAATGAGAACATGTGATGTTTGTCTTTCTGTGCCTGGCTTGTTTTACTTAACATAATGCCTTCCGTTTCCATCCATATTGTTGTGAATGACTGGATCTCATTCTTTTTTATGGCCTAATAGTACTCCATTGTGTATAAGTACCACATTTTCTTTATCCATTCATCATGGGTGCTTAGGTTGCTTCCAAATCTTGGCTATTGTGAACAGTGCTGCAATAAACATGGGAGTGCAGAATATCTCTTCAATATACTGATTTCCTTTCTTTTGGGTATATAACGAGCAGTGGGATTGCTGGATCATATGGTAGCTCAACTTTTAGTTCTTTGAGGAACTTCCAAACTGTTCTCCATAGTGGTTATACTAATTTACATTTCCACCAACAGTGTACAAGAGTTCCCTTTTCTCCACATCCTTGTCAGAATTTGTTATTGCCTGTCTTTGGGATAAAAATCATTTTAACTGGGGTGAAATGATATCTCATCGTAGTTTTCATTTGCATTTCTCTGATGATCAATGATGTTGAGCACGTTTTCATATGCTGTTTGCCACTTGTATGTCTTCTTTTGAAAAGCATCTATTCAAATCTTTTGCCTATTTTTTGATTAGATTATTAGATTTTTTATAGAGTTGTTTGAGCTCTTTTTTTTTAGAGTTGTTTGAGCTCTGGTTATTAATTCCTTGTCAGATAGGTAGTTTGCAAATATTTTCTCCCATTCTGTGGGTTGCCTCTTCACTTTGTTTATAGTTTCCTTTGCTGTGCAGACATTTTTAAAAACTTGATGTGATCCCATTTGTCCATTTTTGCCTTGGTTGCCTGTGCTTGTGGGGTAATACTCAAGAAATTTTTGCCCAGACCAACGTCCTGGAGATTTTTCCCAATGTTTTCTTGTAGGAGTTGCAGTTTGAGGTCTTACATTTAAGTCTTTAATCCATTTTGATTTGATTTTTGTATATGGCTAGAGAGAGGGATCTAGTTTCATGCTTCTGCATATAGTTATCCAGTTTTCCTAGCACCATTTATTGAAGATACTATCTTTTCCACAGTGTATGTTTTTGTCACTTTTGTCAAAAATAAGTTCACTGTAGGTGTATGCATTTGTTTCTGGGTTCTCTGTTTTGTTCAATTGGTCTATGTGTCGGCTTTTATGCCAGTACCGTGCTGTTTTGGTGACCATAGCTCTGTAGTATTATTTGAAGTCAGGTAATGTGATTCCTCCAGTTTTGTTTTTTGTTTTTGCTTAGGGTAGCTTTGGGTATTCTGGGTCTTTTGTGGTTCCATATACATTTTAAGACTTTTTTAAATTTCAATTTCTGTGAAGAATGTCATTGTTATTTTGATAGGGATTGCATTGAATCTGTAGATTGCTTTGGGTGGTATGAACATTTAAACAACATTGATTCCTAGAACATGGAATATCTTTCCATGTTTTGGTGTTCTCTTTACTTTTTTTCATCAGTGTTTTATAGTGTTCATTATAAAGATTTTTCACTTCTTTGGTTAATTCCTAAGTATTTCATTTTATCTGTGGCTGTTGTAAATTGGATTACTTTTTTAATTTCTTTTTCAGATTGTTCACTGGTGGCATATGGAAATGCTAATGATTTTTGTATGTTGATTTTGTATCCTGCAACTTTACTGAATTTATCAGTTATAATAGTTTTTTTTAATGGAGTCTTTAGGTTTTTCCAAATATAAGACCATATCATCTGAAAACAAGGATGATTTGACTTCTTCCTTTCCAATTCCATGCTCTTTATTCATTTCTTTTGTCTGATTGCTCTATCTAGGACTTCCAGTACTATGTTGAATAACAGTAGTGAAAGTAGGCATCCTTGTCATGTTTCAAATCATAAAGGCTTTCAGTTTTTCCCCATTCAGTATGATGCTATCTGTAGATCTGTCATATATGGTTTATATTATGTTGAGGCATGTTCTTTCTATACACAAGTTTTATGAGGGCTTCTTTTTTTTAATCATGAAGGGATGTTGAATTTTATCAAATGCTTTACCAGAATCAATTGAAATGATCATATGGTTTTTGTCCTTCATTCTGTTGATATGATGTATTGCATTGATTGATTTGCATATGTTGAACTATCCTTGCATCCCAGGGATAAATCTCACTTGATCCTGATGAATAATCTTTTTATGTGTTGTTGAATTCAATTTGCTGGTATTTTGTTGAGGATTTTTGCATCAATATTCATAAGAAATATTGGCTTGTAGTTTTTTTTTTATGTGTCTGGTTTTGCTATCAGGGTAATACTGACCTCATTGAATGTATTTGGAAGTATTCCCTCCCCTTCGTTTTTTAGAATAGTTTGAGTAAGATTGGTATTAGTTCTTTACATGTTTGGTAGAATTCAACAGTGAAGCCATTGGGTCGCAGGCTTTTCTTTACTGGGAGACTTTTTACTACAGCTTCGATCTCATTATTTGTTATTGGTCTGTTCAGGTTTTGGATTTCTTCCTGGTTCAATCTTGGCAGGTTGTATATGTCTAGGAATTTGTCCATTTCTTCTGGATTTTCCAATTTATTGGCAAATTAGCCAATAAATTTGTTGTTCCAACTTATTGTTCATAGTAGCCACTAATGATCCTTTGAATTTCTGTAGTATCAGTTGTCTCATTTTTTGTCTCTGATTTTATTTATTTGGATCGTCTCTCTTTTTTCCTTAGTTAGTCCAGCTAAAGGTTTGTCAATCTTGTTTTATTTTTCAAGAAACCAATTTTTTGTTTCATTGATCTTCTGTGGTGTTTCTTCATTTCAATTTCATTTATTTCTTCTCTAATCTTTATTATTTTCTTCTACTTATTTTGGGTTTTGTCTGCTCTTGCTTTTCTAATTCTTTTTTTAATTTGAAAAGGAGAGAAGACTTTATTTCTTATAAAGTGTCACAGCCTGCAAGATGCTTTTCTAGTTCTTCAAGATGCATTGTTGGCTTGTTTATTTGAAGTTTTTCTTCTTTTTTGATGTAGGCACTTATAGCTATAAACTTTCCTCTTAGTACAGCTTTTACTGTATCCCACAGGTTTTGATATGTTGTGTTTTCATTATTTCAGGAAATTTTTCAGTTTCCTTTTTAATTTCTTTATTGACCCACTGGTCATTCACGAGCATATTGTTTAATTTCCATGTATTTGTATAAGTTTCCAAAATTTCTCTTGTTACTGATTTCTAGTTTTATTCCACTGTGATCAGAGAAGATACTTGATATTATTTCATTTTTTAAAATGTTTTAAGACTTATTTTGTGACCTAATATATGATTTATCTTTGACATTGATCCATGTACTGAGGAAAACAAAAGGTATTCTGCAGCCATTGGATGAAATGTTCTGTAAATAGCTATTAGATCCATTTGGTCTATAGTGCAGATTGAGTTAAACATTTCCTTGTTCATATTCTGTCTGGAAGATCTGTCCAATGCTCAAAATGGTGTATAGAAGTCTCCAGTTATTAGTGTATTAGAGTCTCTCTCGCTCTCTCTCTTTAGCTATAGTAATATTTGCTTTATGTATCTGGGCACTCCAGTGTTGAATGCATATACATTTAAAATTGTTATATCCTTTTGATAAATTGACCCATTTATCATTATATAGTGACCTTCTTTGTCTCTTATAGTTTTTGTCTTGAAATCCATTTTGTCTAATGTAATTATAGCTACTCCTGTTCTTTTTTACTTTCCATTGGCATGGAATATCATTTTTCATCCCTTTATTTTTGGTCTATGTGTGTCTTTATAGGTGAAATGTGTTTCTTGTGGGCAACAGATAAATGGGTCTTGTTTTTTTTTAAATCCATTCAGCCACTCTATGTCTTTTGATTGGAGAATGTAATCCTTTTACATTCAATGTTATTATTGATAAATGATGACTTATGTTTGCCATTTTGTAATTTGTTTTCTGGTTGTTTTGTGATCTTCTTGTCTTCCTTTAGTGAAAGTGATCTTCTCTGGTGATATGGCTTAGTTTATTGCTTTTTATTTTTTGTGTATCTGTTATATGTATTTTAGTTTGAGGTTACAATGAAGCTTGCAAATACTATCTTATAACTCATTATTTTAAGCTGATGACAACTTGACACTGTTTGTATAAACAAATAAGCAATAAGAAAACTAATAAAAACTTTATACCTTAACTTTGTCCCCCCACTTTTAACTTTTTATTGTTTCTATTTGTACCTTATTATACTATGTCTTGAAAAGCTGTTGTAGTTATTATTTTTGATTGGTTCATCATTTAGACTCTCTACTTAGCTTAAGAGTAGTTTACACGCTGCAGTTAGTGTTACAATGTTCTGTGTTTTTCTGTGTACTTGCTATTACTGGTGGATTTTCTACCTTCAGGTAATTACTTATTGCTCATTAATGTCCTTTTCTTTATGATTGAAGTACTCCTTTTAGCATTTCTTGCAGGACAGGTCTGGTGTTGATGAAATCCTTCAGCTTTTGTTTGTTAGGGAAGTCTTTATTTCTCCTTCATGTTTTAAGGAGATATATATATATATAAAATTATTTTTTGTTTTACCAGATATACAATTCTAGGGTAAAACTTTTTTTGCCTTCATCACTTTAAATATGTCATGCCACTCTGTCCTGGCCTGTCAGGTTTCCACTGAAAAGTCTGCTGCTGGACATATTGGACTCCCATTGTGTGTCACTTGTTTCTTTTCTCTTGCCTCTTTTCGGATCCTTTCTATATCCTTGATCTTTAGGCATTTGACTATTAAATGCTTTGAGGTTGTCTTCTTTGGGTTAAATCTGCTTGGTGTTCTATAACCTTCTTGTACTTGGATATTGGTATTTTTCTCTAGGTTTGGAAAGTTATCTGTTATAATTCCTTTGAGAAAACATTCCATCCCTATCTTTTTCTCTACATCCTCTTTGAGGCCAATAACTCTTAGATTTACCCTTTTGAGGCTATTTTCTAGATCCTGTAGGCATGCTTCATTGTTTTCTTATCTTTCTTTTGTCTCCTCTGACATGTATTTTCAAATAGCCTGTCTTCAAGCTCGTTAATTCTTTTGTTTGATCATTCCTGCTATTAAAAGACTCTGATGCATTCTTCAATACGCCAATTGCATTTTCAGCTGCAGAATTTCTGCTTCTTTTATTTGAGTCTCTTTGTTAAATTCATCTAATAGAATTCTGAATTCTTTCTCTGTGTTATCTTAAATTTCTTTGAGTTTCCTCAACACAGCTATTTTGAATACTCTCTCTCTGAAAGGTCACATATCTCTGTTTCTCCATGATTGGTCCCTGATGCCTTTTTTAGTTCATTTGGTGAGGTCATGTTTTCCTGGGCTGTCTTGATGCTTATAGATGTTCATCTGTGTCTGGGCATTGAAGATTTAGGTATCTGTTACAGTCTTTGCCTTATGGGTTTGTTTGTACCCATCCTTCTTGCGAAGGCTTTCCAGATATTCTAAAGGACTTTGGTGTGGTGATCTAACTGCAACTTCTTTAGGGGGCACCCCAAGCCCGGTAATGCTGTGGTTCTTGTAGACTTGTACAGGTACTGCCTTGATGATCTTGGATAAGATCTGCAAGAATTATCTGGATTACTAGGCAGAGACTCTTGTTCTCTTCCCTTACTTTCTCCCGAACAAATGGAGTCTCTCTGTTCTGAACCACCTGAAGCTGGGGGTGGAGTGACACAAGCATCCCTGTGACCACCACCACTATGACTGTGCTGGATCAGACTTGAAGTCAGCACAGCACTGGGTCTCACCCAAGGCCTGCTGTAACTACTTTCTGACTATTGCCTAAATTTGCTCAAGGCCCTGGGGCTCTACAGTCAGCAGTTGGCAAAGCCAGGCCTGTGCCCTTCCCTTTAGGGTCGCGAGTTCCCCTAGGCCCCTGGGTAGGTCTTGAGGTGCAATCTGGGAATCAGAGACTAGAGGCAAAAACCATAGAAGTCTACCTGGTGTTTTATTGTAGTGTGGCTGAGCTGGCACCCAAACCACAAGATGCAGTCCTGCTTACTCCTCCCTCCCCTTTCCAAAGACAGAGTAGACTTAGCCCATGGCCACTGCCACCACAGGCCCATGGGGAGTACAGCCAGACTACTGCTGATGTTCCTTTAAGGTCCAAGGGCTCTTCATTCAGCTTGTGGTGAATGCTGCCTGGCCTGGGACTCACCCTTCAGGGCAGTGGGCTCCCCTCTGGCCCAGAGCAGGTCCAGAAATGCCACCTAAGAGCCAAGTTCTGGAATTGGGGACCCCAGGGACCTGGAGCGTACGCCTGTGACAGAGCTGGGACCTAAGTTGCAAGATAAGGTCCCCTTTGCTTTTGAGACAAGCAGAAGGAATCTGACCCCATAGCCACCCCAAGCAGGAGTCTCACCCGATAACCACCACATCTGGGAATGTGCTGAGTCTCACCTGAAGCCAGTAAGTCTCAGAGTGTCACCCAAGGCCCTTGAGATAGTTCCTGGGTATTGCTGCTTGTTATTCAGGGCCCAGGAGCTCTTCAGTTAGAAGGTGATGAATGCTACCAGTACTGTGTCCTGCCTTTCAAGGTAGCATGTTCCCTTCTGGCCCAGGGCATGTCTAGAAAAGTCATCCATAAGCTAGAGCCTGGAATGGAGGCCTCATGACTCTGACCAGTGCCCTATTCTGCTTGTGGCTGAGCTGGTATCCGAGATTTAAGACAAAGTCTTCCCCACTCCTCACTCTCCTCTCCTCAAATGGAAGTAAGGGCGCCGTGTGCTCTGCAGCCTGGGGTTAGGGGAGGGGTGATGCCCGCACTCCCTTAGTTGCTCCAGCTGCTGTCTCAGCGGGTCTCATACCCCCTACCCAGTCTACTGGCTCTGGGCCCAGATCAGCACTAGGACTCGCCTAAAAGTTGCAGTTCTTGTGGCCTAGACTGCCTTTCACATGTATTTAGAGCCCCAGAGCACTGCTAGCCTGTGGTGATGAGATCTGTGGGAACTCAAGTTCCAACTGCTAAGATTGGCGATTCCCCTCTGGCTAGAGCTGGTTTAAATGCTCCCTCTGTGGGCAGGCATCAGCTGACGTTTTCCTTTCTGCTATAAAGGGGCAGCAGTGAGTTCAATGTCTCACAATTGCTGCATTCTCCCTCTTCTAGCACACAGAAATGCTCTCCGCACCACACCACTGCTGCCAGGGAGGGGTGGTATTGGCGATTCAAGACTTTTTCCTACCTGTTCGGTGCCTCTTTCAGCAATACAGAGTTAAAGCCAGGTACTGTGAGTACTCGCCTGATTTTTGGTTCTTATAGCGTGTGTGTGTGTGTGTGTGTGTGTGTGTGTGTAGATAGTTGTTAAATTGGTGTCCTTTCATGGTGATGAGAGTGCAATTGGTGGAGGCTTCTATTGTGCCATCTTGGTCTGCTTCCTCTTGCTCATTTTAGATCTTTTAATCAGTTGTGAATTTTTCACTGTGAGCTTATCTTCAGTGGGGCTAAGTTTTTCCCATGGGAGAGTTGTGTGGTCTGTATTAGTGTGTATCCTTCCTCTGCCAGCACCCAGAATATCAGTCCAGGACTAATTCTTGTGTTAGCTTCTCTACTTGGGCTTTCTCCTACAAAATGGGCTGTATAAATTAGGACTTCAAAGCTGCATAAGTTCTTGGTTTGATTTTATATGGAGAAATAATTTTTTTAAAAATCCATCAGTACTCTTTTTGTCAAAGGGCTACATTTTCCTGGTCTTTATTTACCTAGGTGGCAGTTCTTTTAGAAGATCCTGGCTTTATGCAGTGGTTTCAGGTCCATGTTCATACTTTGTACAGACCTAAATTTCATCTCCTGTTAAAAACTAAGCTCTTAGTTGTGAATTGGGTCAAAACTGCCCTGTGCCCCACCATGGGTGCTCCTGCAGAGTCGGCTTAATCACCTCCCATACTGGATTTCAGTTCTGTCTGGGATACTAGGATTCACTTTCTTTCTTATGAAATTAACTGTGCAGTTAGTTTTAAAATTATATTTTGTTCAACATTTTTAGATATTGGTAATAGGAGAATTTTTATGTTTCACTGTTTTTACTTTCTTCATTCATTTAACAACTATTTTTTGAGAACCTGTAGGCATCAGTCACTGAGATGTATCAATGAATGAAAAAGACAAAAACTTCGCCCTCATGGAGTTTACATTCCTGTAGGGAATTATGGCAGGTACAGATAATAAATAAAATACTTATTAGGTAGTAAGTGCTGTGCAGAAAAATAAGCAGGGGATTAGAGTGTATGTGAGGGGTATTACAGTTTAACAATTTTTAACAGATTTGAAAAGAAAATACAAAGATTACCATAGAAATTAATGAAATGGAAAACAAAGTAGAAGCAATTAAACGAAAAGCTCAGTATTGTAAAAAAATAAATAAAATTGTAAACCTATAGGACTAGCAAAGATAAAAAAGCTAGGAATTACCAACATCAGGAATAAAACAAGGGCTGTATACAGATACTGAGGCTCTTAAAAGGATAATAAGAAAGGGAATACTATGTACAATTCAACCTACATAAATTCTGTAACTTAGATGAGATGGACCAATTCCTTGGAAAGCACAAACTCTGAAACTCACCGTATATGAAAGATATACTCTGAATAGTCCTATAGCTATTAGAGAAATGAAATCCATAATTAACTTCCAAAAAGAAATCAGACTCAGTTTTACTGTTGAATTCTACTGCACATTTAAAGAAAAATTAACACTAATTCTACACGACCTCTTTCAACAGATAGAAGAAGAAATGATTCCCAATTCATTTATCAGTCAGCATTACCCTAATACCAAAACCAGACAAGGACATGCCAAAAAAAAAAAAAAAAAAAAAGGAAAAGAAAGAAAAACTAGAGACCAGTTTTTTTAGATATGGAACAGTCTCAATAAACTATTAGCAAGTCAACTCCAGCAATATACAAAAGGAATTATACACAAACACTATGTGGGTTTTATTCCAGGAAAGCAAAGTTGACTCAATATTTGAAAATCAATGTAATTTGCCAAAATAATGAGCTAAAGAAGAAAAATCACATGATTTCAATTGATGCAGAAAAAGCATTTGACAAACTTTAACACCCACTTGTCATAAAAATCCTCAGCTAATGAGGAATAAAGGAGAACAGCATCTATGAAAAACCTACAGCTAACATTCTTAATGATGAAATACTAAACACATTCCCCTAAGAATGAGAATAAGGCAAGAATGTTCAGTCTTACCATTCTTATTCAACATAATACTGAAAGTCCAAGCCAGTACAATAAGGCTAGAAAAGGAAATAAAAGGCACACAGACTGGAAAAGAATAAATAAAACTCCCCTGTTTGCAGATAACATGACTGTCTACATTAAAAACACCAAAGAATTCACAAAAACGCTCATAAAAATGTGAGTCCAGCAAAGTTGCAGGATCCAAGATCGGCACACAAAAATTATTCAAATTTATATGTACTAGCGACAATCGTGTGGATCCACAATTATGTAGAAACGGAAGTTAAAACAACATGATATACAATCACTCCCTCTACTCCCTGACTGAAAAAAGAGAATTGCTAGGTATAAATCTAGCAAAACATGCAAAGAACCTCTATGCTGAAAATTATAAAACACTAGTGAAAGAAATAATGAAGATCTAAATAAATGGAGAGACATACTGTGTTGAAAGACTCAGTATAGTAAGGTGGTTAGTTCTTCCTAAACTGTTAAACCTATATTAAAATACACTTTTAACAGATTTTTAAAATCAAAAACAATTTCAACAATTTTTTTGTAGATATAGACAAGGTTATTCTAAAATTTATGTGGATAGGCAAAAAAAAAATTCTGTAATAGCTATGACAATTTTGAAAAAGAAGAATCAAGTGGGAGGAATCACCCTAGCTGATGGTAAGACTTACTATATAACTAGAGTAATTAAGACAGTAAAGAATGGACACTTCAGTCAATGGAACAGGAGAAGAAAACCCAGAAATAGACCAAAACAAATATGACCAATTAATTTTTGGCAAAGATGCAAAAGTACTTCATTGAAGGAAGGATAGTTGATTCAACAGATGGTCTTGAGACAATTGGACACATATAGGCAGAAAATGAGCCTTGACCTAAACATTATACAATATAACATCAATTTATGCATTTATAATAGATCATAGACATAAGTATAAAATATATAACAGAAAAACTTGGAGAATAAAATAGGAAGCTCTTCTGGACCTAGAGCTAGGCAGAGTTCTTAGACATGACTAAGTGCGACCCAGAAAAGAAAAAAATTTCTAAGTTGGACTTCATCAAAATTAAGAAAAAACTTTTAGTCCGAAAAAGACTCTAAGAAGATGGAAAGACAGGCTACTGACCAGGAGAAAATATTTGCAAACCTCATGTTTGACAAATGCCTTCTATCTGGAATATACAAAGAATTCTCAAAGCTCAGCAGTGAAAAAATAAATAATCCAAGTATAAAATGTGCAAAAGATATGAACAGACATTTTACTAAAGTAAAAAGACAGTTGGCAAGCACATGAAAAGATGTTCTTGTATCACTAAATCAGTAGTGAACTGAAAATTAGAACTGCAGTGAGATAGCAATACTCTCTGATCAGAACGGCTACAATAAAAAAATAGTGTCAACATGGAATGCTGCTGAGGGTGAGCAGAGGCTTGATCCTTCACAAGTGGGAGGGGAGGATGGCACAGTGGCTCGGGAAAATTTGGCCATTTCTTAAACTGAAGGTGCAAATATAACCCAGCCACTGCGCTTGCAGACATTGATCCTAAAGAGATTGATATGGTTTGTGTCCGCATCCCCGTGCAAATCTCATGTTAAATTGTAATCCCCAGTGTTGGAGGTGGGGCCTGGTGGGAGGCGATTGGATCCTGAGATTGGATTTCCCCTTTGGTGCTGTTCTTGTGATAGTGAGTTATCGCAAGATCTGGCTTTTATATATATATATATACTCTTTAAGTTCTAGGGTACATGTGCACAACGTGCAGGTTTGTTACTTAGGTATACATGTGCCATGTTGGTTGGCTGCACCCATTAACTCATCATTTACATTAGGTATTTCTCCTAATGCTATCTCTCCCCTAGCCCCCACCCCATGACAGGCCCCCATGTGTGATGTTCCCCACCCTGTGTCCAAGTGTTCTAATTGTTCGGTTCCTACCTATGAGTGAGAACATGTGGTGTTTGGTATTCTGTCCTTGTGATAGTTTGCTGAGAATGATGGTTTCCAGCTTCATCCATGTCCCTGCAAAGACATGAACTCATCCTTTTTTATGGCTGCATAGTATTCCATGGTGTATATGTGCCACATTTTCTTAATCCAGCCTATCGTTGATGAACGTTTGGGTTGGTTGCAAGTTTTTGCTATTGTGAATAGTGCCGCAATAAACATACGTGTGCATGTGTCTTTGTAGTAGCATGATTTATAATCCTTTGGGTATATACCCAGTAATGGGATGGCTGGGTCAAATGGTATTTCTAGTTCTAGATCCTTGAGGAATCGCCACACTGTCTTCCACAATAGTTGAACTAGTTTACACTCCCACCAGCAGTGTAAAAGTGTTCCTATTTCTCCACATCCTCTCCAGCATCTGTTGTTTCCTGACTTTTTAATGATCACCATTCTAACCGGAGTGAGGTTGTATCTCATTGTAGTTTTGATTTGCGTTTCTCTGGTGACCAGTGATGATGAGCATTTTTTCAAGTGTCTGTTGGCTGCATAAATGTCTTCTTTTCAGAAGTGTCTGTTCATATCCTTTGCCCACTTTTTGATGGGGTTGTTTGTTTTTTTCTTGTAAATTTGTTTGAGTTCTTTGTAGATTCTGGAATTAGCCCTTTGTCAGATGGGTAGATTGCAAAAATTTTCTCCTATTCTGTAGGTTGCCTCTTCACTCTGATGGTAGTTTCTTTTGCTGTGCAGAAGCTCTTTAATTAGATCCCATTTGTCAATTTTGGCTTTTGTTGCCATTGCTTTTGGTGTTTTAGTTATGAAGTCCTTGCCCATGCCTATGTCTGAATGGTATTGCCTAGGTTTTCTTCTAGGGTTTTTATGGTTTTAGGTCTAACATTTAAGTCTTAATCCATCTTGAATTAATTTTTGTATGAGGTGTAAGGAAGGGATCCAGTTTCAGCTTTCTCCATATGGCTAGCCAGTTTTCCCAGCACAATTTATTAAATAGGGAATCCTTTCCCCATTTCTTGTTTTTGTCAGGTTTGTCAAAGATCAGATGGTTGTAGATGTATGGTGTTATTTCTGAGGGCTCTGTTCTGTTCCATTGGTCTATCTCTCTGTTTCGGTACCAGTACCATGCTGTTTTGGTTACTGTAGCCTTGCAGTATAGTTTGAAGTCAGGTAGTGTGATGCCTCCAGTTTTGTTCTTTTGGCTTAGGATTGTCTTGGCAATGCAGGCTCTTTTTTGGTTCCATGTGAACTTTAGTTGTTTCCAATTCTGTGAAGAAAGTCATTGGTAGCTTGATGGGGATGGCATTGAATCTATAAATTACCTTGGGCAGTATGGCCATTTTCATGAGATTGATTCTTCTTACCCATGAGCATGGAATGTTCTTCCATTTGTTTGTGTCCTCTTTTATTTTGTTGAGCAGTGGTTTGTAGTTGTCCTTGAAGAGGTCCTTCACATCCCTTGTAAGTTGGATTCCTAGGTATTTTATTCTCTTTGTAGCAATTGTGCATAGGAGTTCACTCATGATTTGGCTCTCTGTTTGTCTGTTATTGGTGTATAGGAATGCTTGTGATTTTTGCAGATTGATTTTGTATCCTGAGACTTTGCTGAAGTTGCTTATCACCTTAAGGAGATTTTGGGCTGAGACAATGGGGTTTTCTAGATATACAATGATGTCATCTGCAAACAGGGACAATTTGACTTCCTCTTTTCCTAATTGAATACCTTTTATTTCCTTCTCCTGCCTAATTGTCCTGGCCAGAACTTCCAACACTATGTTGAATAGGAGTGGTGAGAGAGGGCATCCCTGTCTTGTGCCAGTTTTCAAAGGGAATGCTTCCAGTTTTTGCCCATTCAGTATGATACTGGCTGTGGCTTTGTCATAAATAGCTCTTATTATTTTGAGATATGTTCCATCAATACCTAGTTTATTGAGAGTTTTTAGTGTGAAGGGCTGTTTAATTTTGTTGAAGGCCTTTTCTGCATCTATTGAGATAATCATGTGGTTTTTGTCATTGGTTCTGTTTATGTGATGGATTACATTTATTGATTTGCGTATGTTGAACCAGCCTTGCATCCCAGGGATGAAGCCGACTTGATCATGGTGGTTAAGCTTTTCGATGTGCTGCTGGATTTGGTTTGCCATTATTTTATTAAGGATATTCGCTTCAATGTTCATCAGGGATATTGGTCTAAAATTCTCTATTTTTGTTGTGTCTCTGCCAGGCTTTGGTATCAGGATGATGCTGGCCTTATAAAAAGAGTTAGGGAGGATTCCCTCTTTTTCTATTGATTGGGATAGTTTCCGAAGGAATGGTACCAGCTCCTCTTTGTACCTCTGGTAGAATTAGGCTGTGAATCTGTCTGGTCCTGGACTTTTTTTGATTGGTAGGCTATTAATTATTGCCTCAATTTCAGAGCCTGTTACTGGTCTATTCAGGGATTCAACTTCTTCCTGGTTTAGTTTTGGGAGGGTGTATGTGTCCAGGACTTTATCCATTTCTTCTAGATTTTCTAGTTTATTTGCGTAGAGGTGTTTATAGTATTCTCTGATGGTAGTTTGTATTTTTGTGGGATCGGTGGTGATATCCCCTTTAACATTTTTTATTGTGTCTATTTGATTCTTCTCTTTTTTCTTCTCTTTTTTCTTGTTTTTCTATTAGTCTTGTTAGTGGTCTATCAATTTTGCTGATCTTTTCAAAATACCAGCTCCTGGATTTATTGATTTTTTTAGGGTTTTTTGTGTCTGTATCTCTTTCAGTTCTGCTCTGATCTTAGTTATTTCTTGCCTTCTGCTAGCTTTTGAATTTGTTTGCCCTTGCTTCTCTAGTTCTTTTGATTGTGATGTTAGGGTGTCAATTTTAGATCTTTCCTGCTTTCTCTTGTGGGCATTTAGTGCTATAAATTTCCCTCTACACACTGCTTTGAATGTGTCCCAGAAATTCTGGTATGTTGTGTCTTTGTTCTCATTGGTTTCAAAGAACATCTTTATTTCTGCCTTCATTTCATTATGTACCCAGTAGTCATTCAGGAGCAGGTTGTTCAGTTTCCATGTAGTTGTGTGGTTTTGAGTGAGTTTCTTAATCCTGAGTTCTAATTTGATTGCACTGTGGTCTGAGAGACGGTTTGTTGTGATTTCTGTTCTTTTATATTTGCTGAGGATTGCTTTGCTTCCAACTGTGTGGTCAATATTGGAATAAGTGAGATGTGGTGCTGAGAAGAATGTATATTCTGTTGATTTGGGGTGGTGAGCTCTGTAGATGTCTATTAGGTCTGCTTGGTTGCAGAGCTGAGTTCAAGTCCTGGATATCCTTGTTAACCTTCTGTCTCATTGATTTGTCTAATGTTGACAGTGGGGTGTTAAAGTCTCCCATTATTATTGTGTGGGAGTCTAAGTTTCTTTGTAGGTCTCTAAGGACTTGCTTTATGAATCTGGGTGCTACTGTATTAGGTGCATATATATTTAGGATAGTCAGCTCTTCTTGTTGAATTGATCCCTTTACCATTATGTAATGGCCTTCTTTGTCTCTTTCGATCTTTGTTGGTTTAAAATCTGTTTTATCAGAGACTAGGGTTGCAACCCCTGCTTCTTTTTTGCTTTCCGTTTGCTTGGTAGATCTTCCTCCATCCCTTTATTTTGAGCCTATGTGTGTCTCTGCACGCGAGGTGTGTCTCCTGAATATAGCACACTAATGGATCTTGACTCTTTATCCAATTTGCCAGTCTGTGTCTTTTAATTGGGCATTTAGCCCATTTACATTTAAGGTTAATATTGTTATGTGTGAATTTGATCCTGTCATTATGATGTTAGCTGGTTATTTTGCCCGTTAGTTGATGCGGTTTCTTCCTAGCATTGACAGTCTTTACAGTTTGGCATGTTTTTGCAGTGGCTGATACTGGTTATTCCTTTCCATGTTTAGTGCTTCCTTCAGGAGCTCTTGTAAGGCAGGCCTGGTGGTGACAAAATCTCTCAGCATTTGCTGTCTGTAAGAGATTTTATTTCCCCTTCACTTGTGAAGCTTAGTTTGGCTGGATATGAAATTCTGGGTTGAAAATTCCTTTCTTTAAGAATGTTGAATATTGGCCCCCACTCTCTTCTGGCTTGTAGAGTTTCTACTGAGAGATCCACTGTTAGTCTGATGGGCTTCTCTTTGTGGGTAACCCGACCTTTCTCTCTGGCTGCCCTTAACATGTTTTCCTTCATTTCAACCTTGGCGAATCTGACAATTATGTGTCTTGGGGTTGCTCTTCTCGAGGAGTATCTTTGTGGTGGTCTCTGTCTTTCCTGAGTTTGAATGTTGGCCTGCCTCGCTAGCTTGGGGAAGTTCGCCTGGATAATATCCTGAAGAGTGTTTTCTAACTTAGCTCTATTCTCCCCATCACTTTCAGGTATACCAATCAAACCTACATTTGGTCTTTTCACATAGTCCCATATTTCTTGGAGGCTTTGTTCATTTCTTTTTACTCTGTTTTCTCTAAACTTCTCCTCTAGCTTTATTTGATTAATTTGATCTTCAGTCACTGATACCCTTTCTTCCACTTGATTGAATCGGCTATTGAAGCTTGTGTATGTGTCATGTAGTTCTCGTGCCATGGTTTTCAGCTCCATCAGGTCATTTAAGGTCTTCTCTACACTGTTTATTCTAGTTAGCCATTTGTCTAATCTTTTTTCAAGGGTTTTAGCTTCCTTGCGATGGGTTCGAACATCCTTCTTTAGCTCAGAGAAGTTTGTTATTATCGACCTTCTGAAACCTACTTCTGTCAGCTCATCAAAGTCACTCCCCATCCAGCTTTGTTCCGTTGCTGGCAAGGAGCTGAGATCTTTTGGAGGAGAAGAGATGCTCTAGTTTTTAGAATTTTTAGCTTTTCTGCTCTGGTTTCTCCCCATCTTCATGGTTTTATCTACCTTTGGTCTTTGATGCTGGTGACCTACAGATGGGGTTTTGGTGTAGATGTCCTTTTTGTTGATGTTCATGCTATTCGTGTCTGTATGTTAGTTTTCCTTCTAAGAGTCAGGTCCCTCAGCTGCAGGTCTGCTCAAATGCCATGCTGAGAGAACCACTTTCTTCAGCGCTGTCAGACAGGGACGTTTAAGTCTGTAGAAGTTTCTGCTGCCTTTTGTTCAGCTATGCCCTGCCCCCAGAGGTTGGGTCTACAGAGGCAGCAGGCCTTGCAGAGCTGTGGTCAGCTCTGCCCAGGTGGAACTTCCCTGGCTGCTTTACCTACTCAAGCTTCAGCAATGGTGGATGCCCCTCCCCCTGCCAGGGTGCTGCCTCGCAGGTCGATCTCAGACTGCTGCGCTAGCAGTGAGCAAGGCTCCATGGGTGTGGGACCCGCCAAGCCAGGCACAGGATGTTATCTCCTCGTGTGCCATTTGCTAAGACTGTTGGAAAAGCACACTATTTGGGCGGGAATGTCCCCATTTTCCAGGTACAGTCTGTCATGGCTTCCCTTGGCTAGGAAAGGGAAATCCCGCAACCCATTGCATTTCCTGGGTGAGGTGATGCCCCGCCCTGCTTTGGCTCACCCTCCGTGGGCTGAACCCACTCTCCAAACAGTCCCAATGAGAACCTGGTACCTCTGCTGGAAATGCAGAAATCAGTGTCTTCTGTGTTGATCACGCTGGGAGCTGCAGTCCGGAGCTGTTCCTATTCGGCCATCTTGGAACAGAGGAGGTAAAGATCTGGCTTTTTAAAAGTGTATAGCCCCTCTCCTCCTTTCTCCACCTCCTGCCCTGGCTGAGTAAGATGTGCCTGTTTCCCCTTTGCCTTCTGCCGTGATTGTAAGTTTCCTGAGGCCTTCCCAGCCATGCTTTCTGTACAGCCTGTGGAACCATGAGCCAATTAAACCTCTTTTCTTTATAAATTACCCAATCTCAGGTATTTCTTTATAGCAGTGTGAGAACAGACTAATACAGAGATGCACACACAAACCTGTACATGGATGTTCATAGTCCCTTTATTCATTATATCCCCAAACTGGAAACAATCCAGATGTCCTTCAATGAAGGGATGATGAAACAAACTGTCGTATTGCCATCCTGGGAAGTACGTCTCAGCAATAAAAAAGGAACAAACTCTAGATGCAAGCCACAGCTTGACTGAATATCCAGAAAATTATGCTGAGTGAAAAAGAGCCAGTCTCGAGAGGTTTCATAGTGTTTGAATCCGTTTATATAACATTCTCAAAATGACAAAGTTGTAGGTCTGGAGAACAGATGTTAGTGGTTGCTAGGGGACAGGGATGGGGAGTACAGTAGTGGGTGGATATGAATACAAAGAGGGAGCAGGAAGGAGTGCTGTTATGGTGATAGATTTTATATGCATAGGATCCAGATTTCCTAGAAGCATCCCTCCTAGAGAACCCATCTCTGGTTGGGATTTAGGTTGGCTCCATGAGGAAACACTCATGACCCTAAGGCTGACCTTTGGTGACCCCATCCTTCTTGGATCATGGCTCATGACCCCAGCGATCCACTCACCTGTGATAATCAGTGCCACATTGAGGCTAGAGTGCAGTGGTGCAATCATAGTTCACTGCATCATCAAACTCCTGGACTCAAGTGATCCTCCCACCTCAGCCCCCTGAGTAGCTGGGACTGCAGGTGTGCGCTACCATGCCTGACTTTTTTTTTTTTTTTGTAGAGATGGGGTCTTGCTGTTGCCCAGGCTGGTCTCTAACTCCTGGGCTCAAGTGATCCTCCTGCCTTGGCCTCCTCCTAAAGCACTGAGATTGGAGGTGTGAGCCAGAATGCCTGGACAGATTATATCTTGATTGTGGTAGTAGATGAATAAATCTATACATTTGATGAAATTGCATAAAACTACACACACACACACACACATGTTGGTATAGGTTTAAGGCCTTGTGAAAACTGACTAAGGTCTATAGTCTTGTGAACTGGTCAATTTCCTGGTGTTGATAATGTACTATAATTATGCAAAATGTGACCACTGGGGAAGCAGGGTGAAGGTTACTCTGGACTCTGTATTATTTTTCCAACTTTGAATTATTTCAAAAGAAGAAGTTTAAAAAACTCCAAACAACCCCCAGTGGAATAAACAGAATTGTCTAGTGATGACTCCAGAGCTCCCTCTCTTTCTCATATTGGGAGGGACTGTGCTTGGACTCAGCTTCTCACTGGATCAGCAGCCTCTAAGAATTATAAGTGCTGGGCAAGCTGGCATTTTGTAGAACTTTCCTTGAGCATGTGGCAACCAAGCTTAGAATACTTGGCACCTGGGTCTAAAATTTTTATTTCTCTCCTGCAAAGCCACTCTCACCTTTGCCTTATAAAAAGAAGAGCAACCCAGGGGAGTTCCATGTCCTGCAGCCAACTCCAGTGGTGTATCTATCTGGGCCTCTGCCTAGGATGCGTCTCTACTGGCTATGCAGAGAAGGAGACCCTGTTTTTGCTGATCCCTCTCACTATGAGTTCTAGCCTGCACTGGGTGATGTGTGTTGCTGTGTGTCCAAGCTTTAGTTCCACAGACCTGAAGAGGGAAACAGAAGTAGCCACTCAGATAAATGGTGAAAGAGCGATCCAGGCAAAGGGAACAGCAATGGCCAACTCCCCCAGGACTTGAGTGTGCCTCGCATGTTGAAGGAACAGCAAAAGGGCCCTAGCAAGTCTGGAATACAGTGAGCTGAGGCCATAGTAGTATGAGAGGAGGTGGGGGGAATTTATGGAGATCTAGAGAAGTCACGTACATAGGCCTGGGCATCCACTGTAAAGACATTGACTTTCATTCTGAGTAAGATGGGAAACCAGTGGAGGGTTTTAGGCATAGCAGTGACATTTACGATAGTTTTTAATGGGATCCTTCTACTCTACTCGCTGTGCTGGGATAGGCTCTTAAGGGTGGGATGGAAAGTTGGAGAGAGGCAAGGGCAGAAGCAAGGAGCTGAGTTAGGAAGCTGTTACAGGTGTCCAGTGAGAGACAGTGGTGACTTGGACCAGAGTAGTGGCAGTGGAGATGGGGCAAGTGGTAAGGTTGTGAAGATATTCTGCAGTAAAGCCAAGAAGCTTTGCTGATGCTCTGCATATAATGTGCAAGAGAAGGGAAGGAGTCAGAGATACCTGAGTCATGCCAGAAGGGTTAAAGGTAAAGGGCTACCCAACACTAGTAGGGTGAGTAGAGAGGGCTGCGGTGGAGTGAGCTGCCCTCTACCAATGGTGTGGTAGAGGTGTATGCATTACTGTGGGCCGAGTGGAACCTGGTGATTGCTTAGATGTGAAAGGGACCCAATCTAGGTCCAGCAATTCTAGCAGAGAAAGATGTTGGGGGTGGTAGGCAAGGGTCATGGTTTTTGGAAGCCAGAGTTGTGAAGACGGTTTCATGAAGCCTGTAGGAGAAGGCAGTGCTGTGTGAGGGAACCACAGGTGGGAGATCTCCAGGGCAACAAACAAGCAGACAGAAGGAGCCTGGGTCCCTGATGAGTATGCAGCTGCCATATCAGACCAACACCACCCACCTGGATTTGATATGAGTGAGACGTCAACTTCCATTTTGTTTTATCTATTGCAATTTGGGTCTTTCTGCCATTTCCAGCTGAACCTAATTCTAATTTACCAGTTTTATTAAAGCTGTTTCAGAGAAAAGAAGAATAGAGAAAACTACACAACTCCTCTTATGAGACAAAAAATGGAATAGGTCCTATTCAGAGACAGTTATAGGCCACGTTCCCATGTGAAGCTTGATGTAAATTCCAAAAAATGAAAGAAAGGAAGATAAAAAGAAAGGAAGGGAAAGAAAGGAAGAACACACTAGATATTAAAGCACCGTATTAAAAAAATACTACATATGACCAGGTTAAAAATTTCCTAGGAGTACAATGGTGGCTTAACATTAAGAAATATATTTATGTAACATACCGGCTTAACAGGGTAAAAGAGAAAACAGGACCTAAAGATCAGCTTAAGAGATTTCAGAAAAAAACCATTTCATAAAACACCAACCATGTGTGCTTTTTTAAAAAGATTATTTCTTTAGAACTAGAAGGGAACTTTCTTTGGCGGGTAGCAGAATCACCTGAGAAGCTTGGTAAAAATACAAAGGTCCAGGCCCTTTCTTTTTTTCAACAAACCTGGCATCTGTGTTCTTTTTAATTCTTGAAGTGATTCTGACATACACCATGTTTGAGAATCATTAGTGTAGAAATTACAACAAACATCACGTTTAATGGTGAAACTTTAGCTATATTCTCATTAAAGTCAGAAACAAGGTGAGGATGGCTGCTTTCATCTGTAGCTGTCCTAGCCACTATATTAAGAAGAGAAGAAATAAAAAGTATGAGAATTGGTTCCATATGAATTTTAGGATTTTTAAAAATTTCTGTGAAGAATGTCACTGGTATTCTGATAGGGATTGCATAGAATCTGTAGATTGCTTTGGGCAGTATCATCATTTTAACAATATTATTCTGATTCATGAGCATGAGATGTATTGCCATTTGTTTGTATCCTCTTGGATTTATTTCATCAGTGTTTTGTATCTTTCCTTGTAGAGGTCTTCTTCCTCCTTGGTAAAATTTATTTCTATGTATTTTACTTTTTTGTAGCTATCGTAAATGGAATTTTCTTCTTGATTTCTTTTTTAGCTTGTTTGTCTTTTGTGTATAGAAATGCTACTGATTTTTATAAGTTAATGTGTATCCTGCAACATTACTGAATTTACTTATCAGTTCTAAGAGATTTTTGGTAGAGTGTTTAGGTTTTTCAGTGCGCAAGATCATGTCATCCACAGAGACATTTTGACTTCCTCCACTCCAGTTCGTATGCCTTTTCTTTCTCTTGCCCATGGCTCTGGATAGGACTGCCAGTACTGTATTGAATAAGAGTGGTGAGATTGGGCATCTTGTCTTGTTCCAGGTCTTAGAGAAAAAGCTTTCCACTTTCCCCCATTGAGTATGTTTTTAGCTGTAAATCCGTCATCTCTGACCTTTATTGTGTTGAAGTACTTCCTTTTTATTGAGAGTTTTCATCATGAAGGAATGTTGAATTTTATCAGATGCTTTTTCTGCATTTATTGAGATGATCGTATGGTTTTTGTCCTTTCTGTTGATGTGATGTACCATATTTATTAATTTGTGTTTGTTGAACCATCCTTGCATCACTAGGATAAATCCCACTTGATCATGATGTATTATCTTTTTTATGTGTTGTTGGATTCTGTTTGCTAGTATTTCGTTGAAGATTTTTGCATCTATGCTCATCAGGGATATTGGCCTATAAATTTTTTGTTGCGTCCTTGTCTGGTTTTGTTATCATGGTTATGCTGGTCTTATAGAATGAGTTAGGGAGAATTCCCTCCTCTTCAACTTTTTTGGAACAGTTTGAGACGATTTTTTATTCTTTTTAAAAATCTTGGTAGAATTCAGCAGTGAAGTCATGTGGTCCTGGGCTTTTATTTGTTGGGACAATTTTTATTACTGATTCAATCTCATTACTTGTTATTGGTCTATTCAGGTTTTCTGTTTGTTCTGGGTTCACTCTTTGTAGGTTGTATTGTCTAGGATTTTTCCCACTTCTTCTAGCTTTTCAAACTTATTGGTATATAGTTGTCCATAATCATCTCCAATGATCCTTGTATTTCTGTGGTATTCATTGTGACATCTCCTTTTTCATTTCTGATTTTATTTATTTGTGTCTTCTCTCTTTTTTTCTTTGTTAGTCTAGCTAATAGTTTGTTGATTTCATTTATCTTTTCAAGAAACCAACTTTTTGTTTCATTGATTTTTTGTATTTTTTTAGTCTCAATGCCATTTATTTCTTCTCTGATCATTATTAGTTCTTTCCTTCTACTAATTTTGGGTTTGCTTTGTTCTTGTTTGCTAATTCCTTGAGATGTGTAATTTAGATTATTTATTTGAAGTCTTTCTACTTTTTTGATGTAGTTATTTATTGCTATAAACTTGCCTCTTAATACTGCTTTTGCTGTGTCCCATAGGTTTTGGTATATTGTATTTCTATTTGTTTCATGAAATTTTTAAATTTCCTTCCCAATTTCTTAACCCACTGGTTGCTCAGGAGCATGTTTAATTTTCACTTATTTGTATAGTTTCAAATGTTTCTCTTGTTATTGATTTCTAATTTTATTCTGTTGTCATCAGATATTTGATATGATTTCAACTTTTAAAAATTTATTGAGACTTCTTTTGTGTCCTAACGTATGGTCAGTCCTACAGAATGTATCATGTGCTGATAAAAGGAATGCGTATTCTGCAGCTGTTGGATGAAGTGTTCTTAGGTCCATTTGTTATGTGGTGCAGTTTAATTCCGATGTTTCTTTGCCAATTTTCTGCCTAGCTTATCTGTCCAGTGCTGAGAGTGGGGTGTTGAAGTCCCCAGCTATTATTATATTGGGATCTTTCTCTCCTTTTAGATCTAATATTTGCTTTATATGCCTGGGTGCTCCAGTATTGGGTGTATATATACTTTCAATTGTTATATTTCTTGCTGAATTGATCCCTTTATTATTATATAATATCCTTTTTTGCTTTTTTAATAGCTTTTGGCTTAAAGTCTATTTTATCTAAGTATAGCTACTCCTGCTCACTTTTGGTTTCTGTTTGTGTATAATATATTTTCCCATCCCTTCACTTTCAGTCTATGTGTGTCTTTACAGGTGTATTTCTTATAGGCAGCATATATTTGGGTCTTGTTTTTTAATCCATTCAGTTAGTCTAGATCTTTTATTTGGGAAATAGCTAAAGTAATTCTGAGAGAAAAGAACAAAGCTGGTGGTATCACACTACCAGACTTAAAAATATACTACAAAGCTATAGTAATCAAAATAGCATGGTACTAGCATAAAAGACACATAGACCAACAGAACAGAACAGAGAACCCAGAGATTAATGGACATATCTATAGCAAACTGATTTTTGACAAAGGTGCTAAGAGCATTCTTTGGGGGAAGAATAGTATCTCCAATAAATGGTGCTGGTAAAACTGGATATCCATATACAGATGAATGAAACTAGACCCCCACCTCTTGCCATATACAAAATTAACTCAAACTAGATTAAAGACCTAAATGTAAGATCCAAAACTATAAAACCACTAGAAGAAAACATGGGGAAATTCTTCAGGATATTGTTCTGGGAAATATTTTATGAGTAAGACATCAAAAGCACAGGCAACAAAAACAAAAAAAAATGGGATTATGTCTATTAAAAAGCTTCTGTACAGCAAAGGAAACAGTCAACAAGTGTAAGACAACCTACAGAATGGGAGAAAATATTTGTAAACTATTCATCCAACAGGAGATTAATATCCAGAATATATAAGGAACCCTAACATCTCAACAGCAAAGAGATATTTTGATACAGGCATGCAATGTGAAATAAGCACATCATAGAGAATGGGGTATCCATCCCCTCAGGTATTTATCCTTTGAGTTACAGACAATCCAATTACATTCTTTAAGTTATTTAAAAATATACAATTAAGTTATTGACTATAATCATGTTATTGTGCTATCCAATAGTAGGTGTTATTCATTCTTTCTTTTTTTGGTACCCATTAACTATCCCTACCTCTCCAGTCCCCAGTACCCTTCCCAGCTTCTGGTAACTATCCTTCTACTCTCTGTGTCCATGAGTTCAATTGATTTGATTTTTAGATCCCACAAAAAAAGTGAGACCATGTGGTTTGTCTTTCTGTGCCTGGCTTATTTTACTTAATACAATGATCTTCAGTTCCATCCATGTTGTTGCAAATGACTGGATCTCATTCTTTTTTATGGCTGAATAATATTCCAGTGTGTGTATGTACCACATTTTCTTTATCAATTCATCTGTTGATGGGCAATTAGGTTGCTTCCAAATATTAGCTATTGTCGACTTTACTGAATTTATCAGTTCTAATAGATTTCTTGTGGAGTCTTTAGGTTTTTCCAAATATAAGATCATATCATCAACAAATAAAGATAATTTGACTTCTTCCTTTTCAATTTGGATGCCCTTTATTTCCTTCTTTTGTTTGATTGCTCTAGCTAGGACTTCTAGTACTATGTTGAATAACAATGGTGACAGTGGGCATCCCTGTTGTGTTCCAGATCTTAGAGGAAAGGCTTTTAGTTTTTCCCCATTCAGTGTGATACTAGCTGTGGGTCTGTTGATCACTATATTTTGTAGGTATTGAAACATCACTATGTACCCCATAAATATGTACAATTAGTATGGGTCAGTTAAAAAGATAAAATATTTAACAAGTATGAGAATTGGAAAGGGACAAAGTTGTCCATATTTGCAGGCAATATGATTGTGCAAAAAGCCCAAGAAAATTATTTAGAACTAATAGAGTTCAGCAAGGTTGTTAGAGATAAGATTTATATAAATAAGCAGTGTTCCTCCTAATATTTGTAACAACCCATTATAAAGTATATGAGAAACAGTCTATTCACAATAGCAACAGAAACTATAAAGTATCTAGGAATAAATATTATAAAATATGCGCATACACTTTGTGTAGAAAATTATAAAATCTTATTGAAGGGCACAAACACCCAAATTAAAGGAGAGCTGTATTATATTTGTGAAGGAGATGTCTATTCTTTCTAAAAATAGAAATCAAATGCCATTCTTATCAAAATCCTAGTAGGTTTTGTTAGGATGTGATGATAGGAAAGACTAGACTAGATGGTCCTAGAATTCATATGTGAGAGTGAAACATAAGAACGAAGACAATTTTGAAGAAGAGGAACAAGAATGGGAATAAGATCTTAATACTTATTACAAAGTAATAAAAATTAAAAGACAGTGTAGCATTGGTACAGAGCTAGATAAAATGACTAACAGATCAGAAAAGAGAGTCCAGAAACCGACCTATGCAATTAAAGAAATTCCATTATGACAAATTAGGAGACCCCTCTCCCTTTGGGAGAAAGGATGGTCTATTCTAGAGCTGTGCAATAGAAATACAATGTATTTGTATTTCTACACATTTGTAACTTAAAATTTTCCAGTAGCCACATTTCAAAAAGTAAAAAGAAACAGGTGAAATAAATTTTAATAATATATTTTAACACCAAATATCCAGAATATTATTTAAACATGTAATCAGTATTAAATTATTGACATATTCTGTACCAAGTCTCAGCATGTATTCCTCTTGTTGCCCAGGCTGGAGTGCAATGGCATGATCTCGGCTCACCACAGCCTCCACCTCCTGGGTTCAAGTCATTCTCCTGCCTCAGCCTCCTGAATAGCTGGGATTACAGGGATGTGCCACCACACCTGGCTAATTTTGTATTTTCAGTAGAGATGGGGTTTCTCCATGTTGGCCAGGCTAGTCTCGAACTCCTGACCTCAGGTGATCCACCTGCCTTGGCCTTCCAAATTGTTGGGATTATAAGGCATGAGCCACAACTCTGTCTCCAAAAAAAAAAAAAAAAAAAAGAAAAAAGAAAAAAAAGAAATCCAGCATGTATTATATACACAGTACAGTACATCTGGATTTAGACAAGTCACTTTTCAAGTGCTCAAAAGCTTACATGTGACTAGTAGTTACAGTATTGGATAGCACAGCTCTGTTCAATAAATTGCACTAAGATAATTTATTGAACAGAGCTGCACTAAGATAGTTTGGTATTCACATGGAAAAAAACAGATTCCTACCTTGCACCAAAATTTCAGACATCAATGTGAAAAGTGTAACTTGAATATTTTTACAAAAAATATAAAAAATACCTTTATGATTTAAGGGTCAGGATAAGAAACATAAAGCATAAACTATAAAAAACAGTTGATCCTTTATATTGGGAGAAGATATATACAACGCACATGATTGATCAAGAAACAGTTTGGAATTTATAAAGAACTCCAACAAATCAGTAGATGTAGAGAAAAAACTCAATAGATAAATGGTAAAAGTTATGAAGGGCCAGTTCATAGAAGAGACAATTAAGTGGCCATTAAACCAGAAAAGATGCTCAACTTCAGTGGTAATCAAAGAAATGTAAATTAAAACAAAAAGATGTCATTTTATGCCAACAGAGTAGCAAAATATTTAAGTCGGGTAATGCCAAGTGTTCATAAGGATACAAAGAGACAGGAACTCTCAAATACTGCTGATAAGAGTATAAATTGGCACAGTCACTTTGGGGAGCATCTAGCAAAGCTCTTGATATGCATCCCTCGCAGTCTAGCAATTCCAATCTAGCACATGCAGACTTTAACGAAAACATTCATGGAAATGCTGTTTTCAATAGAAAAGAAGGAAACTGAATACCTACTAGTAGCAGAGGGATAAATTACTTAGTAAAATATTTTAGAACAGCTAAAATGAATGAAGTAGGTCTATGAGTATCAACATGGATACATTTCAAAAACATATGGAGAATTAAAAATAAGTTGTAGAATGTTAATATAGAGTATGATACCATTTCTATAAAACATGGCATAGATTGAATATACACAGTAAGAATATAAAAAGTGCCAAGGAATGAGGAAGAATAAATGGGATCAAGTCCTTTATTCTGATTTTTAAATTTGTTTTAATGCCATGTAAGTATGACAGATGTGAAGATTTTAAAGAGCTGAATGGCAGAGGGATTGGCATGTTCATCAGGGACCTTGGCCATGAGCAATAGATCACATGCTAGCTGGTTTAAGCAGAAGGGATTTGTCACAGGGCATTAGGTAGCAAACTGAATCTTGAGAATAATTTGGATTTGTTGACAGATAGCATTCAAAGCCAGAGTGAATGTGATTGGCTAGGGAGAAAGCAGGGTGAGAAGCAGCCTTGGAGGATGCATCAGGGACTTGCATGTTTGGGCAGAGGAGCCTGAGCAGAGGATGCGGGACACGGTGTACCGAGGGGTGTGAGGGTGTGTGAAGGAGCCTCCACACCTGCTGCATGTCATCTGGCCTCAGTGATAGACCTGTGAGGTTGGTGAGTGGGGCCTTGATCTGTGACTGAGCCAGGTCTTGTGGCTCTAAATCCAGTGCCTTGATCTGTGACTGAGCCAGGTCTTGTGGCTCTAAAGCCAGTGCTCCACAGGAACACTTGATATGCATCCACTGGATTTAGAGCCATAAGACCTGGCTCAGTCACAGATCAAGGCTATTAACATTTGGAACTAGGCCTCCTTAACTCACCCTTCAGCATGTTCTTTCTGCACACTAACTGTTGTCCATCATTTGGAGCTGTGGCTAACGTCTGAACTCTTTCCACCATATCACTCTGCATGGGACAGGTGTGGCTTCACTTCCAAAGTTCATTGGGTAGTAATAGTTACCATTCATGAAACTCTCATTTGCTAGACAGCCATAAGTGGTGGTGCCTTATCACTGTGAAGAAGGGATACTAATGGTTAAGCATTCTCAAACATTTCCCCAAGCTGTTGCGTATTTTAGAAAAGCATTTGCTTACCTATTTTGTTCTCCAAATATGCTGAGTGCTGTCCACAGAGTACCTTAAGCCTCCATGGAATAGGAACTGGTATTAGTTCATTTTAATGACAAGAAAACTGAGACTTAAAAAGCAAATTAACTTTCCATAAGTCACACTATTAGAAAGAGATGGAGCTACGATTTAACAGGAGGCTCTCTGGACCCAGCACCTGACCTCCTCGTGTCTACATTGCACTAGATTCTAGCCAAATCTACCATTATCTGTGTAACCTACAATTGAACTAGAGACTTAGATCTTCAGATTCTTCAAACTGAATTATTTTGAAGCTTAATCATTCCTTCTGGGGAAAAGGAGAAAGAACATGCTGAAGAGTGAGTTAAGGAGAAAGTCAAGGAGAAAGCTTCAATAACCAAAGAGTTCAAATATTGGCCACAGCTCCAAACGACAGACAAGAGTTAGTGTGCATTTTTGGAATCTGCTTCTCGAATTATTCCCCCCACTACCACACAAAAATGGGACATTTGAGTGCAGTATTTGTAGAAGGAGCAAGCCATTAATTTATAAAAGTTTGGGGTTGGCTACTGTGTGCTAGCACAGTTCTGGGTAAGGATTGGGTAGGATGGTGAGCAAAGCAGATCAGATTCCAGTCCTCATGAAGCTTATAGTTTGGACAGTGTTACATTAGAGACAAGAGTCAGTAATATGGTTATGGGGTGGGACCCATGGAGATGTTGGTCATGAAGGGAGGAGTGTATGCGTGGGGAAAGTTCTCTACCACTTTTGAGAATCTCAACAACCTTCACAGTGCTGCAAAGCCCCTTACTTTGCTAATGAGTCCTGGTTCATTTCAGGTATCCAAACACCTTGAGTAAGTTGGATCCAACCCCAGGTCAGGTGTAAGTCCTGATGGCTCAATCAATGGAATTACCTGAAAGACTTGTTAAAAAAAAAAAAAAAGAGAAAAAGATCGCAAAATCCTTCCCCTGGATTCAGTGAGTCAGGCAAGAGAATTTGCCTTTTTAACAAGTCCCAGTTCATGCTGTTGCTGATCAAGGGATCTCACGTTGTGAACCACTGATCTAAACTAATCCTGGTGATCTCATTCCCCTTGCTAGTGACTGGTTTAGCCACATGTGTGCAATGCAGTTCTGGCCAATATAAGGGATTGTATGTTGGGGAATGTCATTCAGGACCCCTATTAACTTCAGTAGGGATGGCACCAGGTTCAAGAAGCCAAAGAAGAACCAGAGCCAGTAAACAAGACAAAGTGTTATTAGTGGGAAACTTATATACAGAGCGGTCCAGTGGCAGCAGGCTGGACAGGAGGACCACATGGTCTAGTGGTGGCAGGCTGGAGAGGAGAAGCACATGGTCCAGTGACAGCAGGCTGGACAGGAGGACCACATGTTCTAGCGGTGGCAGGCTGGCAGGAGAACCACTGCCGCTTGTAAAAAGTGTGCAGTTTATAGAGCATTTTCACTTAGCACCCTTCCCCTAACAACCTCCAGCTGGCAAACTTCATTGAACTCAAAGGGTCTTGATCCATAGGGCAGGGTGGGGGCTCAGATGTTCCTCATAGATGAGAAAGTAATCTCCAGGTTTGCCACTCCCAGTTCCTCGAAAGTCCAAATACACATTCAGGTGTGTCTGCCACACAGCATCATTCCTCAGGGTATGCTTAAGTAATTGCTGTCAGGTATCGCTGTCTACCACACAGGGGACTCCTAGGAAAGTTTTCCTCACTGTTAAATGAGACACACAAGAAGAGAAAGGCATTGACTTGATAGTCTTTGTAGCCTCCTTATAACTACGTGAGCCAAAACCCAAGGGGAAATAACAATAAGCCTAGGATTGTGGAGCAGAGAGAAAGACAGCAACGACCTTGGAAATGGCCCTTGTGGCTGGTACCTCCTACGTTCTGTGTCTGGAGACAAATATATAGTACCCATTCCCCTTAGAGTCCAAAACCCTTAACATGATCAGTTTCCTCTCTCTAGCCAGACTAACTTTATTGTTTAATTCTTCCAGTGCAATAAGCCTTTTCCTCGCCTCCAAATATTCAGTGTCTAGCTCATTAATAAATGCTTGATACATACTGGTTAAAAGTTAATGTTATATTTTTAAAATAAAAGACTGATTATACACTGGATATTGATAAACTTGGGAATTTATAAGCTGAGTTGGGTTTTCACAGGAGCCAGGACAGCCCAGGCAATCCTTCATCTATATGGTACGTTTCTTTCTGATGCTCTCTTCACTGTCCTTCCCTTAACCTTCTCTCTTCCTCTCTCTTCCCTTCTAGGCTGTTATCCTTGACATCTGCAGCAGCCCCTCCAAGCTGTGGAGACCAGGTCATCTGGAATGCCCATTTATGTCAATGGAAGAAAGAAAAAGGGGTCTCCTCCCATTCTCACCACTGCATTCTCCCACCAACCCTGCTCCTGTCCCAGTTCCCACAACTTACTTGTTGACAATTTAACAGTGGGTTTCTGGAAACAGTGCTGCCTCCTTGATGTTCCAACTACCAGAGTTATTCCAACAGCAGGAATTTCAAGCCAGGTAAGGGGAGCCATGTCAGGCTGCCAGATGGTGGGGAAGACAGGTGTGGGTGAGCTGGCTTCAGACTAAAGGAAGAGGGGATCAAGTGTTGGAATCACATTTGAGAAAAGGAGTCAAGTGAACTTCATTACCCATTATAGAGGCCTGTTATATCCTTTAGTGCCATTTGGACTTGGATTGAACCTGTGACAAATCCTTTTCTTATGCTTCTTCCATCCCTGCTTCCATATTATATCCTTTCCCCTTCTAAAATGGTAATAATGAGAAATAACCATTACTAATTACCCTAGAACATAAATTTCATTTAAGATATCACAATCAGATTATCATCTTCAGTTTTTCAGAGCCGCAAACTTCCCATGATTATATGCAGGTCGTACTAAATGGATGGATCTGGGATCAAACTCAGGGCTTTCTGACTTTAAAATTCTTGTTCTGCTACCCTCCAAGTGGCCTAGGGTGATTTGCCCTAAACAGTTCACCTCTGTATGATGATGCATCCATGCAATGGGGCTTATGGAAAGTGAATGTGGAGACTCAGGGCCTTAATCTTGAAGCAGGCTCTCTAGAAGGAAGCTTGCAGAAGGAGTGGGGACTCGATGGGATGCTGTTTTCTCATTGTGTTTCAGTGATGACTGAAAATTTGTTGCCAACATCTATCTGGAAACAATGTTTTGACGATCCACCACCCCACCCCTCCAAACCACTTTCTTGCACACACTCCAGAATAATAGACAGAAGAATTTAATACATGTGATGCTTTGCCTTCCATTTACACTATCATAAATTACAAAGTATTGTTCACTTCACAAAATAAAACCATTTCCAGATAATTTTTTGACAGTATCAAGAAGTACATTACATAAACTACAACAAACAAATCTGTACAGTTGGGAGGAGGGATAATAGCAGGGAAGAGGTCAAACCATTCTGACCTCCGTGTGCCAATGGAGTCCATCTGCATAGCCCTTGGGACTGTCCAGGTCAACAGTCACATGATGATGCTCCACGTAAAACGGTCATTCTCTTCTGCTCACTCCAAAGCAAGACTGGTGAGTTTACACAAATCATCTCAATCAAAGGAAAAGACATTGTAGTTGGATTTTTTAAAAATCTAGATTTACAGTTTTTGATGTTTTAAATATTTCACCTATGTTACAAAATATAGAAATCTTGGTGTGAAAGGCTCATGCTAAGATAAATATAACCAAGTGAATGGAACTGTAGTAATAAAATCATATTATCCACACAGAGCTACTTTTGTCAAGGAGGAACAAATAGTTGGTAAAAACCAACGTTATTCTCACTTTAAAAAATAGCTTCGTAAAACAAAAATGAAAAGCATTGACCATTATTCTGCAGATTCGCTTTTCACCAATACAGAAATGTGGCAAAAATACAATTTGATATTAACAGATGAATTCAGAGGGCTTCGCCGGGAAGAAAAGAGGGAAAGTGCTAACTTTTTACACAGATCAGATACATCCAGTGTTCTCAATAATTTCAGGTAAAATGACCGCATTCTGTATCTTCTGGGATACACACTCATGATATGAAAAGACTATGACCAATTCCAAAGCATACTTTACTTTGGGAATTCACAAAATTTGTATGAATAGAAAGTTTGTGGACATTTCAGACCATCCTACAATTGCTATAAATATACACCATACAATAGAAGAATGCCAGTGCTTAAGAGCAAAAACTATCAAAAGCAGGAACACAAGGGGCAGGTGAAATTTCATTGAAAAGCACTGAGGAGGACAGAGGTATGTCAAGATAATACTGCATTCGTGGTCAACTTTTTCAGGGTGTCACAGCAAAATGAGGGACAAGGTACACAGGGTAATAACCAATGCACTGCATTGAGTTCTATTTGCTAAAAATAACATTCTCGTGGCTAAAATAAAAATACATTTTACGATATAGGTTTCATTTAACAGAATTGTCTTCTTTTTGTAAGTGGAAAATGTATAACTGTATCAAGTACCTTTATGAATTAAGTTCCCTTTTATTACCAATAAGACTGAAGTTTAAATGTCTACATTGTTTTTTAATAAATTAAAGATGTATTAATCACTCTTCCAGCAAACCAGACATACATAGGAGGCACAGCAAAAGACCCAAGGTGAGGGGCTTCCCTCACCTTCACCCTCGTTCTCACTGGAGGTGGTGCATGTCTATGAGACACAGTACCCCACTCGGCGATCCTCTGCAGTCCAGCAAATTCTAGCACTTGCTTGGAAAACAAATCAAGTGGTAAGAAATGTTTTTATTCCTTTAGCTTTGTCAACTTGGATGGGGCTGGGGCCATTCAGCTCATTTCCCTGATGGATTAGAATAAAACATCTTCGTTTTCTATTAAAATCTGCACAATCAGCTTTTGGTACCGCATATCATGCAGGGTGGTAAGGGTGCTGTCCTCAGGGGGCCTCATCAGAGTGGGCCCAAACACGATCCCCAGATTTTCTGCATTCATGAAATTGTCTTTTTCATTCATAGTAACCCTGCAAAACAAACATATAAAACAGAGACATTATGGAGACTTGACGATTGATTTTATGTATTGATTATGTATGTAAGTCCCAAGAATATCTCTGGTTCAGGAAATTGCAAGAAAAAATTGGGAATCAGAATAGCAGAAAGGTATTTTTGGAATGGTAATTTACTGATTTTTCATTTTAAATTGTTGACATTGCCTTCGCTGGTGGAAATGAATTACTTATGTGAATCTGGCAGGAACACAATTTTTAAAATTAGAAAATTAGTCCTCCTTATTAAGTAAATGTGGAATTATCATTTAAGGAATACTGGTTTGTAGGGGCAGCAGATTCTGAGGCTGGCCCATGGTCCTTTCATAGGCCTTATACAGAAGGCTTTTTTTTCCCTCTTGTGACTTCCTGCTGGTCTGTATGCTGGAGAGTGGGAAGGGAAGGGCAGGATCCCTGTCTGCTGGGAGGACTGCTGCCAGAGGAGAAAGGTTATGTGTAGAATGGGCTGTCATGAATTTAGGAAGAGCCAGGCCATTATCATGGGGTGGGGGAATGGCTGGAATGTCGCCAAACTGGAAGGCAGTTGGACATTATTTCTAGTTCCCACAGGATGAGGTCTACGGCAGTTGAAATTAAAAATCATCATTTCGACATCCAGATAAGAACTGCAGAGCCTTTAAGAATAAAATTCAAACTGCAAAGTTGGTTTAATACCTTCCTCATGGAATAAAATTACAATCTCCCAGAGTTTTGTTTTCACAAATTTAAGTTTTAGAATGTTCATAATAGATGTAAAAGGGAATGGGTTCTCCAAAAAAGAGCAAAATAGAATTAAAATGTGTTTAGGTTGTGCATAAAAGCCATCCCTTTCTGTCTATTTCCTTATAACTCATTAGGATTAGCCATTGAGTATTATTTTAAGGTCAACTCAGTTTGTGTCATGTACATGCCACAAAGCTAAGAAGAAGGTTGGAAAGAGGACATTTCTCACCATCAAAGTGCTCAGTTTCCTCAAGTCAGGCACTATGCCTGACCAAACAACATGGCTAGCAAACCCACTATGATAAAGATACAGTATTATTGGCATTTAAGGTTCAGCTGAAAGGTGTCAGCATTTTTCTGGTAGTGGTACTTTGCCTTCCAGACTGTAACAACTGGATATTGATCACAATAAATATTTTACAGCTAATTGAAAGCCAGATGTGATACCCGTAGTTTATTATCTAAAAATTACTTGTACTCTTAAATTCAATAAATTAATCAATCAGAATGGGAATATTCTGAGCAAAATCTTACCATCACCTATCACCCTGAATCTGAGCAACAATACTGTATGTCTTATAAGGTAGAAAAATAAAAATCTCAATACCTACTGTTTATACAGTCCTCAGTTTGCTTCTTTTCACTTACTAAGTAGATCTGTAAACTGGTCAATGTAGACAATTTTTGGTTCGTTTTATCAAAGAATGGGCTGCTGCCAAGTATCTTTCAAAAACACAGAGGCACACAGATGTGCCCTGATCCCTCCAATGTTATAACACCAACTCATCGACCTCATTACACATGTGCAGTGAAAGAGAGAGACACAAGGTTTAGGGAGAATAGTGTCACCAGAGGTTCTAGTGTCCCATAAGCATCCAGACGTCTCCATCTCTGTCTCCCACACACTCACACAGACAGCTGTGTGTGTGGCAGGTACTCTCTGCTATGGACCTCAATGATCCATGCCTCCTGGAATTCATACCCTGCATCCCTTCCCCTAAAGTATGGGCTGGACTTGATTTGCTTCTAACAGATAAAACATGGCAAAAGCAATAGGATGTCACTTCTGAGATTAGGTTACAAAAAGACTGTCTTTCATTTTGGGTGCTCTTGCTTTTTTGTTCTGAGAGAAGCCGGTTGGCTTCTTGTGAGCTGCCTATGGAGAAATGCACATGGCAAGGAACTGAGGTTTGCCTCCAGCAAACTGTTGGTGAGGGAGTGAGGCCTTCAGTCCAACAGCCTTTAAGGAACTGAATCCTGCCAACAACCATGTGAGTGGGCTTGGAGATGGATGCTACCACCATCAAGCCTTCAGGAGTGAATTTTTTCTTCTTGAGACAGAGTCTCATTCTGTTGCCCAGGATGGAGTGCAGTGGTGCGATCTTCACTCACTGCAGCCTTCATCTCCCGGGTTCAAGCAATTCTCCTGTCTCAGCCTCCCGAGTAGCTGGGATTACAGGCCCATCAAGCCTTCAGATAAGACTGCAGCCTCATTACAGACCTTGAACTGGAGGCAGCCAGCTGAGTCACACCTGGATTCCTGACCCTTAGAAACTATGAGATAATAAATGTTTACTGTTTTAAGCCACTAAGTTTTGGGAGCAATTTGTTACTTAATGAGAGAGAACTCACACATCCAGAAAAATAAGAGATCAGGCTGGGAATGTGCTCTCCCAGGAGGCAGGCAGGCTCAAGAGCCTGGAAAGGGGCAAGCAATGGGGGATGAACAGGACACAGAGTACACAGCTTGTGTCAGATGAAGATGCGGACATGGAGGCAGAGTAGGTAAAGGCTGTGCATCAGCCTGCCTGGGATCCTGGCTTCACCTCTTCAAATCAGCTATGTAACCTCCCCAAGTGTCAGCAATCTCACGAGTGACACGAGGCCCCTAACGGCGCCCCTTTTTCTTTCTTTTTTTTTTTGAGACAGAGTCTCGTTCTGTCACCCAGGCTAGAGTGCAATGGCACGATCTCGGCTCACTGCCAGCTTTACCTCCTGGGTTCACGCCATCTCCTGCCTCAGCCTCCCGAGCAGCTGGGTCTACAGGCGCCTGCCACCATGCCCAGCTAATGTTTTTGTATTTTTAGTAGAGACAGGGTTTCACCGTGTTAGCCAGGATGGTCTCAATCTCCTGACCTCGTGATCCGCCTGCCTCGGCCTCCCAAAGTGCTGGGATTACAGGCGTGAGCCACCGCAGTGGCGCCCCTTTCATAGGGATGATACACTGAAAGTGCCTGGAGTGGTTCCTGGCACGGTGAAACTCCAGCAGTTATGGCTGGGGCTGGAGGCTTAGTCCCCTCAGTGGGCTGGGGAGGAATGCCGTCCACTTTTCCTCATGCATTAACTGCTCTAGGAGCAGAGCAGGCTTTGTGCACGAGGCATGAGCTTACTTTTTGAGGTGGATCATTAGGTACCGGAGGGTTTCATAGTGGGCAGGAGGCAGCAGCATCAGCACTTCATGGACAGCTTCCAGCCTCTCATCTGCATTGGAGATTTCTGTGAAGTTCACGCATGATGGGTATTAGTTCAGAGTGTGGCATTCAAGTTTTCAGAGAAGTAACAAGAAGTTTTTGTTTTAGCCAGAAGTGGGGGAAGGATTCTAATAAATTCATGCAATCCAAGCACTGTTTCACTTAATCAATTTGTTGGTGTCCTGTGTCATTCAGGAAAGAGTTTGAGGCTGAGCACCACATGCTTATTGAATGTCCTCTGGGTGGCCAGAGGCTGGACACTGTCCTTGCCCTCCATGAATCTGTAAGCCAGCAGAATGCATACAGTCAGGGAGCATATGTGCAGACTGTGCTTTGCCTTCTTCTGAACACTAGATTTGCTAGAAATATCCCTCCCACAAGTTTTAGTTTAAACTGTACCACATACAGTAGTATTCCCTTGAAGTTGTCTAATGAGTCTTTCCCTAGCAGACTTCTACAACCTAATACATTTTACAAGGCAAGGACATTGGCAATGAGCCACCCAACTCAGCCTGCACTCACGGCACTTCTCACCGTAGCGCTGGCATGCTTAACCCCCGTGCACAGCCCAGGTTAGGAAGTAGAGACTGGACACATTAACAATGGGAGGAAGAGTACATGCTTCTGGCTTTTGGGTCTCTGATAGGTACTGGCAGCTACTCAAAGAAAACCCTCCTGCTATTCCTCCTGGAGTAGAGGATATCTAGATGCTAGAACCTTCTTTGCCAGGACCACTAGGACCCCAGAAGGAGGGAATAGTCTTACCGGGGTCAGGGCCTCGGCTCATCTGAAGAGTGCATCTCACACTGATCCCAGCCTGCCTTTGTGTCTCCCCACCAGGTATCCCATTACTATATTTAACAGCATACCTAAACTTTTCAACCTTTAAAGGTTTTTTTTTTTTTTTTTTTTAAAATAAAAACAACAACAACAACAAGCAAAAACTTCCTCAAAGTGAGCTTGACTTCTGTGTCATGTGTCTCAGCATCTGAATCTCCCTTTGGTCACTTTTGCCTCTTCCTGGGCAAAGTGTAGCCCTTTCCCCGAGACCTGCCCCCTTTTCACTCTATTCCTCTCTCCTACAGCAGTGGGCCCAAGTGCCAAACACTGAATGAGCAACCCCGGGCTGATGGAAGGCAAATCCTGATGTCCCATTCCTGGACGCATGAGCTTAGCTCTCCAAGCCTTGCTTTTCTTCTCTGTAAAATGGGATTATAATATTTGCCACATGGGGTACATGAGATAATTAAACTAGAAGGCACTGGTGAGACGTTCTAGTATACTGCTTGACACAGTGTATTCTGGCCTATTCATTTTGAACAGCATCAACAGACAAAACTTGGTTGTGACTTTAACTGATTAGGAATGAAATTCTGCCTAACAGATAAAAGTAGTTAATCTAGACCAAGCTTGTCTAACCCGCAGCCTATGGGCCGCACATGCCCAGGACAGCTTTGACTATGGCCCAGCACAAATTTGTAAACCTTAAAACATAAGATTTTAAAATAATTTATTTTAAAAATTATTTAAAATTATCATTAAAGCTATCATTAATGTTAGTATATTTTATGTGTGGCCCAAGACAATTACTCTTCTTCCAGTGTGGTCCAGGGAAGACAAAAGATTAGATACCCATGATCTAGTCAGTCCTCATTGAAAATTTTTTTTTTCTGTTACAGAAATATTCATGCTTTCAACATATAATAGGCCTGACTGTGTTGGTTCCCAGCATACAGGGAACAATGTGGACAGAACTGCCTGATACGTACATCAGCCCACAGAGTTCTTAGAATTGGTTCAACTCAGCTGTTGAACTATGCCTGGTCATCTATTTATTGTTGTGCCCTCACTTGACAAGACAGGCACAAATGCAACAATTTAAACAGTTCTGAGTTTTAATTTTCTGAAGGTCAAAAGCATTGTACTTAAAAATTTGGTATAAATAAAAAATTAATTTGAAGTACTTACTTGCTGCATCTATAAATTTGGAATAGGTATCATATGTGATGACAGGGATGGGTAAGTCTCTGAAATACAGTTTAAGGGCTCCAGTGATGATGTTTATGTCTGGATAGACATTGGCGGATATATCGGCCTTTTCACCATCTGAAAAACAATCAGTGATCCGAGTCCTAATTAGGACCTTATTTCACCAAGGCATGTACAGAAAGAAAAAAAAAAATCCAACGATGAATGCTCCCTGACAAGTCTCAGCTAACTCTTTTGGCTTCTAGTAACACTGAAGTGTAGGAGGCAACAGAAAGGAGTTTGGTGAGAGGGAGGTAGGCTCTGAGGGTTTGTGCAGGCAAACGGGTGATAAAACAAACTTCAAACAGTGATTTGGGTCCCAGCCCCTGGTAATTTGCTAAATGGAAATTTAGCACAATAATTTGTATTATAGACACTAAGGTTCATAATAAAATGACAATCTAATCTGAAACAAGAGAACATCAAGAAGCTCTAATACATCTTCACCAGTGTTTTTTAGACTTGGATTTGGAAGTCACGTTCACAAAATGATTGTTGAATAGTTTCAGTTCTTATTGTTTCTTTCAGGCTCACTGAAGGGTTTGTTTGTTTGTTTTTAACTTGATCCTTCCTCCCTGATCCTCTAGGACTTTAATCTGGGAAACTTTACTCTTTCCTCTTGGATATGTGATGTTATATTTCTTATCATTCTTTTTTTGTGTGTGTGAGACAGAATCTCACTCTGTAGCCCAGGCTGGAGTGCAGTGGTGCAATCTCGGTTCACTGCAACCTCCACCTCCCAGGTTCAAGCAATTCTCGTGCCTCAGCCTCCTGAGTAGCTGGGATTCCAGGGATGTGCCACCATGCCTGGCTAATTTTTGTATTTTTAGTAGAGAGGGGGTTTCACTGTGTTGGCCAGGCTGGTCTTGAACTCCTACCTCAAGTGATCCACCTGTCTCGGCCTCCCAAAGTGCTGGGATTACAGGTGTGAGCCACCGCGCCGGGCCTATTTTGACAGTTATTTCACTTCAGCACTTTAAATATATTATGCTAATATATCTGGTATTTATTGTTGGTCCAAAATTATTTCTTTGTAGGCAGTACAAAGGATCAGCACAGAAGTTTTGACCTGCTCCGTTTCCAACCCCCAAAGTGCTGGGATTCTAGGCCTCAGCCACTGTGCCCGGCCTATATTTCTTACCATTTCTAACAATAATTCTCAAGACATTTTTTGACTTTTAGTTTCACCATTAGGAAATACCAGTCCAATTTGTCACAGACTATGACATTTTTTGGATAAAAATGTTTTAATCATATAGGAATTCTTAATATCTTTTGCATAAAGAATTAAAAGAATAAATGCCTCAGCAAATTTGGTTCTGAAGATAAAAAAAGCTGCCGATGTATACAAAACAGTAAAAGCATAGAATATATGCCATGTTGATTTCATTATTTACATATTTAGCAAACAGTTATTGAGAATCTGTCATGTGCCAAGCACCATTAAGCCCTGATGAACCATGGAAAAGAGATACTCTCTGCCAACCAACAGTTCTAGTTAGACTGACAGTCAGACATGCAACTTAACAATGACAAGGAAATGGGAAGATTGCTATGCTGAAGAAGTGTGGAGAATGTGGGGGGATGTGGAAAAAGGAAGTGGAGCTCTGAGGTTAGCTTGGGGCAGTCAGCGAGGCTTCCTCAAGGAGGAAAGGCGTGAGCTGACCCCTGATTACAGGTGTTTGCCAGGCAGAGAGGTGAATACATTTCAGATAGACAGGACAATGTGAGCCAAGGCACTTCTTCATGGCAACAAATAGGGTGTATTTCAGGACTGCTGGAGTGTGCAGTACAGTAGGGAGGAGGAACTGGAGAGAAGTCTAAAGAGAGAGGAAGGGCTACCTCATCGATTTCACATACCACACTACAAAGTAGAGGCTCTAGCCAGTAGGCTCTATCCAGTAGGGGTTCCATGTCTTGACTGGCTGTACCAGAATTATTTGGATTGCTTATTAAAAATACAGATTCTTGGGCTTATCCAGCTTTCTGAATGAGTCTTCAAGTTGGGTCCCAGTGACCCATATTTTTAACAGGATCCCCAGGATGGCCATGATATCTGACTTAAGAGATAGTATGTTCTAGAGAATATACACCACAGTTATAAAGAACAAAAGCAGTTCCCTCCTACATGTCCACTGCCTTCCCCTACATTAGTGCTGGGGGTGCCCTCCAATCCCTATGATCCCTTCTTTGGAGCTTTGAGAGAATGAGAAGAATGGGATCCTGAGACAGCGGATGCAGATGGGTACTCCAATGCCACGTGGATTGTCTGCCCATTGACAGTGATCACTTGTCAATGGCTGCGAAGGAAACACTTCACCCAGTGAGTCAGAAACATGAGATTTGTAAGCCATTATTCCTCCGTTTCTTGAAGAACAACCTTAGTAGTTCTGAAACCCCATTTCTACTATGATTAAAATCTAGTTCCAAATGAGAAGGGTGTTAGGATGTCAGATGGCATTCAAGAAAGTACAAGCTTACCTCTGTCAAATGCCATTTTGACATCTTCAATGTGTTCAGTGAACCCAGAGACTCTGTAAAGGCCTTCCGATTTTAATCCTGTTAGAGAGAGAGAGACTGACTTTAGCTTCTTGAAACATCTAAAAAAAAAAAAAAAAGACTCTAATTTCATGTCTACACTACATGCTATCAGGAAACGAGCAAACACAGACAGTGATTTTATTTATCACACACTGTTGCATCAGAACTTGGACTTGTCTTTCTCAATTTCCAGGCAAGTCTGTTCTCATTTGCCCATGTAGCAGTGGAGATCTCAATGGAAATCCAGTCTTCATCCTTCCCTGCTTTCCAAAGAGAACTGATATTTAAGATTCTCATGGACCATTCCCTTACTTCCTTTCCTTTGTTCATGAGCTTGCTGGACATGAATTTCATCATTGTAGGAAGCAACCTGGCTTTCTTCCTAGCATCATCTTTATTAATTTTTGTGGGTACATAGTAGGTGTATATATTTATGGGGTATATGAGATATTTTGATACAGGCATAAGATGTGTAATAACCACAGCAGGGTAAATGGGGTACCTAGCATCATCTTAATCCATGTGCTATATTGTATGTAGCACTGTACTAGATACACACGTCTATGTATGTGGGTATCTAATCTGTATTACAGATTAGATTTTTATTTTATTTTTTACAATAAAAAATCTGTAATTTTTTATTGGAAAAAATTAGACTATTACAGCCTTTCATGTTTACTTGTAAATAAGACTATGTTAACTGTTTAATTAAAAAATGATTACTTGTTATACTTTTAGACAACTGATTATACAAACAGATGCAGGAAAATGAAGGTTTAGTTATTGCTTCTGGAAATTGGATCACTGCAAATTTAGGCTAAGAAAAAAGACATGGTTTCTGTTCTTGGAGCTTATTGATTTGTTAAGATATGTCCTAAAAACGAGTCAGTTCCCAAAAGTATGAGCAGGGATAAAGGACTGGATTTCAGACTTTGTATGTCACAAACTAGCTGCTATCAAAACTACAGCTACAGTAAAAATAAGCAAACAAATAGCTTCTGCTGCTGCTGCCATATATTCTGCCAAACTCTTGATAACTCACATAGTCTCCTGTTTTTTCATTGGGAAAACATTTATGGAGTATGTATTATCTGCCATATATAAGGGTCTTCATTAGGTATGCATCAGAGACAACAAATACATGGCATAAATCATGAATACTTCCCCTTATCCCTCCTGTGACCATGACAGATGCTCTTAGTTAATCTCAGCCCTTTTTCCCACGGAGCCCTATTTAGCCTCAGAATTCATCTCAGTTCCAATTGTTCAGGTGACCACTACTGATCAACTGGAGTTGTCACACAACCTGTGTGACATCCTGTGGGTCAGCCTGTTCTAAGATGTTGGTGCATATGAGCACATCTCATTCCAGTTGGAACATGCACTGCCACAGAGGCACAGACCCAGTGGATTATGGGAGCCCCTAGCAGTGAACAATGAACCCTGCCTGTTGATGGATGAATCAAAGTTCTGGCCTCTGGTAAGGCTCTCTTTCTGGCTCATAGATGGCCACCTTCTGTCACACGTCCTTTCCTTGGTATATGTGCATGGAGAGTGAGAGAGAGAGCTTGCTCTTTGGTGTCTCTTCTCATAAGGACTTTAGTCATAATGTTTAGGGTCCCTCCCTCAGGACCTCATTTAGCCTTAATTACTTCTTTGGAGACCTCCATCTCCAAAGACAATCACACTGGAGATTAGAGCTTCAATATGTAAATTTGGTGGGGCAGGGGACACCAACATTCAGCCATAAGATGCACTGAGTCACTTTCAAAAAAATCCAGGTTTTCACGGAACGTAGAAAAATCCATGCTTTTGTTCTCACTCATAAGTGGGAGTTGAATAGTGAGAACACATGGACACAGGGAGGGGAACACCACACACAGGGTCCTGTTGGAGGGTGGGGGTCAAGGGGAAGGAGAGCATTAGGACAAATACCTAATGCATACAGGGCCTAAGACTTAGATGACAGGTTGATAGGTGCAGCAAATCACCATGGCACATGTATACCTATGTAACAAACCTGCACATTCTGCACATGTATCCCGGAACTTAAAGTAAAATTAAAAAAAATCTATGCCTTATACTATATGCCAAGTTGTATGGTTTTGATTATAATTAAATGGGGGTAATTTTCCTGACTTTAGCCCATGCTTCACTGAGCAAAGCGTCACCCTGTATTACATCGAGATGCTTTTTTAAGAAGCTAATCTTTGAAGGAAACGATAAAGGATGGTTAGAGTTTGCCAGAGTAGCAGAAGCTGCCAGCTATCCTTCCAATATTTGTTCTCCCATTCTTCTGTTGTAACGGAACCTTTGATTTTTAGAACAATATCCATTGCAGTGGCCATTAAACTCTGGCCCGTGTGAGAGCAGAAGTGACATTTATAGCTTCTGTGGCCTTGAAGGAAATAAGTATGCTCTTTTCCACTTCCTGTTGAGTGAAATGCAGATGAGATGGTGGTGGCCAACTGCGATTGTGCACGCAGGATAGCACTCAAGCAGGACAGAGCAACAACCTGCAGTGCCTGGGTTCCTGCCACAGGAGAACAGACTATTCCTGGACTGCTCCTGGGTACCTGGACTATTACTGGGAAAAGAAATAGATTTCTATCTTGTCAAAGGCACTGTTATTCAGGGTCTCTGTGACAGCATTGAGATGTACAGGCTACATAATATAGTTAGACAGATTTGGAGGTGGAGGTATGGGTGTGGGTCATTTCAAGAAAAGGCAAAATTAACACAGATTGAGTTCGGTAGATTGGACATTGTACTAGGTCCATTTATGTATCGAGTCACTTTAATCCTCACCAACCACCTTATGAGGTACAGTTGATTCCATTCATATTATAGATGAAGAAACAGATATGCAAATGTAGTAAGTAACTTGCCCAAGGTCGTATTACAGCCAGTAAGAGACAGGGCTGAGAATTTAACTTCAAATCCTTGATCTTTTCACTCTACCACATCATACAGAGACAAATGAATATAAAAGAATATTTGGAGAACAATAAGGAATTTTTTATGGATGGAAGACAGGGAAAAGTGTTGGTAGTGGTGGCCCCACAGCTGGGAATGTGGGTGTCATACAAATTTCTCCCAGTCCATTCTCTGGTTCTGCTTGCATGCTTAGGCCCCTAATACCTGGGGCTCTAATCCCTGTGCTGTGACTCTTTTGGCATCAATTCCTAATTTGTGCTACTCTATCTTGCTCTTGTTCTAGGCAAACTCAGTGCAGTGCCCCCTATTCTTAAATGTTAGACATGTCAGTAATTATCATGCCTGAATTATCAGTTGTCTTTGGTAAGGATCACAATGGGAGGACCCCAGCTTCTTCAGAAAAGCCCTGATTGCAGGCTCTGGAGAGGCTGATAATCTGACCCCAAACTGCAGGGCCCGGGGCCACTTGTCCCAGCCACTCACCCAGGGGCAGGGAATCCCTCCTTTCCTCTTACCCAGTTTAGCCACTGGATTAATATGTTCACCAGATCCCAAAGCACTCATTAAGCTCTGTCAGCCACAGTGGTGAAAAGATAGAAGGCATTTCTTACACTCTGGGATTAAATTAGCAAGTTATCAGGGAACAGGATAGCTATGGTTTTCCCCCTCCATAGAAAAGGGAATAATTTCCTCTCTCTAAAAGGGTTGGGATAATAAGCTATGACATCCTCTTTAGTTGTGCTTTGGAAAAAATGGGGTAGTTGACCAATGAATATATATGTATAAAATATATTAAGCCAATTAGGACACAATAATGGATAGCCAGTATAACAGAATATGACACATGGCAAAAGTGGTTTAAGCCTCTATACATGGCCAAATCACCCAAATTACATCTGGCAACTTCAGTGAACATTTTGATACTGAACAGTGGCCAAAGAAAGCACAAATAAAGGAAAAGTGACTCATGTACAACATAAAGAACATTTTTTGAAATGTTTCTATCTTCCTTGTTTCCTTTGTTTTTCATTGCATAGATCTTTTAAATCTTTGAACTCTCCTCTTTGAAATAAACAATGAATATTAGGAGCACATTTTTATATGGTAGGAGATGTATGTGTTGCTCAACAATTTCTTATTTAACAGAAGCACCTTTTTTTTCAAAGCTCCAATTCAAGCCTCACCTCTGCCATAACCCTTCTCATTGTCCTTAAATAGGATTAAAACATTTTGCTTTGTGACTCCATGGTACCTTGAACACGGCCATCCACAATGTTTATTTATTTGCTCCCCTGATTGCCCACTCTAAAGTATGAATTTCTTCCATGCCTCAGCCTCCCGAGTAGCTGGAACTACAGGTGTGCACCACCACACCTGGCTAGTTTTTTAAAAGAATTTTGTAGGATGGGGTCTCACTATGTTGCCCATGCTGGTCTTGAACTCCTGGGCTCAGGCGATTGTCTGGCCTCAGCTTCCAAAAAGTGCTGGGATTACAGGCGTGAGCCACTGCACCCAGCTGAACTAAGAATTTCTTGAAGGTGAGAATGGTGACCTTTATTACCTCAATGCCTAGCATATAATAAATGTTCAGTAAACATTTTTTGAATGCATATATGCATGGTTTATATATACAATGGAAATTGATATAGCTGGTTGGATTGAGTCTACCTGTGACAGAGTGTGTGTGTGCGCACACATGCGTAGGTCATTTTCCCAACAAGAGTAGTAGAGCAACTCTGTTCCCTTGACAACAGTAAAAACAAACAATAAAAATAAAATCACTATACTACTATAATAGGAAGTATTTTCCAAACCTCTTGCTTCAATTTCCCGAATGCATATGTCCACCACCATGGGTCTCTGAGTGTTGTGAGCCTTCACAAGTGTTGTGAGGTCACAACAGTACACTTTCTTGATCCTCTTGAGATCAGGTTGGCAGTCATTGGGAACGTGCTTGGAACACTGTTTGTGTACGTTCAATCCACAGTCTGTAAACAAAGAAGCCACATTAGCCTAGCCCAGCCCTTTTGTCAAAGCACAACACAAATTATATGTTGCCAAAAATAAAAATATCACCACCCAAGGGTTTGACATATTTCTCTGGAACATCTGTCCCGTTTCTAGGTGATACTCTCTACAGGATAAATACAAGTATCATCTCTAATCTCTAAACCCTTATTAAATGATTCCATTTTTCTCATTAAGCCTTCTCTGTCACTGGACCTTAAGAACAGAACATCTGAGACAGCTTAGGTAATTGATCAGGTTTTTTTGTATATGTTTTCCTGTTTCAGGCTGGAACCCTTTGGGTCCACAAGTAGGTTTTTGGGTTTGGATTCCCAGACAGTCCTGGCTTATAAAGGGCACCTAGGGTTTGTTCCAGGCTGTTTCCTTTAAGCTCTTGATGCTCCTTGTGTGGGAGGCAGAGTTACTCTTTCCGCAGGACTCTCTAATCTTTGCTTTGAGAAGCCCATGACCATTGGTATCCTCTTCCCCTTTCCTGGAAGGTTGCCCCATAGTTTCCAATCCCTTCCTCCTTTGGCAGTTCGGGTAGGCCGCTTTCCTTTCTATGTGCCTTATTTTGACACCTGTGAGTGGAAATAATGCCTAACTATATACACCAGTAGGAGTACTTGAGAGTTTATAACAATGCCATGTAATGTAATGTGATGATTATTTATAAAGTTCATATGAAAACCCAAAGCTGAAAAAGGTGCTTTTAAAGTTCAATGAACACATGAAGAGCCTGTTAGCGGTCGATATCCACTGATGGAATTTCTCTGATGATAAAAAGGCACAGTTGGCCGGGCGTGGTGTCTCAAGCCTGTAATCCCAGCACTTTGGGAGGCTGAGGCAGGTTGGCGGATTGCCTGAGGCCAGGAGTTTGAGACCAGCCAACATGGTGAAACCCTGTCTCTACTAAAAATACAAAAATTAGTTGGGCATGGTGGTGGACCCCTGTAATCCCAGCTACTCAGGAGGCTGAGGCAGGAGAATCACTTGAACCCAGGAGGCAGAGGTTGCAGTAAGCTGAGATTGCACCACTGCACTCCAGCCTGGTGACAGAGGGAGACTCCATCTTAAAAAAAAAAAAAAAGCAGCATAGTCTACATTCTGCTACATTCTGAAAGAGAAAAATTCAATGCTATAGTTGTTCAAAGTTGATGTGCTGTCTACTCAGTGTCTTCTAATACTGTTTTCCTAGGCACAAAGAATAACATACATGTGCACACACAATAAGGAATACTGTAGTCATCTGCTTTATAAAATAGCACTTAAGCACACCAAGAACTTGAGAGGATCTAAACTTTTGTAAAATCAGTGGTAATTTCTAAGTGATTTTCATGTAATTTTTATTGGCTGAGTTCTCTGTCTACCCTCCTTCCAAAATAAAAAAAAAACAGTTCTAATTCATCTTTATCAACATGAGAAATTCAACAAAGCTCAAGTGACTTCAATAATATTTTGATACATCTATCTAGTGAATGCAAATTTTGGCTAACTGCGCTAAATAGAGTTGGCTGGGTTTCTTGTTGAATCCTCTTTTATAGAAGATCATAATAGCACCTACCTCCTGGCATTAGCCATGAGGCTCAAATAAAAGTTAATAAAGTGTTTAGCATAGCGTCTGAAATATAGTTAAGTACTGTATACGTGTTAGGTCAAATAAAATAAATAGCAAATATGGTGATAAAAACATGTAAGTATATCTGCCCAGCTATTCTTAAGTGATTTCATTACGAATTCTCAGTATGTCTTACAAACTTCATTTAATTTTTTTTGTTAAATTCTGATAAATTTATCATTTTAACCATTTTTAAGTGTATGGTTTGCTAGCATTAAGTACATTCACACTGTTATGCAACCACTACCACTGGCCATCTCCAGAACTTTTTTTATCTTCCAAAGCTGAAACTCTATACCCATTAAACAATATAACTCCCCATCTACCCATCCCCTGTAACTACCATTCAACTTTCTACCTCTTGGAATTCTACCCTAGGTACCACATATAATAGGAATCATCCATGTTCATTTAAGACCTAAAGCAACAATGTGTTTATGTAGAGTTTAATACTAACATTTTATTAAAATTAAGATGTTCTATAACAAATGTAAAAATACTCCATTTTTTACAAAGCAGTAGAAATCCATATGCTACAAATAAAGTCCAGTGCATTCTAAAAATACTTAAAAGATGTAATATATGGAAAGCTGAGAGGCAATGATGGTTCTTCCTAACCTTTCATGATCAGTTTTCAGCCTCCCTGCTGCTAAGAGGAAATATAAGGCCAGAAAGTAGCCATTGGAAAATACTAACAATATGGCCTCAGAAAATGTCTTATTTTAAAAAAACAAAACCAGAAAAAACCCCACAAAAACCCTTTTATCCCAGAGAAAGTTGAAAAGTTACTGTTCACAGCTAATATGAAGCCCAGAGTTTTGTTCTCATAATATTGACTTTGGACCAATTTCTTGCTGAAATTGGATAATACCAGCAATTAGGGATATTTTTGGTAGGTACAATATGGACAGGCCAAATTAATGACCACTGAGTAATTCAGATATTCTACCCCTTTGCTTAGTGGCTGAGCTGGGAGATACGTTGTGGCTCCTGGCAAGTCAGTCTTTGGTGTTAAACAGAGTTTCTGAATATTTATGGAGAAGCTGCTTCTGAGCTATGTTGACCACCCCTTAAGCATAGACCTGCAACGGGGGAGGTGGAACTACTTGAACCATCCAGGTATCAACACCAGTGATTGGTGTATTTACACAACAGAAGCTAGAAGCCTCTTCCAGGCAGAGAGGAGGACTTAGGGTTACAGGACGCTGTGAGCCAAAATGGGAAAGATCAACTTAATTAGTGTCATTACCTTATTGTATTCTAAATGCTCCTAAGATTTTTAAAAATCATATCCTAGCAAGGAAGAAGTCAGTCATGGTGTTGCTAGAAACCTGATCAATATCAGAGGAGGCTGGTCTTGCTCCCAGCCACAGGTGTTTGCCAGAAAAACCATGGCAACATGAATTAGGAAACCCAGTTACACATTAATTTGGCAACTCATTATCACTGTGTTAGATGTACCTTAATAAGATGTATGCTGTTAGCAATAGGTGTATACCTCCAATTCCAGATGGAAAATCACCCAGGCTTTCAAACTACTTTGAAAATATGTGATATCAAATCAAGGTGCATGGTTTCACTGCTAATCTGATGACAAAGAGATACTGAGTATGAACTCTGGAATCTGGCTCCCATTGAATCAATATTCTATTCCTTGCTGCATAGCCAAGGGCAAATAACAAGCCTCTGTCTTTTTTTTTTTTTTTAAATGGAGGATAATTGCATCTCCCCCAAGGTCTGTTGGTGAGGCTAACGACATGATAAATAGAGATTAACCGGTGCCTGGTATGTGGTAAATATTCACCAGCACTATTACTATTTTTATGTCTTACCTTTTGTAGTAACATGAGGTAGGAAAAAGTATGGCTTTTCTAGCTATGCAGTTCCATTGGAATTGATTTTTTTTTCTTTTACGGACTACTGCCTATTGTAAGAGGCAGGTAGGTGTTTAAGGAAATGTACTTTTTGTTTTTTTTTTTCTTTTCTTGCATAAACATGAGATATTCTTTTTCATTCCTGCAAACACTTGAAATAGTTTCCCCATTAAGCACAGACAGGCCTTGAACCCTGCAGGAGGCTAGACTTTTGAGCTAATCTGAGCACATTTCCCAGTTCTGGAGAGACATCCTCCAGCTCAGCACAGTGGCATTTTATATAATTGGAAAAGAAGAAAGTTCTGTGTCTACCTGAGCACCGGACCCCTTGGGCGATGAGCCCCCACATGAAATTGGCACAATATTCACACCAATGTGGGCCTCGGAACGTGTGGACCTGTGATCCAAAAAGAAGAAAAATGTCAGAAAGTTCAGAGTCATTTAAAGGCAGGTAGCCTCAGACATGTCAATGAAGATCAGCAGGAGCGATCCCCAACTGGGCTTTTCCTTCCAGTAAAGCAGTTGCAGACAGATCCTGAGAAAACAGAGATGTGCTTTGATCTTTGAAAATCCTTCATCGATCCACCATGCCCCAGGACAGAGTCAGAAAGAAGCGTGGAGAAACAGATTATAGGCCATGCCATCAGCTAAGGAGTAAGACTCTGACCACCCACAACAAAGCACTGTGTGGACAAACCCAAGATAGCCCAAGCTGATCGCTATAACCTGAATTTAGCTCAGCAAGTTCTGGAAGGCAGAACTCAATTACTGTGTCCTTTTGACTGAAGTTTTCCCATCTCTACACTATCCAGGCAGGTATAAATAAGACATGATTATGGGATAATTAAAAGGTTCCAAGTCTTTGAGTTACTTCCAAAAAAGGCATTTTAAAAAGTAAAGGAGTTGGCTAAACATGCAGGCAACCAATAAGGCCTATGGAATTGCTTTCCCCAGAGATAGTTTCCATATTCAGTAGGACTTGGTGTGGCCTTCAGGTAAGTAAGCTGAAAATCTTTCCTGGTTGACCAAAGTGCTGGTCTCATTGATCGATGCTCCCAGACAGTTGTTAAATATTCTGAATATCACAAAGTAAGGATGGTCTTATCTCTGATTATTGAGGCGTAGGTCCTCCCGTATTAAATTATGATTTAAAATGAAAACAAAACAAAGCAAAAATGCTGGCATGAAAGAGCTTTAAGAAGCAAATGTGGCCATGGTCAATCTGAAATGACCATAGGCAGTCTATTGGGGGCATACAAATGTGCACGAAAATGTCCCGAATTTTTACGAAGTTAAAATATCATAAAGCATTATAGAAGGCCTTTCAAAGTCATAAACCTCTATTAACAAAAGAAACGTAGACAATTTTTTTTTTTTTTTACAAACTGCTTTTATTTAACAAAAAAGCAGGATGATGAGTATGGTCACAATTTGGAAAGGTGTTCATCCGAGTTCTACTTAAGAAAAAAAGAGCCTCAGTTTGAGTTCTTTATTCATACATGCTAGTAATTGGGTGTACATAAAGAGGCAAACAAAATGGATCTGGATCTCTTCTAAGGAAACCGATGAGTAAAAGCAGAGAAAGAAGATAAGCTAGTTAATAAATAAAAAAGAGCAACTTATGACTGTGTAATAAAGCGAAATTATAGTAGTCTTTCTGGTATTTCAGTTTATCACACGCAAACTGCCTATTATATAGTTCCTGCTTTGAAAATGATGCCAAAAATTTCTCAACATTTTTCTAGGGAATGACCCTAAGAAATGACAAAGCATTTTTTAACAGGAATGCAGAGAATTCATCCCAGAAGGACTTACAGGGCCAAATGTTGTAATTCACTTAGAGGCTTACCAAGATTGAATGCAGTACTAAAAGAGTTCCTCAGTAAAGTATCCTATCTAAAGTTGGACATTTTCTAAATTCAGCAATCATACATTTCTTAATATTTTACTAGAAATGCTCTTAATTATGGCAGCAAAGTCAATTGTTAATCTGCTGTGAAGATCAATTAAATATAATAAAATAATATGTAAAATGCAACTCCAGAAAAAAAAGTATAAAAAGGGCTACAGAAGAAAAAAAGATGAGGCTGCTACTAGAGAGACCAAGTGGGGCCCAACCTTATCCAGAATGGTCAGGAAAGCCTCTTTTGGAAGGTGACCAGATGGAAAAGAAGAGCCAGTTCTCTTCCACAGGGAAAGAGAAAGGGACAGAGATCATTCCCAGCAGAAGGAATATATGGAGGCCTTGCAGGAGCAAAAGAACTTGGTGTGGTGAAGGAACTAGATGGCCAGGGTGGCCAGAACACCAAAAGTTAGGGGGAGAGGAATTGGGATGAAGTTGAAGGTAGGATAGGAAAAGTTACACAGGGCCTTAAAGGCTTTATTCATGAGTGTGGATTTTGTTTCAATCTAAGTACAGTAGGAAGCCCTTGGAGGACTTCACATAGATTTTTTTAAAAGATTATTCTGACAACTGTGTTGAAAATGAATGAGAGGGTGTTAATAGTGGAATAGACATGAAAACAATGTTGTAGTGTAGTTGAACAATGATAGAGCCTAACACCTGGATGCTGGCAGTGGAGATGGAAAGTGGAGGAATTTGAGATATATTTTGAAGATAGAATTTATAGGACCTGATAATAGAAGAAGTGTGGGCCTTTGAGGGAGAGAGGAGTCAAGAATGACTCTGAGATTCTAGCTTAGGAACTAGGTAAATGATGATACCATTTGCTGAGATGGGAAAGACACTCTTCTGGGGAGAAAGTGAAGAATTCCATTTTAGATGGGTTAGGGTTAAATGCTATGATATCCAAGTGTTAGTGTCAAATAGGATCTCATAGTTTGAGAGCTCAGAGGAGGAGCAAAGACCAGAGGTATAAATTTCACCATCTATGATGAATAGATGATATTTAAAATTGTGTGAATGAATAAAAAGTATGGTCATGCATCACTTAATGATGGAGATAGATTCTGAGAAAAGCATCCTTGGGTGATTTCATCATTGAGGGGGATCATCATAGAGCATACTTGCACAAACCTAGATGGTAGAGCCTACTACACATCTAAGGCTATATGGTATAGCCTATTGCTCCTAGGCTACAGACCTCTACAGCATGTCACTTTATAAATGCTGTAGGCAACTGTAACATAACAGTAAGTATTTATGTACCTGAACATATCTGAACATAGAAAAGGTACAGTAAAAATACAGTATAAAGGATAAAAAATGGTACACTTACATAGGGAAGCTCCATTATAATCTTATGGGTTCACCATGATATATGTGGTTCATCGTTGACCTAAATATTGTTATATAGCACATGACTATATTAAGGGTAGGGAGCAGAAAACAAAAGAGAGCTCATCCCCAAGCACTCAGTGTTCAAACATTTAGAGAAAACCAACAAAGTGTTCCAGAAGCCAAGAAGTGAAGAATGTTTTAGGGAATGAATGGTCAATTATGTTGAATGCTGGTAAGAGGTTCAATGAAATAAGTACTAAATATTGACTCAAATACATGGAAGTCAGTAGCCACCTTAGGAAGAGCAATCTCTTTGGATGGCTGAGGGTAGAAGTAAGACTCAACTGAACTGAAGAAGGTAAGGAAGTAGAGAAATATGTGGGTACCTCCTCTATCAGGAAGGCTGGCTATGATGTTCAGCAGAGATAGAGGATAGCTCAAGGGAGATGTGGAGTCAAGGGAGGACTTTTTTAAAAGATGGGAAACACCAGGGCAAATTGACTTGTTGATGAAATTGATACAATAGGTAAGAGACTGGAAATGCAGAAGACAGAAAAGATAAGCAAAGGAGTGATGATCCTCAGAAGTTGAGAAATGATGGAGTTTAGGGTATCTGTGGAAGCAATATATATTTAAGGAGAAGAACAGTTGAGATCTTTCCAGAATTCGTAGTAAGAGACACAAAATCTTCAGATTAAAAAAAAGCTAAATGAGACTCAAACCAGATAAATAAAAATAATCTGTATCTATGCCGATTATACTGAAATTGCAGAATACCAAAAGACAAAGCAAAATCCTAAAACAACAACAACAACAAAAACCAAAACAGGTTATCTTTGAAAGAACAGAAATAGGTAAAAATAGACTTTTCTTCAGCAGGAAGAGATGAATAGATTATTGAATAATTTCATCAAAGTGCTCTGACAAAAATATTGCCAACCTAACTTTTATACCCAGCTAATTATCATCTAAGAGCAAGGGTGAAATAAAGATATTTTCAGACAAATGTCAAGAGTTTCCAATCATAGATCCTCACTTGAAGAAATACTAAAGGATATACTTCAGTGAGAAGCAAATTGAATCTAGGAGGAAGGATGTCCAGAAGCAGTGGTGAGCAAGAAAACTGGTAAATGTGGGTCAGTCTAATCATGCCCTATTTGCATACAACAATAACAAGATGGCTAATTGTAGGAGACTTAAACACGGGGTAAAAAAATGACATGGAAGTTTGAAGGGGATGAAGAAGTCTAAAGTTCTCTTAATTTGGGAAATGTAAGAAGAGCTACTAATTAACTGAAGAATATTTTAAGTCAATTATGTATGTATTAAATTTTTGATAATTTAAAAAATGGTGGGATGAAATCCATTAATCAAAAAGAATATATGGCTGGGTGTGGTAGCTCATGCCTGTAATCCCAGTGCTTTGGGAGGTCAAGGTAGGAGGATCACTTGAGGCCAGGTAGAGACCAGCCTGGGCAACATAGTGAGACTCCATCTCTAAAAAGAGTTTGAAATTTAGCTGGGCATAGTAGCACATGCCTGTAGTCCTAGCTACTCAGGAGACTGACATGGGAGGATGGCTTGAGCCCAGGTGTCCAGGGTTAAAATGAGCTATCATGCCACCACTGTACTCCAACCTGGACAACAGACTGAGATTGTCTCTCTCACACACACAAATACATAAGGGAAAAAGAAATATAGGTTTAATTAAACCAATAAAAAGCAGGGAAGGAGAAAAAAGATGCAATAGAAAAGTACAGTGATTACAGAAAAAATCCTTATGTAACTCTAATCAGAATAAGTGGCTCTAATTCATCACAGAAAAAGATTTTTAGATAACATTTTAAAAATCCTTTCAAGAAACACAACTAAAACGTAACATGAGAGAAATGTAAGAAAGAAAGACATACCCAGCAAACTAGCCAATAGAAACCCAAAATAGAGCAAATATATATATTTGCATTATTAGTGATAGAGATAATAGAGATTTATTTTTACCAGAAGGATATAATTTTGAGCTTTTATATGACAATACAGTCTCAAAAATATACAGCGAAATTGAAAGACTTACAAAGATAAATTGACAAATCCACAATCATAATGCTTTTGACATCTTTCACAGAAACTAGTAGATCAAATAGCTAAAGTTGATCTATGAATACAAGAATAAACAGGCAATTATGTGTCAGGTGATACAGCAGAACATGTAGGAGATCCTATGGTAGTATAATGGAGAGAATAATAAATTCTTCCTAGAAGGCTGCGGAAGGGGATATTGAACTGGGCTTTGAAGGATGGATAGGAATTCACCTGCGTGGGAAAGATTGAGCAGGTGGGGAAGTGATGGTGTTGACTAGGGAGCAGATGACTTGAGGAAGACATTTACAGAAGAGGAAACAGCATAACCAAAGGCCAATGAAGGTGGGCTTAGGTTTTGAAAGGCATTCTTTTCCGGCAAATGGTGTTTAAAAAAAAAAAAAAAAGGAATGACATCACGTTGTTCTCTGAAACATCTTGAGTGGATGAAATAACCTCATGTTAAATATCCCTATATCTTGGGGTAAAAATGAAAATGTAATATTTAGAAATTAAGTGAGTGGCTACATGTTTACTAAACATGGAGAGAATGCATATTGACAAAATATAAACTGGCCTATTGTTTCAGGAAAAACAGGATAGGCTAATCACAGATTTTCTAAAATTTCACCTTTTTTGCCAATATTTTTAAAAATAATTGAGCACATCAGGATTGCATTTTAATGCTTATTATCACTGTCCATATTTACCAACATCCTTTCCCAACAAGTATCCCTACTGCCTTTGATCTCTTTTGTCCAGCCAAATAAATGCATAGACATCTCAAAGAGCAAGTAACGCCCAGTGTCCCCACACGGTCCCAAAAAAATAAAACAAAATGAGAATAGAGTGAGGATGTAAAGTTAAACATTATTTCAGGCCCATTGCCTACTTTCCTTTTTGGTGATGGGCCATTGTTTATTTTCATGACTGATATATTGTTCAATTTTCTTCTGGATCCACAAGGACAATCTCTAGACAGAAGGCTACATGTAAATGCTGAGGGCATGCTCTGAGCCCATTTTATTTGGCTTCTACTTATTATGTCTATTCTTTCATTGAAATACACCATATCTTAAAATTCACTGGTCAACTTTTTCCATTTTCTGAAGTTCATTGATTTGCAAGAATATCTTTTTAGAGAAAGAACATTTTGAAAACTTTAGGGCAGTAACTAAAATATTCTAGACAGGAAGAAAATACTCCAGACAGGAAGAATGTCTGTCCAAGACTATTATACTAGGCACGGTCTGCCTGGAATTCAAAAACCACACCAAACAAAAAAGATGATATTACACGAGATAAGGTATGTTTGACAAATAGCCCAGGAATGGCTACTTTGTAAAAACAAGAGCAAGAAGAGTCATCCAGAAAGATCTCAGGCATTTAGCAAGTATCCTTCAACATAGCTCTTTCTAAATGAACAGGATGTTATTTGTCTCATATCTGCTGAATCTGGAGGGCAGTATTCTCTCGTGGTTTTATACCAGATATGTTTTGATGGGTCAATGTAGACACCACCCAAATGTATTAATATCAGCTCAGCCCGGGATCTAAACTGTAAGAAGGAAAAGTACTGTTTATGACATGCTGCAGTTGAGAATTTTTGCTGTTTCTTACCAGTATACATCATGATTTCTTAGCTTTGGCACTATTGATTAACATTTTGGGCTGGAAAATTCTTTGTTGTGGGGGTTTGCCTCCTACGTTGTAGGATGTTTAGCAGCATCCCTGGCCTCCACCCACTAAATGCCAGTAGCGCTCCCAGCTGGGACAAATCACAAATATCTGTAGGCATTGACAAATGTCCCCCAGGGGTTCGGGGGGAGGTGGTGGGGGGTGAAGTTTCATTTATTGAGAAGCACTGGTATAGATGGAAACCTTATTGCCTCAATTTGTCATCTTATTATTCATATTAAAAATCAGAATTTTATTCTTTTGCTTTGAAAAGGAATTTTTGGGTCAGAGGCAGTTTGTTTGTTTGTTTAGCTACTTTATGTTCACAGAAGAGAGAGCTAAAGTCCCTTCCAGCTACATGTGGCTGGGTTCTGGAGGTCTAGTCTAGCCTTTGCTCAGGGCTAAGTGAGAGGCTGGAGGGCAGGCAGCCTATCCTGCGTCACCCAGGTCAGCAGCACAGTCAAGGCTTCCAGATCTCTGCCAAGGACTTTTCCTATAATTTACTGTATTTCCCACAACCATGTGACATTCATCTCATATGAAAAATTAGGTTAAACTTTGGACTCTCCCCTTTTGCAAGACCAGATGAAGTACTAACCTTGAAGTGACCCTTTTCAGATGTACGAAAACACAGCAGAGGTGAATCAATCTATGACAGAGACTCTGAGTTCCCTCTGAAAGGCTGGCCAAGCAGATGGGGCAGGAGAGCTGAGTTTCTCAAACCCGGCACCACAGATCCCTGGACTTCTCATTAGCAGCTGCCCTAGTTTAAGATAGGATTGCATTTCTAAAATATTGATTGTCTCAAAGTTTTCTGGGAGTCTCCCCATTGCATAAAGTAAGATATCCTCATGCTACTTAACTTTGGTCAGGTTTATGAGCACATCAACACGCACATCCTTTTGACACTTCCCTGCTCAAAAACCTCGAGTGGCTCCCCATTGCCAGTGGTGAGGTTTCTCTGTCTCAGCACTACTGGCATTTAGGGCTGCATAACTCTTTGTTGTGGTGGCCTGTCCTAGACGTTTAGTAGCACACCTGGCCTCTACTGGATGCCTCTGGAGGAAGGAGAGGGAGAAGGAGAGACAGAGGAAGGAAGAGATAGTGAAAGTAGGGAGGGAAAGGAAGGAGGGAGGGGGAGAGAAAGAGGGAGGGAGTTAGAAGGAGAAAAAGAAGAAAGGAGGGAGGGAAGGAGGAAGAGAGGGAGAAACTGGCTCCAGGTATACTCCCAGTTCCTGTTTCCACCCGTCCCTGAGTTCTGAGTATTCCCTGGAGGCTTTATGAGACCATCCTGTATAACAGTCTATTTAGCTTAAGATAGTTTCCAGGGGTTATATTACTTGAAAACAAGGAGTTGGTAATCATTATAGGGGTGGAGCAGGCTGAAGTAGGAGGTAGACAAAAACAGCTCCTCTTCATAGCACTCTGGGAGCAGAAACAACATTTTTTTAATAAAACCATATATTTCCAAACCTGTTTATTCCAGTCTCACTTTGAGTCCCTCATTTTATATTTAAGGTGATGAGTTTTGCCTTTCTTTTGAATTTTCTTTCCAGACGTGTTTCTGGCAAAACAGCCTTTTCTGATTATTAACTTAAAAAAAAAAAGCCCCCAACCATTCTGAAGCCAATTTCTGCCTGTGTCAATTTGCAGGTGCAATATGCAGCCATCCCTGTTCTCCAGGCACAGAAGTAGCATCAGATGGACAGAAAAGGGTGATGGACACCTGGGAGCTTGACAAGAAGGCAAGGCAGACAAAATGCTGGGAATGACACGAAGGGCTGACACACTTTTATGAGGTCAAGGGGGAAGAGGAAGAGAGAGGGGCTTGCATGCGGGAAGCAAAAAGTCTTCTTCCAAAGCAAATGACCACTAGACTGAGAAGAATGCAAAAATGAATGAAAGGCCTAGAAATCATCAAGGAGCCACAAATCCAAACTGGGAGCTGGTGGTGCTGCCATGTCCTGGACAGGTGTTTTAGTGGGAGCATGGGGACATATTCTCAGCTTCTTGAACTTCTAGTCCTGGCCTCCAGGATAGCATGGGGTGGGGGTTGCATGTTGAGAAGGAGCATGCTACAAGAGCACACTCGATGGGGTATGCCATGGGAACGGGGTGCTCCTGGTGTATGCTCAGTCTGTCAGCAGAGTGGGGGACATATAAGAGTAAGTAGGACAACAATTTCGCCTATGTCCTGATGGGACGCTTTTGAAAGGCACCACACAGGACAGCTGTAGTGAACTGGGACAGATCCCTCCTCCCTCTTACCCGCCTGCTCCCACGGATCAGACACGGGGTAGCACTGCACAGTCACCATCCCTGGCAAATGGGGATTGAGAGCTGGCCCGACACATCCTGGTAGGGCCTCCATCTCTCCTGCACCATCTGATGACCCTGGCAAGGGCCCACTCCCTGGAAGGACTCTAGTACAATGAACACAAGCGCATACAACAAACAAGCCACACAAGGGGGCAAACTGCAGGGCAGGGAGTGAGGAGAGGGCTCCTAAAGCTCAACCGTAGGGAGATACGGTCCCCTGCTTTTTGCCAACGTGAATGAACAGCTTGCGGGCCAGGACCTGTTCTAGACACTGGGGTTTCTGCAGTCAATAAAACAGACAAAAATCCCCACTCCACGAACCCTCTCTACCCACCCCCCCCTCCCATCAGGAGTTTCCCTCTGGTAAGGGGAAGGCAGGCAAACAAACACATAAATATGTACGATGTCAGCTGGTAATCAGCGCTAGGGAGAAAAGGGAAGCTGGTACAGGCTGGGCAGGAGGTGGAAGGGAGGTGGAAAGGGAGTGGGGAACACACAGTGAGGGGAGTTAGAACTTTCTGGGCCTCTGCTCTCCATCCATATTCCATATGGGGAAGAAGGAAGGGTGTCCTGGAAGTGCATGGGGGTGGGAGAGAATTTGGTAGGAAAGAGTGATGCAGATCCCCATGCAGACTGGAGAGGCTGGGAACAGGAACAGCAGGCTGAGTGGGGGAAGGGTCTACTCAGGAGATTCTGATGGCTCCAGGGCCCAGGAATCATCATCTTTCCACCCTCTGGCCCACCCCAGCTGATGATTTAAATGTGATGGACTCCTTTCTGTCCCCGAGGTCTCTCGCCTGTACCTTATTCGCTCCTGGCACATTTCTGACTCCAAGTTTTCACTCCTGTTGTTTGCATAGCCCGGGTGCTCTTTCTTTCCCCTGTATAACCATCCTTGATCTATTTATCTACTTGGGCTTCAGCCATCTTTCCACCTACCCACGAGGATTCTTGGTTAAGGCTGAGAGAACAACTACACTGCCTCTTACACAGGATCCCCAGCACCAGGGAGTCCCCTCCTCTTTGAATGCTCACAGAAGCTTGTCTTTTAGTCCTGTTTTTTTATACATCACCACGGGGTCAGCTTCAGGGCACATGTGACCTGTGTGATTGCACAGAGCCCTGTCCTTAGCATGGTTTGATGCGCTGCTGTCACAGTTTTGTAAGTCTCAATAATTTTTTTAAATAAGAACCTCACATTTTCATTTTATACTAGGTCTCACACATTACCTGCCCAGTCCTGCATAATCAATCACACATATTAGTGTGAACTAATAGCTACATCATAAATTTGATTATAAAGTATAACATATACTCTGACTATGAACCAGCTACAGAAAATAGACACTTTCGACTTACTACTAAAAATGGAAGCTCACCAGCTATTTTAAAGTTTTTTGGTGCCTCTTTTAATGAAGAAATGCTTGGTAAAGATAAGAGACAAAGAATAAGTTTCACCACTTTCTATCAGAGCAATGAAGCATTGATAAGAAAAATCCATGAAAACTTTTCTTTAAAGATGTTAAAATCAATAGCCATGGAAATTAGCAGTTGTGCTTGGACCAAGGGGTTGACACTTAGGAGCAATTAGATTACATCTAAAGACCTTTTTTCATGGACATAAAAATCTTCAATGAAACTGTAAACTTCAACATTACTGACAATGCATCCTTTAGGGTTAGGCTAGAGATCCTTCCTATTGAGGGTTCCTGAAAATGTCAATTACAGTTCCTATAACGGGTTGCATTGTATCCCCCGAAAGGTGTGCTTCACTCATAACCCTGGGTCACTGTGCATATGACCTTATTTGGAAATAGGGTCTTTGAAGATATAATTAAGATGACATCATACTGGATTAGTATGGGCCCTAAATCCCATGGCTGGCAACCTTATAAGAAGATGACTGATATACAGAGACACACAGAGAAGGCTATATGAAAATGGAGGCAGAGATTGGAGTGGTGTGTCTACAAGACAAAGAACCCCAAGGACTGCCAGCAACCACCAGAAGCTAGGAGAGAGCTGCAGGGCAGTTTCTCTTTCAGAGCCTCCAGAAGGACCCAACCCTGCCCATACCTTGATTTCAGACTTCCCAGCCTTCAAAACCATGAGCAAATAAATTTGTGTTGTTTTAAGCCACCAAGTTTGTGGTCATTTGTTATGACAGCTTTAGTAGAAAGTACTTTTTAAAAGCTGTGAGAAAAATGTGTGAAATCTAAATCTAAATCATCTAAGTCATCCATTTACTTTTTAAACAAACGAGGGATATAAACCAGTATTGGTTACAGGATGGAATACATTCAAGGAAATAACCACCATCAGGCTTTATTTCATTTTCTCTTACATATAATTAATGAGAGAAGAAGAAAGAGGTGGTAGAAAGACAAAAGAAAGAAAGTTATGAAGAAGAGAGGGTAGAAAATAAAAAATTGAAGAAGCTAGATACAAAAATACAAGTGAGAGGCAAAAAAAGATAATAATAGATGCTAACATCAAATGAATACTTACTGGGTGCCAGAGACCATGATAAGTGACTCGCATGTGTTCTTTAAACCTCACAACACTCCCATTTTATAGATGAGGGAACTGAAGCAGAGAGAGCTGAGCTCTTTGGAAGAACATGGTGTGGCCAGGAGTACTACGCGGGCTAAAGCTACCTCAGCACTGCGCTAAGTGTGGGGAGGAAGCCGAGCAAGCCGACTGCCGGGCCTCTGGGGTTGGCTGGCCTGAAGATTTTCAGAGCTCAGCCATAAGGTATTATTAGGGTGGACCATTCAAAAGAGAGCTGTTCCAGTTACAAGAGTGCCTCCTTAAATCAACTAGATAAACAGAGATGCAGTTATAAAATGAGCTAAATAACCGAATGGTTTTTCTCTTGACAAACAGTTTTCATTTTAGAGAGGAGTCTGTTAATTTCACCATTCCTCCAACAAATACCTCTCAGTGCCTAGTAGGTACAAGTAACCCTAGGAAATCCAGGCTTTAAATGAGCAAAGATTGCATCAGCACACAGTGTTGAAAAGTATACAATTATTACATGCGATGAGGTGCAACTGTCCTTTGGTTCCCAAAGCTTTTGTTCTCAGAGCTGAATTTTACTTTGCTTAGACAAGCTTTGAGAAGCAAAGGCAGTGACTGTGAGCTTTCTGAGAGAATAGAGCACAAGGTCCCAACTTAGGGAATTTGGGCGTTTCTATTCATTCCTCTTGACAAAGTTCCTGGGCAAAGCAAAGGAAAGGGCTTTTTACCTGGGGTAATAGTTCTGACTGGGGCAAACAATCTTGTTATGGGGTAAGAAGACAAACTCTACTGGCAGATTTGAATGTCAGGTAGGAGGGCCTCTAGAAAAAAGTGCAGACAGCACCTAGCAAAGCCTATTAGCTGATGAGCATGAAAATGTGATTATTTGTTCTTTTTATTGACTGCTTACTATATGCTATGCACATAGTAGCCTCAAATATTAACCCAAATTACAAATCAAGAAGGCTTGCGAATAAAGCCCATTAGAAGTTAATGTAAATAAAAAGCCAATGTAAAATTAAGGTCTGAAACACAAATTCCAAGCAGATGGCAGGGACCTAGGATAAGAATTTTCTTCCTTTAGTTCAGTTCAGTGGCTTGTCCCTAAAAACCGGCCACTGTATTTATAGCCTGAGCCTGCTTTTTGAATGTTCTTCCAAAAACCATGTAAAGTTTCCACCTAGAGTTAGTTGCGGGTGAGGAGTGGGGAGATTGAGGGTGGAAAGGGCAAGGAAGGACAAAGGGGATGCCTCATCCGGCCCCTGCCACTCATTCTTAAGGACAGTGGCACCAACAGTACCATTGAATGCCACAATCAACTGTCACAGCTACTTGGGGTCTGCTAAGTTTCAAAGATGTCTGTTTAAAACACGGAAGAGAAATGCTCCTGTCTGGCTTGTGTACTCCTCTTGAACAACTTCTCTATTTTGTGCCTTTTCTTCTTTCAAGAGCTATAACAGTGAATAGCTTTTGAGTTTTTAAGCAAATATTAAAAGAGCTGCTGGCGTTTTCCAGTGATAAGTAATATATTGTGTTAGCAACAGTACTACTTAAAAAATAAGATTTAACTATCTTTTAGTTCTAAAATGTCTTAAGATTAATTTTCCATTCAGGGATCTAACATTAAAAGGACTGAAATTAGTTTTGAAAATATCAACTATGTATATTTGTGTGTTTTTAACACAAGCTCAGACACAGAATATACATGGAAAAGCTACTCCATGCAAACATATTATAGTACAGCATAATTCCAATTGCTTAAAGCCAAATGAATTGGAATTTTCAAGAGCAAGAAAAAGAATTTACAAGTCCATGAAGATCCATCCTCTCATCACTAGTAGTGTATCCACAGGATGCAAAAAAATAAAGGATTTCTGCTAAAAATCAGAAAAACACTTTCTTAAGGCCAAAAAAAACTAATGAGGATAAAAATGGAAAACAGAGTAAAAAAAAAAAAAAAACGGGAGGCATTTAATGCTCCAAATTAGACCTGTCAATATTCAGTGATGGGAGAAATATGAAAAGCTTTGGCATAGAAGAGGACCTATACAATGCAATTCTTCACCCTAATGCTAAGTATATAGGGCTGTATAATTCCATTCCTCAGTTCAATTATAGCATGCAAATTCCTGAGCTGCTGGCTTTCTAAAAACAGATGCAGGGAAACAGACCAAACTAACACCAATGTATATTTAATAGATGAATATTTGTCCTTAGAAAGGATCGGAATATTTGTCCTTAGAAAGGATCCCTCGTCACCTCTGACAAAAGGGTTATCTAATTCCAAGAGTCACTTGGGTTACTGACCCTAAAGGAAACAAGAATTTTTTTAAAAGAAGACAATTCACATTTTGCTTCTCCTGCCTATTGTTGTCTTCCTGGATCCTCCATCTCCCCTCTCCCCAACTTTCAAACTGCCAGCTCACTTTTTGGGGTGAAGCCTCTAACTCTGACCTGTCTCTCCTCCCCTCAACTGCCATTCAAGCTAGACAATTTGGCATCAGCATCCCTTTCCAGCCCTTCTTGGAACACTTGGGCAAAGGAAACAGGCCATAATTTTCTGATGGCAGGCCCCTTCTACAAGTACCAGTCTGAAACGAAGATAGCGGTCTTTCCAGTTTATAAATTCACATGGGAAATTCCACTTAACCCCTCACCAGGTTTCCAGATCTTTTTGTTTGTTCTGGTGAGCAGGATAAAGGCTGTGACCAAGGGTGCCCCCCTGCTAGCCGTACCCGGAGCACAAACAAAAGCTTCTGGATGGCATCTCCTGTCATTATTTGATTTCACAGCTGTCTACGCATAAAGGAAAGGAGTTAGCATCACTGAAAACAAAAGACAAAACACAAAACGAGAAACAGGCAACTGTTTTCCCTTGCTCGGAGACAGCAATATTCTTTACTGAGTGGAAAAGTACTGCTCAGCTCTCAGCAGAACATCTCTGACTGAGAGAGATTGGGCATGCTCTGTGTTTATTTCACTGGACATGGGAACGTGAAGTGGCAATGGGCCCAATTCTCCAAAACTAAGTCAACATCCAGATAAGGTGTTTCCACGCATAAGCACTGAGCAGACTGCTTTCTGAGGTCTCCAGTTTGAATTGATAGAAAGCACGGGTGTTAAGCTTATAGCTAAATGTGGAAAGCAAAGGAATTCATTGTCTCTTGACTTTACAGTCAGAAACCAGATGGAAACTATACGCTGTACCTTCCCACCTGCCCTTTTGTAACAGAAGAAGGAATGCAGAGGCTTGCTTACCTTAAAGTTGTGTGTCTTCTCATAGTTGAAGTGGTTGTCGTTGTGTGTGAGGGCTGCCCTTCGAACCAGGGAGGAGATCTGTGAACACGCAAAGAGTTTGAGAGGGGGCCAAAGAAAGCCGCCTTTGACACCCACCTTCACCCCCAAGGCTACAGCCAGCAGTTCTTGGCGTTTCCTGCCCTGCTTAGACTTCCGAACCACAGCACACTTTTTCTCATTTTCCAGCCACAGTTCTTCAGAGAACATAGTGCCTGGATCCCAGATCTTTCTAGTTTGCTCTGCAGAGCCCAGGAAGCCTTGTGCTGTCAGGATTTTCGAATCACAGCTAATGTTAGGCGGCAGATTTGAGGCAGCTGGGTCCTGTCTGCAGCAGCCTCCGGCATGTGACCTGAAAGGCCCAGTTTGAGTAATGGAGGGGGCCCGGCTTCTGAATAAGGATGGGCCTGTTTTGTGCTATTTCTTAAGGCCGACGTGTGCCTGGAACAATAGCAAACATTCATGTGCACGGCAACCCCCAGAAGCGGTATCCAGTCAGCCACTGAGGATTCAGGAAGGCAGGGGCCGGCAGCTTGCTTTCTCCTGCCGCAGCACATTGCAAAGGAGAGGCCTCTCCTACTTATTAGCACATTTCACACTCAAACACACCAGCGCACACACCCCCCAGCCAGCTCTGATGTTCAAAGTCTGAGGCTGCATCCAATTAATCTGGGGCTCTGAACCCCATCCTGGGCTGAACTCCAACAGATTAAACCTTTAAACCCTGATGACTGTTTAATCTTATAGGGGTAAAGCCTATGTCTCTTTATTAAAAATCTGCCTTAGCACTTGAAAGCTTAATTTTTATTCTTATGCATGCATTACATTGGAACAGTCTGAGCACCAAATGGGGTTTCAGAGGAGAGCAAAGCTTTTCCACTCTGAGTTCTGCAAAGTTGCAGAATAAGAGGCAGGATGTCTTGCCTCAGGACACTCCCCCGGCTCTCCTGTCCTTCCTGCATGAACAAACTCTGCTCAAACCCACACAGACAAGACAATATTCCTTACCTAAAATCAAAACATCATAGTTGCTTTTCTTTTAAATAAAACATCTTCAATGTTCATTCTGTTAGTGCCCAAGCCTATAAAAATGGCCTCCTTGCTCTCAAAAGCATCATCTGTTTGATGGTCTCCCATGACCCTAATTCTTTGATCCTAGGTCTCCCCATGAAAAGAAGTAGGGAAATCCTGATGTCTTGGGAGTACTCCTGACTCAGTGGTGAAGATTAATGCAGCTAATGCCAGACAGTAAAATTAATGCTTTAGGAACTAGAAAACAAGATCTAGATAACTGGGCCTTTAGGTAGATGGGCAGTCCTGTCCTCTATTCCAACAAGGGCCCCATGCTGCAGTCCCTCCAAGCAGCCTTGTGAAGAGTAACCAAAGATCACTCCTTCCCATGTGTAATTCTTTATTCCTGGTAAACACCATGATTTTAACTTGGTTCCAAAGTTCATCCTCCCGTTTCATCCTCTCATTACCTTCAATAATAACACCCAATTTTTACGTTAAGCTATTGAGCACAATAATTTACGCTGTGTCAGAGGACATTAGAGTGTGTCAAAGGCACTTAACTCATTTACTCCGCAGCATATGGGTGTGAGGAGCAAGATTTTTATTCCCAATTCTTTTGGATGAAGAGATCAAGGCACTGAGAGGTAAAGCAATTTGCCCAAGGACATGCAGCCTAGTTTAAGTGGCAGAACCAGGGCTAGAACACAAAGCATCTGTGTCCAGCGCCCATGCTCCTCAACACTGTGTCCTGCTGCCTCGGTACACCCGTGTGCTGCCTCATCCTGCCATCAGTCCTGACAAATGCTTTATCTCAGATATTGGTTGAGTCTGGCCTCCCCCTACCTTTCTTTCCCCACATAACTCAGACCCTTGTTATCTCTCCAGTCCACCTTACACATCGCTCTACAACAATCTTCCTAATCCACCCATGCTTCTCCATAGCTTAACTGTGTCCTGGCATTGCTGGTTTTTCATGAGCTGATCCTAATGTACCCAGCTCATCCTATTTCCCTACACTCCCCTCCACAAATCCTACAACATCTCTTCTGTGACATACTTAACTGCTAACCTTGGTAGCTTGCTCTGTTCTTTAGAATATTCTAGCATCCTTTCAACATATCTACATTTTTACCAACATTTACATTCTAATTCTAATGCTACCCTTTCCAAAAGGACTTCCCCAGACTCCCTACTGAAGGCCAACTGTGTCCTCTGAAATCCCATAGTGTTTTATCCACATTTTTCTGATTGCACTTGTCACTTTGTCTTGTATTATAGTGACTATAACAGCTCTTATCCCTGCCACACTGAGAACTCACTGTGACATGCTCTATGCTTAGTTCACTTTTGTCTCCCCTACAAAAGTGTCTAATAAGAGTCCTTGCCACAGTAGACACTGAAGAAATATAAGTTGCTAGAAAGCACGTGTACATATAGGAAGCCAGGGTTGTGGAAGAAGGTGTGCAAAGAGGACTGCATGGTGTGGGGTCTCCAGTCCCTCCTGTGACCACCCACCCACTGCCTCAGCTTCCAAAGACAAGGTTCCCTCCAGGGGTCTACCCTCTTAATGGGCTTCACCAGGCTCCTTGGCCCTTCTTCCCACTGTCCGATTCTGAAGGACAACTGTTATGGCAGGGGTTAAGTGAAGGCTTGGCATACCTTTGCAGGGCTTCCCATCTTAGTCTACAGGTAAAAAGATGGAGAGAAGCAAAAAGGGTCCTTTCCTAACCTTCACTGCTAGCAAAGCGAGAGAGACCTTTTGATGGTGAGCCATTTGTGTAAGGGCAAATTCTATGATATGGACTGGACTAATGACATGAATATGCCATGTTTTAGAATCTGATCAAATAACTATTTACATGGAAAGTGGCCAAAAGAATCTCCTCCTTTTGGTCTATGGATGGTTGAATACAATGAGATTTAACATTTTTTCATGTCTGTGCTTGTATGTATAACAAGTAATTTTTATTTCCATTTGTGACAGTGATTTCTTTTTCAGCTATTGATTCAATAGAATTTACCCAAACACAAGACACATTCAGACAAGTGAAGGAACCACACACTATTCCCTTAGGATGCTTCTTTACAGGGGACTAGAAGTGTTAGCCTTTGAGCGAGCATTACTGTGAGCAGTGTGGGTGACCTCAGATCACCCTCTTATTAAGGGAAAACTGATTACAGTAATCTCTTGGCGAAAACTTCTCTCTGAAATAACCCCATCACACAGAGCTCTTTTTTATCTCAGCTCCTCAAGGACAGCTCCTTGCCTTCTTTTATATGCTCCGTAATGTCTAATATAGTGTTCTCTATACACAGTGGACATTTAATACGTTTGCCGACCGTCTTCTTCTAATGAAAATTTCTACCTGACCTATTTTAATATATACATTCATGAGATGAAGCACATTTCCCTACACGCTCTGTTTGAACCAGGGATTCTCACTGGAACGAATGGTCTTTTGGGCCAGATAATCTTTTGTTGTGGGAGGCTGTCCTGTATGTTGCAGGATGTTCAGTGGCATTCTTCGCCTGTATTCACTAGATGCCAGTAGAGCCCCTCCCTCTAAGTATGTAATAAAAAATGTCTCCAGACATGGCCAAATATTCCCTGGGAAGCAACACTGTCTCCAGTTGAGAATACTGGGCTAAATTAATAACACAAATATTAATATTTATATCATGCTTACTATGTGCCACGTATTATACTCAGTGCTTTGCATATATATATTTTTTTTTTTTTTTAATTTTTATTGGTGTTTTTTTTTTTGAGACAGAGTCTCGCTCTGTCATCCAGGCTGGAGTGCAATGGCATGATCTCGGCTCACTGCAACCTCTGCCTCCCGGGTTCAAATGATTCCCTTGCCTCAGACTCCCAAGTACCCAGGACTATAGGCACGTGCCACTGTGCCTGGCTAATTTTTGTATTTTTAGTAGAGATGGGGTTTCACCATGTTGGCCAGGCTGGTTTCAAACTCCTGACCTCAGGTGATCCACCCACCTTGTTCTCCCAAAGTGCTAGGATTACAAGTGTGAGCCACGGCACCCGGTCCACTTTGCATATTTTGACTCATTTCAGATTTAAAACCCTACGAGGTAGGTACTGCTATAATTACCCTTGTTTTACAGATGAGGAAATGGAAGCTGAGAGTTTAAGTGACTTGCCCATGGCCACATAGCTGGTAAGTGGTAGAATATAGGCACAACTAACTGAGCCTATCTTTCCCCAAAGCCCCGAAGAACAAGTGTCTTTCCTTCTACTACACTTAACATAAAATTTACCATTTTAACCATTTAAAAATGTAAAATCCAATGGCATTTAATGCATTTACAATGTTCTGCAACGATCACCACTACCTAGTTCCAGAACAATTCATCACCCCAAAATGAAACCCTGTACCCATCAGTACCACTCCTCATTCTCTTCTCCTCCCAGCCTCTGGCAAACACCAATCTGCTTTCTGTCTCTATGAATTTGCCTATTCTGGATATTTTGTATAAAGGGAATCATACAATATATGGATTTTGATATCTGGCTGCTTCTTTTTTCTTTAGATATTTCACTTAGCATGTTTCAAGGTGCATTTATGCCGTGGCATGTATCAGTACTTCATTCCTTTTTGTTGCTGAATAACAATCTGTTGTATGGATATACCACACTTCATTTCCATTCATCAGTTGATGGACATTTAGACTGTTTTCACCTTTTGGCTAATTGTGAACCATGCTACTAAGAATATCCTCATACAAGTTTTGTTTGAATGCTTGTTTTCAATTCTTTTGGGTATACACTAAATCAATGCTTTTAAATATTGTTTAAACAGTCTCTCATCCCCATAATACTTACATTAAAAAATATGCAGTGGTTGAATGCTTGAATTACTCTCTTCCCCATTATAGTCTGTCAATGACTAGCAGGTCTGGTGTTCCCTGAACTGGTTTTTAAATAGGAGACTTTAGTTCTCCCTGAGCCCACTGTGAAAGCAGGTACTACTTAAGATACTTCTGGAAGTAGGTGGGGCTATAAATAAATGGTGACATAAGCTCACCACTTCCTTTTTTCTTCTTTTTTTGATGAATAAAGGTTGGGATTCTATTTTCTAAGCCCTCTCACTGTTCTTCTTTCTCTCTACAATTAGGATCCTGGATCCAAGAAGGAATCAAGTAACGAGAAGGCAATGAGAGGTTGTCAGATAAAGGCAAGGAGGAAAGGGTGGGTCAATGGGCAGGAAGACCTGGGAAAATGGAGCCCTTTAGGGTGTCTGTGGACATATCAAGTGCCCAGGAAAGGAATGGTAGGAGAAAGACGAATGCCTCTCTCACTACACTGGCTTTAATAACCTAGCATCATAAGCCCAGAAGGGACCCTAGAGGTTCATCTAAGCAACGGCTCCTCCTCCACCTGGCTTCAGGCAGGACCACTTCTCAGATTCTAGGGACCACAACATTGTGCTTTATCAGTACCAATTTCTAGAAAGGGTGATTTGCCACCAGTCCACAACCTTTCCACAAACTTCAAGTAAATTCCAGTCCTACATTTTAAGGAGGGCTCATTGAAAATGTCATCACTAGTCCCTGGATGTCTTCCTGTATTCCAACCACGGTGTCTGTGTTGCCAAGAGCTCTACAGTTCTGTTTACTGAGTCTGAATCTTCCTTAGGTATTGACCGCCCGAGCTATACTCCTATTCCAAACACTGTCCTGCTGTTGCAGCCTTCTCTGCTTCATGGCAGTGCATGAAATGAAAATCAATATTATGAATGATGATGAGGGTGTGGTGAGGAGAGTTCTTTAATATCCCACTGGTGTTTGTGTGAACTGGCCTGTGTCTGGAAAAAAAAAGGTTGGAGATGGATCAAAAGCCTGGAAAAGTTCATGTGCATTGATCCAATTATTCTATTTCTAGGATTCTCTTGAAAAGGTCTTCAGACTAAGATCTAGATAGATAGATAGATATAGATATACAGATATTCATCAAAACAATATCAAGAAGTGTGAAAAAGCCTAAATAGTCAATATAGGGGAAAAGTTAAATAAATTATGGCATAAAATGTAATAGGGTATTATGTAGACATTAACAAAGACAATTAAAAGAACATTTAATGATGAGAAGACTTGCCTCTGGTATAATGTTAGGTGAGAAGTAGGCTCCTGAGCCATGTATAGTATAATTCCCAGATTTGTAAGTAGGTATACACAGAAAATATCAGAAGAAAACACACCAAAATACATTCAAAATACATTCAATCAAACTGCTGAAGATAAGCAACAGTTACCTTTGGGTGGAAAAATTTTAATTGACATTTATTTTCTTCTACATTCTTTTCTATATTTTTTTTGAGTTTCCTACAATGACTATGTTCTTATTCCATTATATAAAAATGATTTTTAAAGTATATTATAAAACTCTTATTAGATTTAGTGTGCATAGATGATAAATTCTTAACCATTGAGCTTGTCTAATCCCTCCTCCGCTTTTTACGGAGGAAGAGACCAAGGGCCAGAGAGGTTCCACAATTGCCTCTTATCACAGAGCTATTTTACAACTAAATCTAGAAGCAGATTCAGACTCCAGCTTGTCCTACCTCACACCCGCAGGCATCAGAAACCCCAGAGGGCTTGTTAAAACATACTGAGCCCCAGAGTTTCTGGTTCAGTCAGTATGAGATCAGGCCAGAGAATCTGCATTTCTGATCGGTACACAGGTGATGGTGATGTTGTTGGTGTCGGGACCACACTTTGAGGACCCCCATTTTATCTTTCCACTGAAACTGTGGGTCGCAGCCTCGCCTGATAATTAGAACACACACACACACACGCACACACACGCATACACATACAAACACCCCATGCTCAAGCTCTACCTCTACCCAATTAAATCCAAATTTCTGGAGATGGGGGCTGGGCTGTAAAAATCCTCCAGGGGATTGTAATGTGCTCTTAGAATTGAGAGTGACCACACTAATCTCAAGTGTTTCAGTTCAAGGGGATTGCTAGAAAAGATGAAAGTATGAACATAGTCAGTGCTATTGACTAAATCCCCTCCGAAGGAATTAATATTGTTTCAAACACAAAATGTGATCATGTTTCTGCTCATGCTCACCCCACACCCACCTCCAATCATACCACTTAAAACCTCCAAAGACGATTTAAGGCAAAGGCAAAAATCCATACCATGCTCTGCAGGGGCTTGTGGGGTCTGGCCCCTGCCACCTTTCCAGTCTCGCTTGCCACCACTTTCTTCCTGCTATCCTGAGAATGTATACACACACCTATTAGTATGATTTTAAAATTATGACCTAGGGCCCTCACTAGCCTGCTAGCCTTATGAAACAGGCCCAGAATCAGGTCTCCTGAGGTTCTTTCCATGGAAATCCCTGGCACCACATGTGTGGCAGATTGGGGGTGCTGGCCGCCCACAGCCCACTGACACAAAGACTCATTCCTCCTCTCTGTTCCTAGAGGAATTTTACAAACATCTAAAGCGGAAAAATTATTTTTAACCTACCTATAAAAGAAGAGTTCTATTAACTCTTCTCTGGTGACTAGCATGATGCCAACATTGGCTTGACACTCAGGAAAGTTTTGTTGCAGGAAAAATAAACATGCCCATTTTTCAGCAGCTCTCTGTCTTCCTTTCCTTCCATCAGAAATGATTTCGACTTTCATGAAGAGTTAGCATGCTCTTTTTTTTCCCTTGGCCCATTGGCTCATTCCCTGAGCATATGTCTGCGGTACTGGTGTTGGGTGATGACACTGGGTGTCCCGTTATTTCCCCCAAGCCACAAAATGTTAAATCCTGCCCAGATCCAGGAATATGCAGCAAAATGCTGCAGCCATTTGTACAGCCCTGGATGGCGTGGGAAATCTATACTTTCCTTTGTTTTCATGCTCTGTGGGTCACACTAAAATACTTTTAATGTTGGTTGGTGGTATACTAAGGGTATGCCTACTACCTATTTCTGTGTCTAATATGTGTGTGTGTGTGTGTGTGTGTATATATATATTTTTGTTTTGAAAATCTTCTATGAGGATTTTGAGGGGACTGGTGGATAAGGAGGTGCGGTGATGTCCACTCTGGTTTTTTGCTATGGCATTGTGGATCTGGTTCTCTATTCCCTTTGGGAAGAGAAAAAACTAGAAATGCTAAGTGAAATAAGCTCCAATTGCCGAATGATAATCCAAGGGGTGGTTTTCTTTTATCAACTCAGCCTGCTTGGTCCTATGTACTTTGAACCCTCTCGCATACTGCCAAATGAATCATCCTTGCCTTTCCTAAGAATTGCCCGTTTGTTATATTTTTTGTGGTTTTCAGTCCTGAAAGAGGAGGAAGACAACAAAGACATATAACTAAACGCAAACATGTTGCCATGGCGCCAAAGAAATGAGAAAGACCAGGGTGGGACCTGCCGTCTTTCCTGCAATTGGGCTAGTTCAAGCTGTATAGTCCTGGTTTTATTTGAGGCCATTTAAGCATCAGGTGTCAACGATTAACCCGGCTCAGTCCTAAAACTGCTGCTGACCTCCAAACCTGCTGCCTTCTGATCTGAGACAAGGTTCCTTGTCTCTGATGACACACCATGCCCAGCTGCCACGCCGATTATTCTCCAGGGACAGATAGCTACTCTCGATGTGAGAGAAACAAAAATGCCGAACGAACAGTCTTATTGCCCCTCCTAGAATGCAATTTGCTTCATTCAAAACAGTCACCGTTCACCCAACCTGAAAGGCCTGTATGTGTGCTGAAATGGACCAAAGTACCTTGTTTAGCAGCAAATAAATAACCTGATGCTTCTTGGGTTGGTTGATCGTGTAATGCTACAGTTGCTGTCCTTCCCACATGATACCACCAACCAGCTGTTCTGCTGAGACTGATGTCAAAAATTGTGGCTAATTTCTGATGTTTCTCACAGACTTTTTAGATGTAGAAATAAAAGATACTCCACCTCACAGAGGAAGACTTTGTGTTGCATTAAGGATCTTGCACATTTCAACACGTCGTTGTTATTATTTGCTTTTTTGTTTTGTTCTGTATGCAGTTTTTGAGAGAGTCAATATTAACAACAACATATTTTAACATCAGAGTGTAGTAATCCATTTCCTTAAATACGAACTTTAAAAGTCTTAGTCCAATTTCTCAAATGCTAAACTTTAGAAAGTATGGTAGGGTTATTCTTGAGAGAATGGAACATTTGTTAAATCAAACTCCTTAAAACTTTTGTAAAACTAAGATCCAAGTAAATAGTGTAAAACCTAAGGGAGAAGCAGCTATTACGAAGTTCCCAGCTACTATCTTCCTTCTTGCCCTAGATGACTTTCTTCTCATATTCCATATTCATTTGCTTTTCTCTGTATTTTCCTTGCTGATATATGATGCAATTCCCCACTTCTGGCCAAAGAAGTAAGTGCCCCAAATGACTGACATGTGGGTTTTCCTACAAAAGTCAAGACACTCAATTTCTAGCTTATGGCATCAAACTGCAATATGGATGTTGGGTGTCTTTCTCAAACTCCGCTCACTCAGGGGAGCCTGGGAAATCCCTGTGAAAGGCCAGACATTTGCCAAATTGCATTTTCTTGTCCACTACTTTCTTGTCCAAATTATGGCAATTTGCAAAGCAGCACTACAGAATGTACCAAACATAGCCTCCAGCTACTCCTTTACCAGGTTCTGTGGTCAGAAGTTGGAGTAAGGTGCACCTTTATCTACAGAAAAAAAACCCAAATTAACCGGTTGTTTTCTCCATGTGAACTGCCCCATGTTAAAAACAACCAAGATACCTATGAAACAGGTTTTCAAAATTTCACAAATAAAAATATCTCCAATCCCTACTGTGCTTTTTACAGTGAACAATCACCCAAACAAAATAGTCCTTGGCGCCACTCACAGCTGTGCAGCTGATACTGCTCAATATAGTTCTTGGGGATATTTACGAATGCAGTAGTCCTGAAACATGGATGCTGACACATTCCAAAGATAATCTAAGTTTATTTCTGGTCTCCTGTGTGAGTGGTGGCTGGGATTTCCAAAATCTACAATTGGTCCTTGTATCTGTGTTTGGGAAGACTAGCTCTACCAAGCATAGGACCATGTTGCCCCTTCCCAAATGGAATGTCAGAGTGTGTGTGATGATGCAGACACCTCTCAAGCCACTCCCTGCTCTGCAAAAGAGACTGTCATGCTAATGAACAAGTGTAAATATTCCAGGGGAAGACAGTTCAGTCTGAAATGACCACATGCAATTTGGCCTATGCTCTGTTTTAATGCAATACAATTATTCTTGGATATGCTGCAAACATAGCTCCTTCCTTCCCTCCCTCTCACCCTCCCTCCCTTCTTTCCTTGCTTCCTTCCTTTCTCTCTTCCTTCCTTATTTCAGCAAATAATTATTGAGCATCTATTATTTATCAGGCACTGCATTAGGCCAGTGAGATAGAACAGGGAACAATCACTCTTAGAGAGTAGACAACAAACAAAACTAAGAAGTACATTATATATTCTTTTAAAAAGTGTTGGGAACCATGAAGAAAAACAAAGCAAGAACAAGGATAGGAAGTGATAGAGAGGGAGGTTACAATTTAAATCAAGGTGGTCAGAAAAGGTCTCATGAGAAGGTGACATTTGGAAATTTGGGCAAATATGGGCCAGAGGTGATAGGTGAGCCGTGCTGACATCTGGAAGAAGAACATTCCAGGCAGAGGGTACAGCACATGCAAGGCCATGAGATAGGAGCAAGCATGGTAGGCTCAAGAAATAGCAAAGATCAGGAACAGCTAGAGTGGTAGGTGCTAGAAGGTGAGGTAAGGGACCTAGGGCCTTCTGGGAAGGAATGGGACTCCCGCTTTCACTCTGAGTGACGTGAGCAGCCACTGCAGAGTATTGAACAGAGCTGTGGTATCATCTGAATGACTTTACAGAAGCATTGCTCTGCCTGCTGTGTTGATGACTGTAGAGGGGCTAAAGTACATGCAGGAACATCAGCTAAAGGCTATGGCAGAAATTCAGCTAAAGGATAGACAGTGGCTTGGATGAGGGTGGGAGCAGTGGAGGTGATAAGGAATGGCCAGAATCTGGATATTGTTTCAAGGTAAAGTCTACAGGATTAGCTGACAGGTTGCACGTGAAGTGCACACGAAAGGAAGAATTCCAGGTAATGATGCAGTTTTGGGCATGAGCAACTAGACAGATGAAGTTTCCATTAAATGAGATGAAGAAGACTCCAGGAGGAGCAAGAGTGAAAGAGAAGGCCAGCTGCTCCATTTGGGGTATAGGAACATTGAGACAGTTGGACTTACAAGCCTGAGGTTCCTGGAGAGACAGATGCCAGAAATCTACTTATGGGTGGGTGGATTTTAGAGGAAGAGAGTTACTGCAGATAGAGAAGAGCAGAGACCTCAGGGCTAGGTTCTGGGACACTCCAACCATTAAGGGGTCAGAAAATTGAAAAAGAACTAGTCACAAAGAAAGACAAGGAAAGCTAACGCTCATAGGACAGATATGATGGGGAGTGAGAAAGGACCACAGGGGTTAGCAATATGAAGGTGAGTGATCACCTTGACAGGAGCAGTTTCCAGAAGCAGTCGGGGGAATCTGACTGCATGTGTTTTAAGAATGGGAGAAGAGCACTTGGATCAGAGACTACTGGACAGCCAGTGCTGGGAGTACCGGGGAGCCAAGTACTGCAGTAAAAAGAGTAGGAACAGGTGGGATCCGGAGAGCTGGCTTGTTTCTCCTTTTAAGAAAGAAAAAAAGCTACTGAGCTTTCCCTTGTCCATCATAAAACCACACCCCACATAATAAAGAGTCTGACTCCATTTTTATTGTTTGACTGCTTACTGATTGCAAGTCAAGAACAAGGCCAGTGCACTCCCTCCCTTGGTGTTGGTGGAAGTTCAAACCATGCAACCCCGGCTGGCATGAGAACGCTTACGCAGCTCCGCCTCCTAACCACCACAGAACGCGGAGCCACTCCCAGCTCTCTCAAGCCATTTTATGGACCTGCCTGCGGGTCAGTCCTGCTTCCCCCAGAAAGTCGCATCATGTGAACAATAAAACTTTGTACATCCTTTTGGTGGGAGTATGGCATCATCAATCTCAACACCAAACAAAATTTTGGGTAGTCGGGGGGGTCCGTTTGGTTTCTGTGAAGATGTCATGGCGGCCCATTGGAGCTGAAAATCCCCTGAGATATGACCTATAATGACCTATACCTCCTCCTACTCCCTGACATGTTATCAATTCTCAGAACTCAGGACCCATGCTGCAAAGACATGATATTCTTTTGTGAAGAAGAAGCACACATGCTCCCTACCACTTAAAACATAGTGGTAGTTTCTAAATCTTACTAGAATCGTATCAGCAACAAAATAGAAAAAAAGAAAAAACCTAACAATTATTGAGCTCACGTTGTGCCAGGCAGGTTAACCATTTTCTCATTTATCTGCACAACAGTCCTATGCCACCAGTATTATTACCCTCATTTCAGATATGAGGAAGCTAAGCTTAAGAGACTTCTCACTATGCAAGCTTGCACAGCTAATAACTAGGAATTGAACCCAGAGCAAGCTACTTCCAGAGTTCATTCTCTTAAACTTCATGTGATTCTGCCTCCACTTATCTGTCCCCCACTAGGGTATAATATCCTAAGAACCCTGGACTTCATTTTCTAATCTCTTTGGTACCAAGAAACATAAAAAGCACTTAGCAAAGGTTTATAGATAAATGTGTGTGTCTGCAAACCTCCTGCTGATTTGCCCAGGTTCTCACAGCCAGTTAGTTGTAGAGTCAGGACAAAAAGTCAGGTCCTTGAACTAAAGGACCAAGCTCTTTCCCCTATGCAACAACAGATCTGATCCATATCCATGCTCTCCCACACTGCACAAGTTAAACAACATGCCCTACCCCACCCACTACACACAAACACGCATATCGAACACAGGCAGGAAATTGCCAGACAGTGTATTTTGTTAAAATCATCTTAGGAAGTAATTTGGCCATGTGTATAAAGAGTTTCAAAATATTAATATCCTTTAAGATTCAGTAACTCAATTTCTAAGAATCTATCCTAAGGACATGGTTTATAGCAACGTGATTTCTAATGTGAAAAATGGAATATATTGTGCATGCTCTAACATTAGGAAATAGCTACATACATATGACACTCATGCAACAATAAAAATGATGCTTGTGAAGAGTACAATAACATGGCTGTAATATGCTTCATAAAAAAATGTAGAATACAAAATGATAACTATACTATGCTTACAGGCATATTTAAAAAATCCCCATGCATAGAAAATCACTGTAAGGAAACAGACCAATGTCTACCTTTTTTTGTCTTTTAAAACTTCTTTAATTATATTACGTTTATAATTGGTATGAGAAAAAAAGAAAAACTTTGCCACAGCAAAACCAAATATTTTTTCCCAGTTTTGTTTTGTATTTGATCTAGAAGAAAATGTTTCCCTTAGGGAAAAAATTAGGCACGTTTCAAACAAAACTAGAAACTGAATAGATCTAAAGTATCAGAGTCTTTTGTGATCTAGATCTCACAGCTGGGATACATTTGCAGAAACACTCAGATGTGCAAAACAAGTGGTTAAGTAACTTTATTGGAAATGAAAATTCTTAATCTAGCAGGTATTAAGGAAGGATTCACTTTCTGTGGGACTTAAACTATGCCATTTTAGGGCCTCTATTGATAGAAATGAAAATAATTCCAAAATGTAAGAGAGATCACTATGACATGTAAAAACATGATTTAGATTAAATCTCTGAAGAAATTTTCATCTTTAGCCAAGAGAACTAAAAGTTTTTAAATAAAAATACTGTATCATGCTGCTCTAATCATATATATTATTGTTTGAAAGGCCAGGGGATAAAAGAATAATGAATATTATCATGTTCATTATAACATAGATTTTTCTCCAAATAAATTTATCTAGACCCAGAAAATTACATCTCAATATGTAGAGTATAGCTATGATAATTTTAGCTTTGGTAATCCATCCTTCCTTTCTTCCTTCCTTCCTTCCTCCCTTCCTTCCCTCCTTCCTTCCTTCCTCTCTTCCTTCCTTCCTCTCTTCCTCTCTCTCTTTCTCTCTTTGTTTTGACAATTTCACTCTGTCTCCCAGGCTGGAGTGCAGTGGCACGAACTTGGCTCACTGCAACCTCTGCCTCCCAGGTTCAAGCAATTCTTGTGCCTCAGCCTCCTGAGTGGCTGGGATTACAGGTGCACCCCCAACACCTGGCTAATTTTCGTATTTTTAATAAAGACAGGGTTTCACCATGTTGGCCAGGCTGGTCTCCAACTCTTGACCTCAAGTGATCTGCCCACCTTAGCCTCCCAAAGTGCTGAGATCACAGGCGTGAGCCACTGCACTTGGCCTGTAATATTTCAGTAATGATTTGGGATGGAGGAGCTTCCATTTTACATAACCCAAAAGTTTTCTAGTTTAATTTTTGTTTACTTCAGTCTTATAATAACATGGCTCCATTTAAAATTTTTTTATCAATAATGGAAGGTTTCCAGCCATCTCCTGAAGAGTTGTGTAAGAAGTCAGCACTGTAATTGGCCATGTGCAATTTGAGTTGGAAATGCAGTGTGCTTATCAAACCTGTGGTCATAGAAATGGCAATTAACTCTAAAAATGGTGACAAGTTTTTGTTTGCTAAGAATTTCTTGTTAGGAAGACTCTGGAGCTAAGTTGTCCAGGTTAATATTCCTGCTTCCACCCTTCCCAACTGGGTGACCTTGTGCCAAGTTATTTAACCTCTTTGTGCCTCATTTCCTCAATGTGAGATGTGTATTGTAATAGCAGGTTCCTCAGAGGATGAAAAGTGCAACTTAAATTATAAGTTGGATATTGCTCAGATCTACAGCTGGCACCATTTTATATAGGTGTGTGCATGTGTAATTTAATGAATAAAACTTTCATGATTATGCAGATGATGTTTTCAAAGTAAAGCATAATCTTAAGGTGTTGACATCTGAGTTTAGCTAAGACTACATTTCCTTCATTTAATACAGTAAGAAATCCCTTTCTGATCTGCCACAATTCCTAAGCATAAAATCATTTTAATTTGATCAGAATCACCAGAAAGCTAAGAAGAAGCTGGAAGGATTTTAATCACAAATGGCAGTTCTTCAGAGGCACTTGGCAGAATAAACATGAAGTTGCATGAAAGATGTGTAAATGCAGGCTGTGTCCTGAAATATTCTGACGATATCAGAAGGAAAAAAGGCAAGAAGGGGATGTGTTTTAGGATGTGAATTTATAAAAACAAACAGAATGAAGGATTAGGTTGCAGCTTAGATTGGTCCTGGGGATGAAAACACGGCTGGCAGCTTTGGTCCTGGGCTCCATCCGGCATCGCACTCAGGGAAGAGCCTCCCATACTGCTGGAGAATGTGGGAAACAACAGCAGGGCAGCCTGTGAACATCTCCATGGGCTCAAAACCTTCACATTCAGCTTCCTCACCTTGAACATGTAACTGGGTGCTGGAAGCAGATGGAGCTCCCTGTTCCTGTGATGCAGCAGGCTTCTTTGAGAGTTATGAAGCAGAGGACACATTTCTCAGCACAAACCATCAGCTACATTCAGGAGTCACCTGGCCAGCCTGGGTGTATCATGAGTAGCCATTTTCAAAGGCAGTCACACCAAATCTAACCTTGATGCTTTAGACTACACCTAGTTCCAATGGTTCTTAGACTACTCATAGGACACTAAGCATATTTTATGCAGATCCACTTTTTTTTAATAAGCTCCAGGATACATGTGCAGAATGTGCAGGTTTGTGACGTAGGTAAACGTGTGCCATGGTGGTTCGCTGCACCTATCAACCTGTATGCAGACCCACTTCTATATCATCCAGTCAGGTTTCAAATTCATGTTCCTTAAAATATTAGTTGCTCTGTGATTAAATACAATTCAAAAAGTCAACGTATATCACTTTCTTGGAGGATTACAGGCATATCACTGTTTTAGAACAACCAGCATTTTCCAAACTATTTGCAAGGCCAATGAATACCTATCAGTACTAATGTCCGGGAAACTAATACTTGATACCTCAGGATTGTTGTGTTGATTGAAACAGGCAATACACATAGTTTCTAGTGCCCAAAACAAAATAAGGGCTTAATAAAGGTTAGCTATGATTATGATTAATCATAACTATGCTTTAAATAAGCTTAGCTAGCCATCCTGCTGTACCCTGAACAATGCACACATAAGAAGACCGGTGTTGGTCCTGTCAACAAGTCCTGGGTGACAGTGTGGGGAGTGGAAAAGGTTGTTATGTATCCTTTTTCTTCTATGAGGTGAGTCATTCAGGGCCAGTGGAGGGGGCAATGCTAGTCAAAGTCAGCACAGGATTACTGGCCACACCCGATGGCATAAGTTACAATTCAGCCATGTCGGTTCCAGGCAGGCAGGCAGGCAGGGCAGGAGGCACCACTGCTGGGCACTCAGTTTCACATCTATACACCAGCAGAGCTTGGACACATCTCTGGTTCTCGTGGGCCCCTCCGAGCTGCTATGATGTCTTGCTAGTCAGAGCCCAGGGTGTCATCTGAATCCCAGCATTCCACATTGTGACCTGTTTAACTCCCTGTTGCCAGCGAGTCTAAAGTCCCAAGATTTCCAGGCCCTCACCCAAAGTCTTAATATCCACCCACCTTATTTTCTAAAGCCATCTGATGGATAAGAAACCATCTCTTTAAACAGTCCTTTACCCCCAAATGACATCTTAAACAATCTGAGTCCACAGGAAACTGCCCTTTTACCCATTGCCCTGAGCACTTCCAGAAAACTGTTGCGCTCTGGTAAAAGCACAAAAGCCAAGACCCTAAGGAGAAAGAGTGTCTGTGGGGTGGGTGGAAGCATGAGGGTTATCACTGCTTTGGGCATACTTGTGTGGTTGTAGGTGGTTACTCTGTGGTCAACTGCTTTGCCCTGGTTTACTTACATGGGCTCTGTTGCTCCATTAGGAAAATTCACTGCCACTGGTCTAGCTGGTAGCCAAGGGTTCCTCTCAAAATTGGCATAATCCAAGAGAAGCACTAAGTTCAGAAAAAGAAGGGAGCATTTTCTTGCCACAATGTTGCCAGCACATTCTAGGTGTATTGGGAGGCTGAGGACCTGGTTCTTCCCTCACAAAAAGAAATGATAGATATTAATGAAAATGATGCTCAAAGGGCAATGAAATAAGGTGAGATTTCCTTGTGTTGGAATTCTAGGGTTCATTTTCTAAAAAACTGGGGAAGTGGGGTTTTCTAAACAGCTGTAAAGCTCTTTTACATTCCTCTGTTCAAAGTGGAGTGGGGAGGTAGGTCTCTTCCTTGGGAACCTGGATAAACTTGTAACTTACTTCAACTAATAGAATATGATGGAGGAAATGCTATGTGATTCCTGAGGCTGGGTCATAAAAGGCAATGAAGCTTCTTCCTTGTCCACTGGCATCTTTGCATTGGAGCCATGAGCTGTTATGCAAAAAGTTCAACTATCCCAAGGCTGCCATGTTTGGGGGAAGCATAAGCTGCATGGAGAGGCCTCATGCAGGCACTCTGATTGACAATCTAGCTAATATCAGTGTGCGAGAGTCTTCCCAGCTCAGGTGCCAGATGTGTGAATGAAGGAGATGCCCAATGATTCCAGCCCCCAGATGTTGAGTTCCCCTCAAGCCTTTGAGTCTTCTCAGATGAAGCCTCAGACAGCATGAAGCAGAAGCAAGCCATCCCTGCTGTACTCTATTCTAATTTCTGACCCAACAGAACACGCAACCATAAGACAATGGATATTTTATACTACTAAGCTTTGAGGCGGCTTGTCATTCAGCAATAGTGTCCAAAGCAGGTTTTGGTGATATGGCCTATAGCAGCCCTTTCCACTCCTGAAGTGAAAAAGCTAATGTCCTTGAGGACCAAGCACATATGTTTGTTCAGGTTTATGCAAACTCATCAAGTTTTTAAAAAAGAATTAACGCTCAGCAGTGTTATATATGGCAGTAAGTTTTATGTAGAATGCATTTGTATTTTGGCTTCCTGCACAAACAAAATGCATGTGAAACAATGACTACATTTTTTCTATTATGAGAAAAACACTGTTCCAAGTATGATATTAAAATAGGTTAAATGAATAGGAATTTATAGACACAAATGTTTCAGTGTATATGACAAAAAAGGTATTTTTTATGATAGAAATATACAGTTACAATTTATTATATGTATGTATGAGACACTGCTGTAGGCACTTTGCATCCTCTCTCTTCCTTCCTTCCATCCATCTATCCATCCATCCGTCCGTCCGTCCGTCCGTCCGTCCATCCATCCATCCATCCATCCATTCATCCAATGAACCAACCAATTAACCAACAAACCAGTTAGACAATCAAGCAACATTAAGCGGACAATTCCTATGTGTCAGGTTCTGTATTAGGCTCTGGGCATCCAAAGTGAAATAATACCTAACCTCTGTTCTCATTTAAGGTAGTTCATAGACTAGAAGAAATGTTGGCAGCCTAGGAAGTCTGACATCTCTAAAGCTTTGCTGTTCATCATTACTGTGCTCCACACATGAAACATGAAGGCCCCTTTCTCTAGGCCTATTTTTTAGTCTTTGGCTATTCTCCATATCCTGAGAATATAAACATTTATTGCCTGAAAACAAACAAGTCTTCTGCTCAGTATATAGCTTAAATTTTGAGTTTGTATGTGTATAAAATCCCAGTAAGTTGGGACCATGACTCTAAACTTGGACCTTCCTAGAATACAGTCCATCTCATCTGATATCATCCTTCTTTGTTCACCTGGCTAACTCCTAGTCACCCCTCCATCCTCCCCTGGGTCTCCCACTCTTTCTTTTGGCTCTATTCACCCTAAGTTCTACACGGTGGTGTCTGTCTTGCTAATCACTGTATTCCTGTCTTTAGCACACTGCCTGGCTGTGTAGCATACATTACATGTTTCTAAATGAATAAAGAAATGAGTAAACTAAGGGCACGTCCTTGAGAAATATATATTTGATTGGTTGCTCAAAACATGTGGTTTCCCTGCAATTTATTGCTTTGGCCAGGAATACAGACGGAGGAGAATGGCTTCAGTTACCCTACATGAGAACGGAGTTGATGATAACCATATTCTACACAGCACAAAGTAAAGAAAATCATTATCGTAAGGTGGAACAACATCGTGAGACAAGACCAATTACTATTTCTGTTAAGCATCTATCTAAGCAACCCTCTCATCTTACAGATGAGGAAACTGAGGCCCAGAGAAGCAGGTGGTTTGTCTAAAGTCCCCAAACAAATTGGTAGCAAAGGAGTTGCCTCAGAACAAGGCTTCCAGAATCCCGATCCGCTGTTCTGCTTCCCTGTGCATACGCAGCCAAGGACAGGACTCCGTTCCCTCCACCAGCAGGCATTTGCTTCCCTCCAATACCAAGAGATGGCTCTTTCCAAAGAAGCCACAGCTGGAAAGATTCTGGACTCTAAGAATTACTGATGCTCTAATGAAAGGTCCTGAAGCCAAATCAGAGCCCCGCAGATCTTTGCCTCTTCCAACACTTCCCTCATGACTTCTGGCCTTTTAAAACCATCCTCTCTTGGCACCTGTGAAACATCCTTTGTCTGAGGAACATCTATGAATTAGAAAGCCATAGAACATAAAGACCAGACAGTTTGTATTTACACCTCAAGACAGCACTTTGCCTTTAGAAGGGTACCCTCTTAGAAGCTCCCTGCTGGCTTAAGCCAGATAATACATAGGGAGGCACAAATCCAGGGCATGGCAAGTAGTAGGTGCTCAATAAATGTTGGATGGGTCTGAATTTGCCCCCAAATTTCTACTGTTACAAAAGGGTGATGGGTTTGCCCTTGCCCTCTGAAAGTGGAGCCTGTGGCAAGATCTATTTGAGGGTGGGTGGGGCATGGGCCCTAGGAATTACCTGGCCAATAATGCAGTGGTTCCCTACCTTTATTCCATGTTAGAATTGCTCAGGGGGCTTTAAAAATCCAGCAGTCTACTTGGTACCCCAGATCAATTAAATCAGAATGTCTGGGGGTGAAAGCCAGGTAGCAACATTTTAATCTGGTGATTCAATGTACATATGCTCAGGGGAGTTTGCTTTAGAAGAACACAAGGATCAGAAATGAGTTTGTGGCTGCCACCTTGGAAAGGGGCAGCCACGCCTGACTTGCCTGAGTGGCAGAGGGGGAGGCAGAGAATGCCTATTGTATTCTATTGTCTTGATGCCTCCTCCCCCTCCTGCTCCTCTTTCCTCTTTTCTGCCTCTTCTTGTGGTTGCCTGGTTTCTAATGGTAAGGATAGACAAGCTTTTTGGGCTGCTTCTACCACTTGTGGGTTTGCTGGAGTCACGTTCTTGCTTTCTTATATACCAGAGCCTGCCATACAGGGAGGAGAGGGGGAGACATGGAGCCTTGCTGGGGTGCAGGCTGATGTCACACCTGGCCTGCAGTGAAGGTGGCTGTTGTAACAGAGGCCCCTGCCTGCTGCTATGGGCTGCTCTGTGAGGCTGGGTCAGCTCCTGGAATTGCTGCTTGACCTCAAAAGAGAATTATCTGTTCCTTCCCCACCCTGGACAATGAAACAGATGTTGTATTTCATCTTGAGGCAACTGTGGGCTCTCCACCTGACCCATGGAGGTTTTATCTCATGAACAACCTGCAGGGGAGGCGAGCTCGGAAAGTCTCATCTGAACTAGGGAGAAGGCCCAGCCAGCATGACCTTACCCTGATTCCTCCAGGGCTGCATCCACCTTTCAACAGTAAAAGGAAAATTCCAAATGACATGGGGAAAACAGACAGGGAGGAATAGTAAGAGAAAGAGAATTAGTGGCAAAGGAGAAAGAAGTAAGGATGAAAACACAGGAGGGAAGAAACACGACAGTTTTTCCAAAAAACCTACAAGTCTTTGGAAAGACACATGAGAATTTAAAAAAGTTAAACCGTGTGAACTTGAGCCTTTCATAGCCTTCCGAGCAGGAGAATCTGACCCCTGACCCACCGCGTTCCTGGCGAGGTGTACTGCATAGGACAGAATACCAAAGGATTCCTGAGAAAATCTGAAACTACATAAAAGGGAACCAGGAACTGGTCCCTCCTAGTTTAGTGAAACTTAATTCAAAACCAGGGAAACTTCTTTGTGAAAGGATCACTGTCAAATTCAAGGCAGCAGAGTTCTTAACCGGTTGAATTTCATCTTCTGGGCATTGAATCTGTCTGCTCCTGAATTCTGATATCCCATCACACCATGGGATCATTACAGAAAGGACTTTGCAGATGAGATAGGTAAAGGGAAAAGCCAAAGCCAAATGTGGTATCTTCTTTGGTGGGTCTGCTCTACTAAAGCATGCTTTTACATAGCCAAGAGAATGTGGGAAACGAAGACGCTTGATTGAGGACGTTTGGATAATACTTTGATTGAACAGTCATATGCTTATTACATACACACTTGGTGTCTTGACTGCTGTGACCTTGGCCAAGTAATCTGATGTATTTGGGCCTTCACTTTCCTCAATTCCAAAGTGAGGACTTAGCTAGGACCACTTTCCATCTTCAAATGTTCCACACACATTAACTCCAGGCACTAGGAATACGTTTGCCCTTGAGAAGTAAAAAGTTGGGGGCAGGGGTGAGACACATAAACAGATAATTATATAATATTGGAGAACAGAGGTAGGGCAGCTAACATTAGAATTCTACATCTATTTGTGATGCATGGTGTGTGTGTGTGTGTGTGTGTATGTGTGTATGTGTGCACAGCTATGCTCCTTATACAAACAGCTACTGTCTCATTCCCTTAGGAAACCAATGATCTAGTTGTGCAACTTATCTCATAGTTTAGAGATTCAAATAGAGTCAGCATATCCCACTAGTTTTAGAATCTGCCCCATCTGAAAATAGGGACCTAGGCTTCAATTATACAACATATCTCCCTAACCACACCTATGAAAACAGCTCATTGTATCTGCATTCCATTGGGAAAGTTTTAAATTAAGCAGGAATGAAAAACTATAACACTGTCTTTTGTGACATACAATAACGGGCATGGAGTTAAAAAGTTAACAAGGATTTATGACTATAATGCATGAAAGCTGTTTTTAAAAAGAGTGGGGAATTGAAACTGTAGTATTACTATGATTTATTTGTAAATTTCAGAGAGAGTAACATGTAAGAACTTAAAAATATGTGCTAATTCATAAACAGAGGCCACTGAGTCATGGGTAAGCATGGCATCAAAATCATTCCAGCACTGAGTGAGAGATTTGGTCCCCAGTACAGCTGCACAATTCATCAACGTCAGGGCATCTTGTTCCCCAGTGATCCAGCTGACTTCCCATGTACTGAATTGAAAGCGTGCACTGCCATGTCAGGACGTTCAAGCACTTCAAAGCTGCCCCTTTCAACACTCGGTTTCTCCTCATAATTACTTCTTGTGTTTCCCTCCTGATACTCATTTAAATGCTAAATAAAGGGAGAGAGTTCTCCAAGGCCAGAGACTTGCCGTTGTAACCTGGAGCAACCTCAGAGTGAAATTAAAATCAATTATACCCCATGTGGGTATAATTATAGTAACTTAATGAGTAGGAATATACAATGACTGTCTTCTGGGAAACAAATATACTTTGTTATGTGAGTAAGTGTGACAGGTACTGCTCAGCACTCAGACCGTTTCCAGAATCTCGATCTCAGATTCATCAAATGGGGCTTGCAGAGGCACGGGGAGCTCTGAGACGGCCCGGGGGCTGATGACAATGCAAGGAACATCGTCTCCCTTTCCAAGGAGGCCACGACCCTATTATCACTCAGCGGGGGCACAGACGTGACTCTCTGTGCAGAGAATGTGGCAGCTTCAAGGATGTGTGTGGCTTGACTAAAGGACATGGTGCTGTCACTGCTGAGGCCAGCAGAGGAGGTACAGCCTGAAGGAAGCCTGAGGTCATCCAGGACCTGCTCTGATGGTGGCACCGGTTGTGGTCAGTTTGTCGGGGGCCTCACGTTCCCGAGCTGCAGGTCATCGCCTGTGCTAGCTCCCTGCGTGTCTATTCCACAGCTCAGAATGACTAGCCTTAAAAATATTCAGGAGGTGCATCCTTAATAAGCTGAATATTTGTCCAGAATATTCTGGAAAAAGAGGCATACCAGTGTGCCTCTGTGTAACTGCGGCCTGAGTGGGTTGAGAAGGATTCTGGGCTGCAGATGGGGAAGATGAAGGGCAATATCCCCAGGATCTTCCAGCTCCTGGTGCTTTCTGGAGACAAAGTGCAGGCTGCGGCGTGCCCTCCCCAGCCCAGGAGGCAGCCACCAGGGCCTGAGTCTGCCTACTCCCTGTGCCCTACATGCCTGCAGTCCTGGAACCCTCCTAGTCGGAGACCAGTGCTTCTCAAAAGTGTCCTCAGATCACCTGAATCAGAATATCACCCGGAGTGCCGGCGAAAACACAGACTTCTGAGCCCCACCTCAGATCTAGATATCGGAATGGTGAGAAGAGGGGTGTGGGGGAGGGGGCGCAGGGGGGGTGGTGGCAGGGGCAGGAATCTGCATTTTGAACGAGTATGTCTTGGGGACATTCATGCACTGTGAGCTTGAGACTTAAACCCTGGAGCTCATACAGTCATTTATGGAGCATGAATGGGCACAGGGGAACTTCACTTTCCCAGAGAGCTTGCTCTCGATCCAGAATGGTTCTTCTTCTCTCCCCCTCTCTCTCTTTCTTCACCATGGGCTGGGCCAGGCCACATGAAGGCAGCTAATGACGTCTAACACACAGAGCAAACCTCACTTCAAGAAGCAAACATTTGGTCTAGTTGAGGAGACAGACATCTGAACAAATAATCACAAAACCCTTTGTGAAACAGGCTGTAGTAAAGGCAGGTTCAAAGTGTTCCAGGGGCAGGGTAAAAGAAGCAATACATTCAGAGGAGCAGATGGGAGGTACTCCAAGGTCAAGGTCAGAAACATCTTCAAAGAAGTGGCATTGAGATGAGCCTTGAAGGAAGGGCAAGCATTTGTCAGATTGAGAAAGAAGTCTGAGATATATTTAGGGACAAGTCTGGCTTGGCCCCCAAACAGTCAATATTATGATAGAGTTATTATTATTATTGGTTTTGACTCCACCCTCAGACCTACAGAATGAACTCATTCCCCCAAGGACTCTTCTTGGCTACTCCAAAGTTTAGTTGAGATTGGAAAATGCTTAGTGGTCTTGCTCTGAGCACATGGCTGCTGTTGTTGTTCTTAATGTGGGGTGAGCTGAGGAGTGGGGCTGCGAAAGGCTGGGCCACCACACGGCCAGAGGAGCCCATGAAAACAGGTTCCCACGTGGGCTGGGGGTAAACCACGGTCCTCAGACAAGGTGTCAGGTTATCCTCTGTTCTCTCCAGGGAGAAATGCATTGTTTGAATCCAATAGCTATCAAATAGCCCATGACACCCCTCCCCAACCTCTGGTGCCTGCCACTTGTTCACCACAGGCATGGCATAGCTGAATGTTTTGACCTTTTAAAAATAATACTTGTAAGATGGATATCTGAAAATGGGCTAGGAACAATGGTACCCATTCAAAAACTGGAATCCCACAGTTCCTGCAGTGGTGGGGAAAGCCACACAAAGACACTAAATAGGAAGTCAGGAAACCGGGGTTCTGGTTCCAGTTCTGCCACCTGGGTGGCAGCTGGGTGACTCTGGGCACATCTGTTACCTTTCAGGGTGTCCTCAACTGTGCCGTGACTGGATGATCTCTAAGGCCTCATCTAGCTTTAAATGTATCATTCTATTGGATTATTTTTCAAAGCTGTAGCATCTGATTGACACTCTTATTATGATCACTAATCCTGCATCACCAGCAAACTAGGGAATTGTACAAGGCAATCTTGGAACACCATGAGGACAGTCATTACCTTGCTGCTTATTATAATGTCAATCCATAGTACATTTTTAGTGGTGTGCTGGAATTGGTTCAAAACGTGTGCATTTCTTCTCAGCTAATTCAGTAACATTACATCCATAGCCTGGAATCAGCTATGGTGGGAGAACAGGATTGCTCACCGGCCTACCCCTGCCCTGAAGGGAAGACATTCCTGGCTGTTGAATGTCAGCAGCATTAGCAGCACACCACAGGTTATGATGCCTCTAAAAGGATCCATAAAATTGATTTTTAGAAATCAAATCGTATTTTAAGGGGTTGTTTACAATATAATTTTAATAATTTTTAAAAGCAGTCTAGTTAAAAAAATGCACTGAGGTGTTTTTTAAAAAGTCAGAATTGTTGACACATACTTTAGAGACAGTAAAATTCACTCATTTTAAGCATGTGTTTCTGTGAGTTTTAACAAATGCACATAGTCATGTAGCCATGGTAGGACTGCACTTCCTTGTTCCTTCTGAAGTTAGGATGGCCACGTGGCTTTTTTTGGCCAATGAAATGGAAATAGTGATAGGTGTCATTTTTGGGCAGAAGCAGCAGGGTCACAGAAAGAGGAGGGCACTGGGCAAAGATCACAGTCATCCTGCACTGGGCATGTCACATGGGTAAGAAATAAATGTTTGATGTGTTGCCACTGACATCTGGGGGTTGTTACTGCAGCCTAACCTGGCCCATCCTCACTGGGACACTCATGATTGTGGATTAGTTGGCTAAAATGAGATGCAAATACAAAACCTAACTCTTTTAACATACTATTCAGGGCCCTTCACATACAAAACATCTCAAACTCCATCGCCAGTTTTATTTCCAGACCTTCCCTCCTGGTATTGTAGCCATACTGGGTATTTGAAATTCCCTGAATATGTAACAGCAATAATGACTAGCACTACTAACATTTATTGAGCACCTAGTATGTGCCACACACTGCTGTAAACACTTCACACATGTTGTCTCAGCTGAAGTCCCACATCTCTGCTCCCCTGTGTTCTCTACCTAGCATGCCCTTCTCCCCTTTCTTTGCCCTAAAATATTCTACTTATTCTTTATGATCCTGTTCAAATGTCATCTCCATTTTGAAGTGTCCTAATAAAATTGGTTGTGGCACCATTAAGCTCTCAGAGCATTTTGTGCAAAATTTACATTATGCAATTGTGATTTGCCTACCGCTGTGGAGTCCACCTGCCCTGCCCCCACCACTAGAGTTGGCACCCACTGGGGCATTTATATGAGGTGGAGATTTCAGGCCGTGTGGGAAGGTGGGAGACTACAAGTCAGGATGAGAGGATGAGTAAGGGCAGCATTTTAGGATGCACAAGGTTTCTACATCAATCGCAGAAAAGCAGGTACAAAGCTGGCTAGAGGAATCAACTGTGACAGCGTTTTAGTCCAAAGGACCCGAGTGAATCTTTTAAAATGGAATCCTCTTATTATAGCTCATTAGTGGATGGATTTAGATTTAGCCTGGGTAGGCCTTGATCTCTATATCAAATCCAAACCACTCACTAATAAACCCTGGCATGACCTAGTTAGGTTTCAGTGTTGGGGGTAGTATGGGTGGTCCCTGCTTCCAGAATTTAATGATGCTTCTTTGGTACAAGCAGGATTGTCTGAAAATGAGCCCAGGTGTTCACCCTGAATTATCAGGTTGAAATGCTATGGCGTGGGGGGGTCCTAACTCTCTCTCAAAGCTGGAGAGGCTCCTCTTCTCATGGGACAAGTGGTGTCCTCCTCCAGGGTAACAACTTTAGTCCCAAGGTCTCCAGGTGCTGTGCGCTTGCCTTCCCAGACAATTCCTGTAAACAGCTGACACTCAAATCCAGGCTGCCTGGTGCCAAAGTAGTTTCATTATCTCCCCATCAACAAAAGTGCTCTCCCACTTGCCCTACAAAAAAGGAGATTATGGGGGTGGGAGTGGGACTGGGGAGGGTATGTTCCTCCCTGGACCACAAATCCATCCAGCAGAGTGCAGCGGCCTCAGCAGGCCCTTCTATCTTATCTGGCTGACCCTGACGTCAGTTTCTTTTCCTCAATAAAGCCTATTCCAAGGCCTAACCCATATTGTGAGATGCTGTGGAATTTATCCATTGGCAGATAGCAGGTGGCAACTTAGAATGAACTCATCTTGCAGAACAATTCCCCCCAAAAAGCTGAAGAATCAGTGTCAACAACCAGCTAGCATTTTATAGTCTGCAAAGCACATTAAGAAATATAAATTTGTCAGACCCTCAAAAGTCATGTGAAAGAGACAGCTTTATTTTTACAGGTAAGGAAAGTCAGGCTGAGGAAGCACAAGCACTGCATGAGGTCCCACAGGGAAGAAGCAGTGGAGTCAGGATGAGAACTGAGCTTCTCTGATTTCTCCTCACTTGCTACCATGCCACGCTGCTCTTGCTCTCCGAGACAGAATAAATGAGACCACCATCTACGCTTTCACTCTTCCTATAAAATGTTTCATGCTATTGACAATTCAGCTTTATATCAAATTACACTTACACAGTAGAGCATGCACCAGCCAACCATGGTGAGTCTTGCAGAGAATGGGGAAATGTAATTCTTCCTTAACAGCGACTGAGCAAATAAAGAACACTTTTCAAAAAATCTAAGAACAAGTCAGTGGGGTAGGTTTCTGTGTGCCACCTGATCTGGCTGATGAAAATTCAATGACCACAGAGGCACACAGAGGCAAAGGAAGCAGGAGAATACTGTACTGCAGGTGTCTGCAGGAATATTACAGGCATACTGCAGGTGTACTACAGGGCGAGACTTGGGTGAGGCAAGTGAGCTGCAATTTTTAAGGGGTACTCACTCTCCAGGTGCCGACTCTGCCTTCGCATACCCCCAAGAGTAAGGGCCTCCTTAACCTTTGCACCCTAGACCATTCCCTTCCTTCACTCGAGGCCCAGCCTGGGGATATTGTGTCCTCACCCAGGAGATGAAGGTCTGTCAGATCTTGAGGTGCAATAATGAAGGCTGTGTCTCCAGAATGACAGCAGAAGCAAACTAGAAATAAAATGAAGTTGGATCCAAACTGCTTTGCTCGCACAGTCCCAACTATATAATTTGTAGGGGTCTATGCAAAATAAAACTGTATGTTCTTTTTTGAAAATTATTAAGAACTTCAAGAAGGCAACAGCAGGGCATTAAATCAAGTGTGGCCTTTCTCAGTGCAAGGCCACACACACATGAAACCTGCCCAGGACCCTAAGGACCCTGCTGTCCTCCATGGGTGGTGTGGTGGTCATGATGAACTTCCTTCTTTAGCTAGATTTAGGCCTATGGGCATGCACCAGGTTGCCTAGGAGACCACCTCTAGGAGGTCCATGAGATGTCACATCAGTGGCTACTAAAAAAGCACTGGAATGGGATTCAGAAGACATAAGTCCTGGGTTTGGGCCTGTCTGGGATGCTAACTAGGTTGTAAGATGGGGGGCTAATCACAGAATGCCTTCACACCCCAGTTTCCTTGGTGGGACTGGCTTGTAGCTTTGAACCTCCAGGTCATGGACTCTCAGGGGCTCATGATTATTATATGTGGTTGGAGAATTCTCTATATTTGGAATAAATACAGCTTCCTAAAATTATTTCTCTCTTCTTTGCGTATATGACCATTTTAAAAGGTAATATATTGTGATTAATTAATAAATTTGTAATTAATTACACATTTATTTTAAAAACATTGTTGAATTTACAACAGCTCTTTATCAACTATGTCATTTTTTTCAATCAGTGGATTAAAAGAAAGCAGTGAGAAGTAGTTTCTGAAGACCTCTGTACTTCTGTACCCATTTTGCCATGGACTGGTAACAAACGGCTCTCAAACAGGCAGCCGTTTGTGCACCACGCTTAATCATAGTATCCATCCAGGGTCCTAATGCCATTACAAGCTGACAATTCACACGGAACTTTACCTGCCTTGATATCATTTATGTATTGAATTGCTCTTTTCTGAGCATGTTCCATGTTCTGGGCACTGTTCTCAGCATCATAATAGACAAAAATCTCTTCCAACCCCAGTCCAGTAACTTGTATTATTTACCATCTGTTCTTACTCGTGTGGCTAAAGCAAAAGTTAAGGTGGTGGTGGTGGGGGTGCATTGTTGTTTCTCTCTCTTTCTTATTTATTATGGTATAAGAAGCAATGAGGCCGGGTGCGGTGGCTCACGCCTGTAATCCCAGTGCTTTGGGAGACCGAGGTGGGTAGATCACGAGGTCAGGAGTTCAAGACCAGCCTGGCCAAGATGGTGAAACCCTATCTCTACTAAAAAGAAAAAAATTAGCTGGGCGTGGTGGTGGGGGCCTGTAATCCCAGCTACTTGGGAGGCTGAGGCAGAGAATTGCTTGAACCTGGGAGGCGGAGGTTGCAGTGAGCCAAGATTACACCACTGCACACCAGCCTGGCAACAGGGCAAGACTCCATCTCAAAAAAAAAAAAGAAGTAATGAAGTAATGTACCTACCATTCATCTGATGAATACATCTGTATTAGTTTTTGTGGCTGCTATAACAAATTACTACAAGTTTGATGGCTTAAAACAAGGCAAACTTATTCTCATACAGTTCTGGAGGGCAGAGGTCTCAAATGAGTTTTTTTGGGCTGCAGTCGAGGGCTGTGCTCCCTCTGGTGCTAGGAGAGAATCTGTTCCAGGCCTCCTCCAGCTTCTGTGGGCTTCCTGCATGCCTGGCCTTGTGGCTGCACCACCCCAGGATCTTCAAATCCTTCTCTGCTCCACCTCCCCTGGACTTCTCTACTGTGCCTGTCTGTGAAATCTCCTTCCGCCTCTCCCTTAAAAAGAGACTGGTGCTGGTATTTAGGGTCCACAAAGATTATCCAAGATTCTTCTTCATCTCAAGATTCTTAATGTAATCACATCTGCATAAACCTTTTTGCCAAGGTAAGGTCACAGTTATTGGCTCCAGGGATTAGGATCTGATATCTTTGGAGGCCATTATTCTGCCTACCACAAAATCCTTAAAAACACACTCATTCTTGCTACCTTCCTTTAGTGTTAATTTGAGCTTCATCTGCTTGGATTACTTGATGCTTAGTGAGGAGACTGATGATTCATGCTCACATGCAAACAAAAGTGTGCACTGCAAACAGAAGAAACTAACCTTTCTGTTTGCCTTCAAGAGGTTCTTCAATTGATGTGAAATACACACCCTGAATTTCTTAAACCTCTACCGCATCCCCTAGGGAAGATCCTGGAAGCCACTTCACGGAACTCAGAGTGAAATACTGACTAACCACAAATTGAGCTTGGCCTGTGATCGTTTTCTCTGGAAACAGAGAAAAGAAAGTGACATAAACATTCTCCAAGAGTAGTTTGCTTTAGAACAGAGTAAACACCAAGTTACCACCCAGCTCAGTTTGTCTTTGCTCTTTAGGCTTGGCCTTGGCCTAAATTATTTCACATGCCATGAACATCTGTACCCCTGCCTTCTGTAGCAGGGCCTTTACCTGAGCCCAGTGTCTGTTCATCAATTCCCAGCCACTATAATGTCAATCACAGCCCACATTTATCTGAGTTAACTATAAGCCAGGCACTGTGCTCAACATACTACAGAACTCCATAAATGATTCTGAATGAATGTAAATAATCTTATTCATTTCCTAGCTCAAGGATCAGCCACTGTAAAGTACCAACAGTAAATGCTTTACGATTTGTAGCCCATATAGTCTCTGTCCTGTCTGGACCACTCAACTCTGCCATTGTAGTACGAACCTTCCCATATTTTATACTTCAATGAATGGATGTGGCTGTGTTCCAATAATACTTTATTTATAAAATTATGCCTATTTACCTCTGTTCTGGGCCTGCAGGACAGATTCTGACTTATTAGTCTCCCACCATAAGAATTTGAATGATTTCTATTGATTTAAGGACAACTTCAGATTTGCTTTCCATTATTACCTCTTCAAACCAGGTTTCCTGACACATAGATTATTTTTTTTCAGACACTCACCTTAATTCCAACACACCTTGATTATTTAGAGCCTCCCATTTTTCCTGCAATTCTCAAGTTGTTCTGCTTTTTCCCTTGTGTGAAATAATAAGGAAACACTTCACTCTGGGTTTATTCTGCTAAGCTTAACTTGCCGGCAAAAAACTTAATGCTGCAAAGTTATCAAGTCTCTCTTGTAGTATGAAGCTCCTATGGCTGAATTTGAGCAGTAATGTCCACGAGCTGACTTGGTAACTTGTAAATCAGAAATTCTGGGTTTGATGAAGGGCGAGGTAGCACCATTTTTTACAGTGCATTAAATTCCGCACACATTTAGTATGGACCATGCCCTGTACTGGATGCCAGGACTGGTTTCTGTCCTCAAGGGGTTTACAGTCAGGTTGGGGATAACAGAAGCTAAGAAACAATTATAATACAGAGCAATAACTGCTAAGGTGGGGGAGATATAGTGTGCTCTGGAGCACAAAACCTTCCCTGACTCCCTAAAACAAGTGATGACTCCTCAGACCTTAAGGATGAGAAGGAGATAGCCAAACAGTGAGAAAAAGCTCAGGAAAATATTTCAGGCAAAGGGAATAGAATTTTCAAAGACTTGGAGGTGAGTTACAGGGTGATCTATTACAGAAATGAAAGTTCGTTATGGCTAGAAAGAAGAAGGTAAGGGAAGTGGGTAGTGATCTATGAGGCAGGATCTTACAGGATGTATTAGGAGACTGGGTCACATCTAAAAGCTTGGGGTGGGGTAGCTAGTGAAAAATGACTTTAAGCAGGGAAGTGACATGCTGGGATGTATAAATCCTAAAGTAAAAACTAAAGAAAGAATTAGGAGAAAGCTGCTGTGTGTTTCTTCAAGTGGAGTTTAGAAGTCTTCAGATGACTAGGTCAAGATCATTTCCAACGACTAAGAAATCAGTGGACTCACTTTGAGCATGATGTTGTGAAGTTCTGGGAATATCAGAAGCTATTAATGTTCTAAAGAAAAAAAACCCAGAAAGTTTCAAAAATAAGGAAAGAGGTATCAAAATCCCATTCTTTAATAAAATAAAGTATTGTGTACCTATAAGTGGAAAGACTAGAAACCGAAAACTCAGAACTTGGAAATTAACACTGTACATCAAAGGGCCATATCCCTGAAATATAAAGCTGCTGAGTTAGAATAAAGGTCATTAACCACCAGCTCATGTAAATGGGGGAGGTTTCTGCAGTTTCCTTCTTCCAGTGATTTTCAAACAAACTTGCCAAATAGAATTGCCAAGCTTTTAAAAATACGGATGCTTGGGCCTCATCCCAGACTATCTAAACCAGAACCTTTGAAGATGGAAATTTCTATTTTTTTGCAAAGTTCTGCCAGTGATTCTAATATGCACCCAGGGTTGTTACTGTTTGTTAATAGATCAGTTTTATTGGGGTTATGACTCACATACAATAAATAGCACATATTTTAAGTGCACAACTTGAAATGTTTTCACTTGTCATTCATATCACATATCATGTATCTATATACTTGGAAAACTACCACCACATTCAAGAAAATTAACATATCCCTCTCCCCAAAAACTGTCCTTGTGTTCCTTTGAAACCCCTCCCTCCTACCACTGGTTTTGAGCTACCTGATTATGATGTGCTGGGTATAGATTTTAGTGCCTGGGGCTTGCTAAGATTCTTGGATCTCTGGGTTTACAACTTTCATTAAATTTAGAAAATTTCAGGCCATTATTTCTTCATATATTTTTGTGTACTCCCTTTCTCTCTCATCTGTGTGGGGACTCCAGTTAGACATATATCAGACTGTCTGAAGTTGTCCCACAGCTCACTGATGATGTTTTTGTTTTTAAAAAAATTCCTGGATAGTTTCTATTTCTGTCTTTAATCTCTCTAATGTTTTCTTCTGCAATTTCTAGTCTGCTATGAGTCACATGCAGTGTACTTTACATCTTAGGCATTAGAGTTTTCATTTCTAAAGGTTTGATTTGGATCTTTTTTTATATGGTCCATGTCTCAACATAACTTTTTGACCATAAGCAATATAGTTATAATGCCCATTTAAGCACCCTTGTCTGCTCATTGTAGCATCTCTGTTAGTTCTGGATTGACTAGTCTCCTCATAGATGATGTTTTTTTGCCTCTTCCCCCATCTGTAATTTTTCATTAGTTGACTGACATTCTGAATTTTACTTTGCCAGGGGCTGAGTATGTTTGTATTCCTATAAATTTTCTTCAACTTTGCTTTTGGATGCAGTTAAAGTTACTTAGAAACAGTTTGACCCTTTTGTGTCTTGTTTTTGTGATTTGCCGGGCGGATCTGGAGCTGGGCTCAGATAGGGCTAAGTGTGGCCCACTCCTGAGATGGAGGCATCCTGAGTACTCTCCCAAGGCCCCATGAATGATAAGACTTTCCAGTCCAGCTGGTGGAGAAAGCCACTATTTCTGACCCAGTATGAATGTCAACACTGTTTGCTCTAATCCTTTGTGTGGTTCTTTTCCCAGCCTCGCTAGTTTTCTTACATGCATGCACTAATACAGCTGAATTTGCTGCACTGATGTCTGCTGAGTACTCCAGGGAGACCCCTAACAGTAACCCAGATCTCCATTTCTCTCTTTGGGCAGCTCTCTCATCTTCCTTACTGGGTCATGTGAACTCTAGCTGCTGGACCCACAGCAACTCAGAAAGTCCCCTGGGCCCTGCCTGAATTCTCCCTCCCTGCATCTGCCTGGACATTCTCTCAGGGCAGTCAGCTGTGGCAATCGTAGAGCTAACCTCATTTGTTTCAGACTCTCAGGGATCACTGTTTTGTTGTCTGATGTCCAGTTTCTGAAACACTTTTGAGATGTAGATACATATAGGGATCTAAGGCATATAGTAGGGACCTAAGGCAGGGCAATCTTAGGTCCCTACTGCTCTATCTTGGCAGGAGTTAGTCTAAAAAGGTGATTCTCTTTTGCTGTTCTTTTTTTTTTTTTTAATTTCAATAGTTTTCTGGAGAACAGGTGGTGTTTAGTTACATGGATAAATACTTTAGTGGTGACTTCTGAGATTTTGGTGCACCTGTAACCCGAGCAGTGTACACTGTGCCCAATGTGTAGTCTTTTATCAACACTTGGGTGTACACTGAAATCACCTGGGCAGCTGTAAAAACTACTATTGTTTCTGTTCCCTACTCAGAGTTTCTGATGTAATTGGTCTGGGGTATAGCCTTGGCATCAGGGTTTTTAGAAGCTCCCAGATGATGCTCATGTGCCTCCAAGGTTGAGAACCATTGAGCTAGATGTTCGCCTTTCAAGAGAGCTGCACGTGTAGCCACTTCCAGCTCCATAGTAAGGCAAGAATCTTGGGGGTCCTTGCACGCTTGGAATTCTGTAATTGGAGACCTAAACTTCTTTGCCTTTGGTACTACCATGATGACTAAACTGAATCTGATCTCACCTATTCGATGATCGACTTATTTAATTTGTTAGAAAATGCTATAGAATTTCATCAAATTTACTCTAGCTCCTTGGGACTCAATAAATATTTACTGTTTGGTAACAGTAAATGTTTAACAAGAAACAAAAAACAAGAACCCCCAACAAAAAGCAAACCTGGGTTGTTTATAGCAGTGATTACAAATGGCAACAAAAACAATAATGGGTTAAACATCTAAACTTAAAAAAATAAAAAAAGTCCTTTTGCAGACCAGTTTTACTGACTGCTCTCACAACAGGGCAGGATTTATTATGCTAATCATTTACTGCTTAATTGGTTACAGCTGATTAAGAGTACTATTCTGCTTTAAGGACATAATACAGAGCTGGATTTTGCATAATTTATGCAAATCATGGTAATAAAAAATCTACACGTACCAACACATTTTTGGTGGCCAGATGAATTCATTTCATGATTTCCCAGAGTCTGGCAATGAAAATGTATTAACTGAGTTCAGAGACTCCCTCCATTAACAGGAGACATGAGTTTGGGATGAGATAGGCCTGTTTGGGGTATTTGTTCCCTTAAGTCTGGCTAGGAGGTAGGGTTCTCAGTGTTCACAATGAGAATCTAGCTGGGACTCTTACTTATCCTGTGGGTCTGGGCTCCACACTAGTCTACTTACATGTACTGCTGGGATTTCTCCAGAACTGACACTAACTTTCTGCTCCAGAAGAAAGCGTGGAGGAGAATGACTAACCAAACATACCAGCTGGGACCAACAGACTAAAATGGGAGAGAATTTTGGGTAGCCTCTGTCTCTATCTCTTCATTCTGCTCAGATCTCTAGGCTTCAGATCCAGAATAAACCTCTCTTCTCTTCTATTCAAGATTCTTCCCCTTTCTTGTAATCCTCCCAAAGTGTCTTCAAAGGTATCCAAACCATTGAATGCCTGCTAGAAACTAACAACCCCCAAAATGTATGAGGCAGATCTGGTACCATATATCCTATTTGGTTCAAGGTTGAGGGTGGGAAAACTGTCCAAGAGTGGTGTGGTAGGTTGTCTGCATAGATGGCTACTAAAAATTCCTCCCATCTCTGGATATGCAAGACACTCCACCCATTGAGAGGTGGAATCTAGTTCCTTTGTCTTTGAATCTGGACCAGTCCTGTGATTGGCATTAGCCAAAAAGATATGGCAGAAAAGATGCTATAAAACTTCAGAGCTTAGGCCTGCAGAGACCTTGAGCCACTTTGTAGAGAAGTTGAACTGCTGCTGGAAACAGAAGTCATGTGGAGAGAGAGAATGAGGCACTGAGGATGACAGACTCTGAAGGGAGGCAGGCCCAGCCAGCCTCCAGCCATTTCAGCTACAATAGCTCAGGTGCCAAGTAGGTGAGTGAGGTCATTGATATTCCTTGGGTCCAGCTGAAATGCCCCAGACAAAACCACGTGGAACAGAGATGAGCCATCTCTGAAAGCCCTGGCCAACGTGCAGAATCATCATCAAATGCTTCTTGGTGTTTAAAGTCACTACATTCTGGGGTAATTTGTTATGCAGCCATAGATGACTGAAATGAATGGGAAATAGGATTTTCCGGTGTTAGTTACAAAGGGTTAAATAGAATTTTTTGTTCTGAAATATAAAAAAGGTATGCATATATAGACTTCAAATATTTACATTGTTAATCCATTTATTTGTTTGTTACAGGGACTCAAGTTTCAAAGACTATATTACTTTTTCCATCAGCATAAAATTTATAATTTTATAAATTATAACTTTATAAATTATATTTATAAAATATAATTTTAATTTATAAATTAATTATAATTAATTTATATAATTATAATTAATTTATAAATTAAAATTATATCTTATATTATAATTTATAAAATATAATTATATCTATAAATTTATAAAATTTATAAAATTTATAATGGTGATTTCTTTCACAATTCTAAACTACTGGAAGCTTGGAAAGTTGTTCTATAAGCAAAGACCATGGGTGAGTATCTTAGATAAAGCAAAACTTAGAGAAGCCTTATGTGGGAACCATAACATAATGGTAGACACTTTCTCAAGTATTTCCTGCCTTTTCCTGAATTCTTGTTCTAACAAGTTCTTGTCTAGTTCTTATTAGGCTTGACCATATGACCTGCTTTGGGTAATAAAATGTGAGTGGAGGGGACATTAGTCAATACTGAGTGGGAGCAGGGAGAGCCTTTGTCTCACCCCTCTGCCATCTCTCTCACCCCGCTGCCATCTCTCTCTCACCCCCTCCTCTTTCCTGAGGCCAGCACGTCTCAGAAAAGGGCTGCTCCTTCAGCCTAGGTCCTGGAATGATGACAACACAAAAAAGAGATGCAGCCAACCCATGAAAAGCATGTGAGAAATAAATCTTTATTGCCATGTAAAGCACTGAGACGTTGAGGCTGTTTGTAAACACAGAAAAGTAGAACCTATGATGATAGATGTGTGCGTGTGTGTATATATACACACACACATATAGTCATGTATTGCTTAATGACAGAGATAAGTTCTGAGAAATGTATCATTAGGTGATTCTGTCATTGTGCGAACATCATCAGATGTACTTACACAAACCTAGTGTACTTGACAAACCTAGATGGCAGAGCCTACTATGTACCTAGGCTATGCTGTCATATATGTGATCTGTTGTTGACCAACTTCAGTACTTCTCAGCTTATATACCCAAATGGGCAAGATGACCTCTGCTCTGATTCAGTTCTATTTCAGTTAGAAATTCAATGAAATTGAAAGCGATGGGGATTAAGTGGAGAGAATCATAGAAATGGAATAAATAAGGAAAAACCTAGGCAGCATTCAGGTATTAACTGCTGAAAAAATAAATGGCTGTTTTAAAACGACCTCGTATGTACGCAGTATCAGTGACAATATTGTTTACTTTAGCAGTAGTTAGGAGAATGGTTGTGGATAATGCCCAGTATAAATTGACATGAGAACACAGACACAATATATGCATATGACACTCTCGCATGTGGGAAAATGAAATAGTTTAATGGCAGAAATCCACCAGGTCAGGCTGTGTGCACACTGAAACCTGGCTGTGGGTAGTGGGAATTAGAGGTAAATACCCTGAACTCTCAGAGTGGGATGGTTCAGTTATCAACAGACGATTCTGTTGTTATTTATACAGTCTGGAACTGAAAGAGCCCTTCAAATAACACTAAGCAGAGATAGCAACAACAAATAGAGCCAATCCACCTTGAAATAAAAGCCCTGGTGTCCATGCAGATCAGGTTGAGCTCAATCAACCCTGCACAGAGCAGCCTAATCCTATTTGGTTGGCACGTGTCTACCCTCCCTCCCACATACACCACTATAGTTTTTAGGCCACTGTAACCTGAGATGCACCCATTTGAGTCATGAGACTCTGACTTGATAGGGAGTTACAACTAATACCCTTCCTGTGGCTTCTGAGCCACTTCTTTCCTTTCTTTCCAGATTTTTAAATTTGAGATGAAATTCCCATAACATCAAATGAACCATTTGAAAGTATACAATTCAAGGTTCATGCATGTTGTAGCATGTATCGGAATTTCATTCTTTTTACAGCCAAACAATATTCAATTGTGTGTATATACCACCGTTTGTTTATCCAAGCATGTGTTGATGGACTTTTGGCAGGTTTTTATCTTTTGGCTACCATGGGTAGTTTTGTTATGAACATTTGTATACAAGTGTTGTTTCAGTATCTGTCTTCAATTATCTGGGTTATACACCTAGATACGGAATTTATGAGTTATATGGTATTCTACTTTTAACTTTGTAAGGAACTGCTAGACTGTTTTCCACAGAGGCTGCACCAATTTATACTTCCACCAGCAATGTATGAAGGTTCTGATTTCTCCACATCCTCACCAATACTTACTTTCCTTTTTTAAAAAAAAAAATTACAGCCATCCTAGGGTGTGTGAGGTAATATCAATGCGGTTTTGATTGCATTTCCCTAATGACTAATAATGTTGGACATGTTTTCATGTGCTTATTGGCCATTTGTATATTTTCTTTGGAAAAATATCGATTGAAGTTTCTTGCCTATTTTTTCATTAGATTGTCTTTTGGTTGTTGAAATGTAACAGCCTTATCAGATATATGATTTTCAAGTACCTTACTCCATTTTGTAGGTTCTCTGTTCACTTTCTGACAATATCCTTTGATGTACAAAAGTTTTAATTTTGATCAAATTCAATTTTCTATGTTTCTTTCTTGCTCTTGCTTTTGGCATCGTATTTAAGAATCCATTGCCACATCCAAGGTGATGAAGATTTGCCATTTGTTTTCTTCAAAGAAATGTTTTCTTTTAAGGTCTTCACTCTAATATTAGGTTGTTGATCCATTTTGAGTTAGTTCATGTAGATGGTGTGAGGTAGCCCAACTCCATTATTTTGTATGAGGATCTCCAGTTGTCCCAGCACTATGTAATTGAGAGATTATTCATTCTTTCTCCCATTGAATGCTCTTGGCATCCTTGTCAAAAATCAATTGGACATGGGTCTCAACAAAAAAAATCAAATTTATTTCTTCTATTTAACTGAGGCTTTGTGTCCTTTGATTATCACCTCCCCATGCTAAGAGAGTAAATCTCAAATGTTCTCATTACAGAAAATATCAAATATTAGGTGATGGATAGGTTAATTAGCTTGATCTAATCATTTCACATTGTATTAAAAAAATAACATCACTTTGTACCTCATAAATATATACAACTATAATTTGTCAATAAATAATAAAAAACAAAAAATAAGTTCTAGTATCTTTCAAGTCAAAAAAATGGAGAAATATGAAACAAAAACTTCTACCAAAAAATCAATTGGCCACAGATGTATGGGCTTTCTTCTTATTTTGATGACGGGTTTGGATATCACACACCTTGAAAGCAGATTAGCAGTCCTTTGCACTGCATTTTCTCAAACTCCTTTTCCTCTCTGTGCACTCTTTTTTTTTTTTTTTTTGAGATGGAGTCTCACTGTGTTGCCCAGGCTGGAGTGCAGTGGCATGATCTCAGCTCACGGCAGCCTCTGCCTCCTGGGTTCAAGAGATTCTCCTGCGTCCCGAGTAGCTGGGATTACAGGCATGTGCCACCACGCTTGGCTAATTTTTGTATTTTTAGCTGAGATGGGGTTTCGCCATGTTGGTCAGGTTCGTCTCGAACCCCTGATCTCAGGTGATCCACCTGCCTCGGCCTCCCAAAGTGCTAAGATTATAGCTGTGAGCTACCACGCCCAGCCTCTGTGCACTCTTTAATTGTATAGTGATGATAACCATTGTGCATTTAAGCCCTCTAACGTATATTATTTTCACTGATTACTGTTAGTTTTACTTTTGCCATTGGCTAAAGACTGAATTGCACAAACATTTTGTATCCTATAAATGCTATGTTTGTGAGGTTGTCTTAGGTATATACTACATTTTAGCCACAAAAGAGCATATTTAATGCAGATAAACTACCATGCTATAATCAGTGAGGGGGATGAACCTTGCTAGATTTTGTTGTTTTTCAGAATTTGGAGTTGTGTTCAATGTGTACATAAATTATTTCTAAACATACTGTACTAGGAGTCTTGCTTTCTTTAAAAGACAGTTCTGACAAAATGATTTCTTGTCACCAGTATGTGATTTACAGTCAGACTTCAAGCCTGGTTCAAGTCCCAGCTCCTTCTCTTACTAGGTGGAACTTGAACCAGTTAATTAACCTTCACAAGCCTTGGTTTACCTGTCTGTAAAATGGAGATAATAACACCACAGAGTTGTGAGAACCTAATGAGATAATGTGCATGGAAATACTTTATAAAGTGCTAGACAAATGTGAGTTACTGTTACTGTGGCTTTAATTCAACATCCACAGTGGTTGTTTTACATTATACTTAAGTCATTTATTCAATCAAGAAATATTTCTGACTACATCCCAAGAACCATTCTGGACCATAGGCTCAAAGCTGTGAATAAGAGACACAGGAACCTCACTCATCTACTGAGCAGAAACAGGACATAAGCCAGCAAGCAAATCACTGAGGATGATGATGTCAGACAGCAGAGGGTCATATGGGGGATGTGGATGAAGAGGGCCTGAGTGAGGATGGTCAGCTGAAGAAGACCTTCTTAGAGGGGCAACACTGGAGCCAACACCTGAAGGACAAGAAAAAGCAAGAATGGAAAGATCTTGTGGGGAAGAAGACCCCAGGCAGAGAACACCAGACATGCAAAGCCACTCTAAGGCGAGAATGAACATGGCAGAGTCAAGGAACAGGAAGAAGCCAGTTAAATTCAGTTCAACAATTTTACTGAATGGTTGTCATATACCAGGCAAAGTTCCATCCTAAGAACCCACAATACCAGGCTGAAAAAGATTAAGACCCTGTCACTACATGTCCAGTTTGGCTTCTGGTTTTCTATTCCAATGGCACCCACATATGCGTAAATATTCATGATGACAATATCATGACACAAGACTGTTTAGTTCTGTACAACTAGGGAAGTCTCCTTTTTGTCCTCTGAAAACCAATACAGGCAAAACCTCCTTAATAGGCCTGGTATACAGCAGACTCTCAAGAAACAGTAGGTTTTGTAGGACGAATAATAGGTTAATGAGGCAAATGTCACATTCATTAGCCCTCTGATAGATACGAGGTAAATAGGCATCTCTGGTTATAGACTAGTCAGTGAATCAGTGAAACTAAGATAATAGGAAAACAGTATCAGTGCCTCTTCAAATTCAAAATAATGTGAATAGTTCTAAACAATTGTTTCTACCATGTACAACTGTCTGTTTCTAATATTACTCTCAACAAAGGTTGTTTAATCAACCAGTAATGGCTATCTAAAACAGAATGTTCCAAAGGGAGATACAAAATATGAAGGGATATTTTCTGAAAACAAAATAAAACGGGACAAAAATCACATGATCTCATGGCATAAGAGGAGAGGAAAGAGGATCCCCAAACAGTGCAAGGTAGGTAAAGTTACATTGGCTATCCATCTTAATATGAGTGCAAATGTGTAAAATAGATATCTGAAATTTAATCTAAGGAAATAGTTGAACATTTGCAAAGATTTAGCTACAAGGATGTTCATTGCAGAGTTGTTTCTAATATGGAAAAAAAAAGAATGAACTTAAACATCTAACCAAGAAGGTAGTTAAATTAGTTATAATGCATCCATCCAATGAATTGCTACGCAGCCATTAAAAATGATTTTGTTAAAGGTTATTTGGTGATCTAGAAATATGTTCAGAACAAATTGCTAAGAAAGAAAAAAAACAGCCTTTGAGTTGCCAAATAATAAGATTCTAGGGTTACTTTATGGTTATGATTTAAGTAGAACTGCATGAATCTCTTGAATCTGCATAGTGTTTATTTCAATAGGTAAAAAATTTAAATGGTTCTCTAGCTACTTCTGGGCGTTGGGGGCTGGTGTGGGGTATACCCCCTTGGGAACTGCTTCCTGCTTTGGCTAGAGTTGCACGCTGCTCTGTGTCTTACCCCTTCATTGACTGTCCCTTTTCTGCCCACCAGTATCCATGACAGATATCACCATTATCCCCATATGTTCCACTCTCAAATCTACATGTGTTGCAGATTTTACTAGACTAAGAGATAAGGGTGAGGTAAGACCAGGAGGGACAGCTTCGTTAAAGTATCATCTAGAAATCCACTCAAAATTATATGTTAGACACCTGGGTTCTTAAAGCTCTTCAGCCATTCTTATTGACCTTGACACCCCAACGAAGCTCTAGCCTCTTGCTCTGACCCCTCCGGGCTCCATGTATATATATTTGTATATTTAACTTAAACATAAATGATATAATAGCTTTTTATTTTATTCCTTTCTTTTTCAGACTATGCTCTGAAGGCTTTTTCTTTCTAAATAATCTATATAGGTATTTTTTTTTCCCTAAGCAAAGAGTTATCTACCCAGGAGAGAAATTATGCTAAGCCTCTTAGCAGGAAGAAGCTGCTTTTGGATTCTTAAGGTTTTTGGCCTATTATGGTTTTAGATATCTTAAATGCTGGGAAGATATGCACCAGCATAGGGCCTTGGAAATCTCTACTAGGTCAGGTACAGATGCTCAACAAATGTTTTCTTAAATCTTTATTGTCTAATTTGTGTACAATGAAGATGTAACATTTAAATGACTTTTGTAAGAATATGGCAATAAAATATTGAAAAATTTAAAATTTAAAGATACAACAAATATATATTTACATAGATGTAGACATTGGCAGGAAATAGTATCTCTGGTGGATTTCAAAAACCTTTATTATCTTTTTTGCTTATCTGTATCCTCTACTTATTATTCAGTGAGCATATTATGTAACAGTAAGATCAAAGAGTAAATTTTATTATTATTATTAATTTTAATAAGAAGCAATAACCTGATATTAAAGTGTAGCTTAAAAAAAAAGGTTAGGATTGATTGGAATATAAAAGTTTAAGACCCTGGGAATTCTGTGAATGTGTACTGTGAGCCCAATACTTAGGAACCTATTTCACTGAATGTACACTGGAAGTTATTTTTTCAAATATCATCCCAATTAAGAGAGAATCAGAAGTATTAGAAATTTGTTGGTTTATATTCACATGATTGGTTAATAACTTAGGGGACAAACGGTGTGGTCTATAGTCTGTCTTTGGAGAATGCAAATACTTTTTTGGGGGGTGTCACCAGGCACAATCCTTGAAAGTGCGTGAGACCAAATGCCATTAAGAATCAGAAGGCAGGGCTGCCTCTCTTTAGTCCAGGGTCAGGGTGCCCTTCACGTAGCCAAGCTGGGGACAACAGGGACTGAAATGAAACTCCAAGGTCAAAACTATACCTTAACAAATGCTTGTTGAGCACCTATAAGTTGGAAGCTTTTTTCCCAACAATATTCAAGCGTAATATTCAAATAATCAGTATTCAAGCATAAGAGTCAATATTCAAACAAAATATTCAAATATAAGCATAGGTATATAAAAGCCAATTTACCTACTTTAAAAAATGTGGATAGGTACTGGAGTCCTTGACATGCTTCCTAGTCTTACTGGTCAAAGTGTGGTCTCTGGATCAGCAGCCCAGCATCCCAGGGAGCTGCTGAGAGATGCAGAATCTTGAACCCCAGCCCAGTCCCACCCAGTCAGGATATGCCCTTTCAGGAGATCCCCAGGGCTGGAAGGAATGCAAAGGTTTGGGTGTGCCTCTCTAGTATTCTATGGTCTCCAACTTGAGGCATCACTCCAGGGCTTGCCATGCACGCTGCATGCTGCATTTGTGTTTACAGGGCAGATGTTGCATCTTTAGGGCAAGCAAAATCTAGTGAGAGAAGACTGCTTCATTCCACACCTTAGTTACAATTTTGGGCCGATTATCTCCTAGAATCCAACTTTCACCCCTTCTCATGATCCAAAACACGAAAAAAGAAAAAAAAAAAAGGAGGCTCTTCCAATAGGATTTAGAGAAGTGTGCATAATTTTTTTTCTCAGCTTAATGATTTATTTGGCTGATGCTGGCAGTTTTATCTGCTCCAGCTTGAAGAAAAGTGCTTTTTCTGAATTCCTAGACTGGTGGTTCTTAACCTACGGCCTGTATCAGAGTTACCTGGAGGGCTTATTAAAATTTAGTCATGTACCGCATAATGACTTTGGTCAATGACAGACCACATATACCATGGTGGTCCCATAAGATTATAATATTATAATTTTAACTGTATCTTGTCTGTGTCTAGATATATTTAGATACACAATACTCACCATTGTGTTATAGTTACCCCCAGAATTCAGTACAGTACCATGCTGTACAGGTTTGCAGCCTAGGAGCAATAGGCCATACCATACAGCCAAGGTATGTAGTGGGCTCTACCACCTACTTTGTGTAAGTACATTCTATGGTGTTTGCATGATGACAAAATCGCCTAATGACACACTTCTCAGAATGTATCCCTGACATTAAGTGACATGTGATCCCCACAGTATCTGACTCAGAAAGTCTGAGCTGGGTCCCAAGTATTTGCATTTCTAACAGTTCCCCAGGTGATGCAGAAGCTGTTGGTCTCTGGTCCAGAGCCCATGCTTTGGAAATCACTCTCCTCTCCTAAACCATTCACTTCTGGTTTCTCTCATTTGATAGATACTTTTGTAAGTATCTGCATTCTTTGCCCTGTATCACCACACTAGTCAGCTAGATGCTGCTAATGTGGTTCTCATTATAACTCGTCTACATCCCAGAGAGTTAGGAGTGTCTGTAACCCATGTTCTCTGCCGTGAGAAATGTAAACTCTTAAAAAATAATTGATGAACAGATGGATATGTTTACTGGTTTCTAGTTTTCATTCTCTCATTATGATCTGGTTGGGTTTTTTGTTTTTGTTTCTTTTTTGAGACAGGGTCTCGCTCTGTTGCCCAGGCTGGAGTGCAGTAGTACAATCTTGGCTCACTGAAGCCTTGACTTTCCGGGCTTAAGCTATCCTCCTAACTCAGCTCCTGAGTAGCTGGAACTACAGGTGCATGCTACCATGCCTGGCTAATTTTTTGTATTTCTTGTAGAGATGGGGTTTTGCCATGTTGCCCAGGCTGGTCTCAAACTCCTGTCCTCAAGCTATCTGCCTGCCTTGGCCTTCCAAATTGCTAGGATTACAGGCATGAGACACTGTGCTGGCCTGTTAATATCTTTTCCAAATACTGTACATGACAAGTTTCTGAGGGAAAGAACTACGTCTTTAGACCTGTGATGACCTTCTCCAAAAGATATATTCAACCCCAGTACCTGTGACTATGGCCTTGTTTGGAAATAGGATCTTGGCAGATGTAATAAAGTTAAGATGAGGTCATATTGGATTAAGATAGGCCCCAATCCAATGACACGATTCCTTATAGGGAAAGAGGAATTTGTACACAGAGACCCACAAAGAAAATGCCATGTGACAATGGAGGCAGAGATTGGAATGAGGTAGTCAAGGACTGCTGGCAACCACCGGAAACTAGGAAGAGGCCAGAGAAGATCCTCCCCTAGAGCCTTCAGAGAGAGCATGGCCCAGAAAATACCTGACTTCTGACTTCCCACCTCCAGAATTGAGAAGAAAAAAAAAAAAAGTTCTGTTGTTCTAAGGCACCCAGTTCGTGGTATCTGCTATAGCAGCCTGATGAAACTGACAAGGGGCCTTTACATTTCTCATGGCAGAGAACATGGGTTACGGACACTCCTAACTCTGGGATGTAGACGAGTTATAATCAGAACCACATTAGCAGCATCTAGCTGACTAGTGTGGTGATGCGGGGCAAAGAATGCAGATACTTATAAAAGAAAGTGAAACTGCATAGGCTTTCCTGGTGAGGTACAAAACCCCCACCACCTACTCTATCTTAGTGCACTTTTCATTTTACCAAGGAAAAGAGTACAGATTAGGAGAGGAAGAAAAGATGGCCAAGAGGGAAGATCCTCAGAGGTTGGTGCACATCCAGGACACACTACCGGTTTATTTCCTTCAGTTGTGGTTAACAGAGAACTGTAAGGTAGATTCCTTCCTTCCTTCCTCCCTCTCTCCCTCCCTCCTTCCTTTCTTCCCTTCCTTCCTTCCTCCCTTCCTCCCCACTCTCCCTTCCTTCCTTTTTTTTTTTTTTAGATGGAGTCTTGCTCTGTCACCCAGGCTGGAGTGCAGTGGCATGATCTTGGCTCATTGCAACCTCCGTCTCCTAGGTTCAAGCAATCCTCCTGCCTCAGCCTCCCAACTAGCAGGGATTACAGGCATGTGCCACCACACCCAGCTAACTTTTTTGTATTTTTAGTAGAGACGGGGTTTCACCATGTTGTCCAGGCTGGTCTCGAACTCCTGACCTCAGGTGATCCACCTGCCTTGGCCTCCCAAAGTGCTGGGATTACAGGCGTGAGTCACTGCACCCGGCCCTGTAAGGTTCTTTCTAGATCAGGCAACTCTACATCTAGGTTTGTCCACAACACTTCTGGTTTATTCCTGTATGTCTCATTTCACTCTAAAAAAATCTATATCCATTAAATAGTCACTGTAATATAAATAATCACTTACGGTCAAGACAAGGAAAATACACTGGTACTTCCAACCTCCGTAACCTTGGCTCTTGCCAACTCCCTTCAGCCCAGTCCTTCCCAGTTCTACACATCTTTCAAATCCCATTTCACTCACAAGATTTTCCTTGACCCCAAAGGCCCTTCTTGGGTTTCCAGACCTTATCACAATAGAACATAAAGCAACTATGACTTTGTATTCTATTTCTTTGTGTACACATCACTTTTTGCCAAAGTGTAACAAAAAAAAAATCTCCCCTCACAGCATGTAGCACTGTGCATTTGGCATTATAGGGTCATGATAAGTGTCTGCTGACTTAAACACTGAATGAAAGAAATAGCCCTAAATAAAGCACTCCTGCCAGTAAGAGCTGATCCCTCTGATGGAAAAACTATATCCGTGCAAGAATTCTTTTTGGTAACCATTTTCTGAAATGTCTTTTTATATACTAGGAGTTACAGAGCTGTCGCCAACAGAGGAATGCCGGAGCTACAGCCTCCCAGTTGTCAGCTCTGGTTCCACACAAACATTTTTCTTCTGGTTGCAGCAGACAAATTATAGCTCCAGAGAAAAACATAATTATATTCCAAAAGGCCAGGGACAGCTGCTGAAAATACCCTAACGATGAACAAAGCAACAACGAGAGATAAACCAGGATTACCCGTGATGTACAGCTAGTCCAAAATAATCCAGGGATCACTATGAAATGATTTTACATCTGTTGTCCTCTGTTCTTCAGTCTAAAACTATTAAATACAGGTCTGCCAGGTACAGCAAAATGGATCACATTTCCATATGTATTTACTAATGATGTTGATTCCTTCCAGCACATACCCACACTTCCATTGTACTTATGGCTTAGTAGGCGAGTACAGTGTAGATTCCTGAGTTAGGATCCTTTAATTGGCCAACCTCGAAAAGCTCCATTTCTTTCTGGATTGCCCTGATCAGCAAACTTGGAGACAAATTATGGGGAGAAGGCAGTGGGTAGAGTTCGTAGCTGACAGCAGGAAGAGAATAGCAAACAATACTAGACTAGAAAAGGTATTAGCCTTGTGCTATCCCTTGCGGGAACTTGGAGCCATGAAGAATGCCAGTAGCCTATTGGGACATCACCGTATTATAGCAAGACATATCATTCATGCTTCTGGGTCAGGATGTTATGACTGAATATTTCACTGTAGGAATAGGTACGAAATTTCACAGTGAGGCACACCGTCGAAAGGCAGTGTATCAAAGGAACCAGGGAAAACCGGTTCACAACTCTTAGACCCCACACTCACACTGGCAGTGAAAAAAAACAGGGAAGGTGGTTGAACACTAGAAAAGGATTCATAAGGAGATTCTTTTGATCCACTCAGCTGTGAGTCCCAAACCCCTAAATCCTGCAGAAATGGCAGGCACTTAACCGAAGTTGAGGCTACCTGAGCCATCTTAGGGTGAGATCCCAAGGCTGTCAGCCCACAGGGTGAGATGAGAGGGCCCTGTCTGGAAAGCAACAGCATTTCCACCTAACACAGCATTTCTCAACATCAGGCCATCAGGACCATCTGGAAGGTTAAGGGACTTGAAAAGAGAGTTCTTTGTTGGAAAAGCAGGGGCTGACGGGAGTGTGGCCACTGGAGAATCTGTGCATTGCTAAGGTGGCCCGGTGGCCCTCCTCCCTGATTGCCCAATACAGGTGTTAGATGGTCTCAGTTCATGACTGTTGGCCTGGTGAAATCATGACTACCCCTGCCCCATTCACTCCCACTTTCACTGTCCGGTTTAGCAGACAGTTTAGAAAAAGTTATATTGCCACCTATGTATTTCTTCTGTTGCAAGAACTGCAGTCAGAGGGGTCTAGTGGACCAACCTTCTAAGAACCCACAAATGTGCCCACCATGCCCAGTAAGTGTGAAGCCTTCTTAGGATGGTCTCAGTCAAGGAAGAACTCTCCCCACTCTTTGCATCCCTACCCTATGGGCAGTGAGCTAGGGAACAAGGGTGAAATACGAGGGAAGAAGCTGATCTCATCCCTTGCCAGGCAGCAGGCACCCTCCCGAAGTTAGCCGTGGCTGAGGGAGGAGAGATTTAACTCTACAATCCAGTTTGGATTTTCTAGTATTATTCAGGACTAGGAATTCTGATTGTCAAAATAGGCCTGTGTTTTGAGACTGAAAGTGATGGTAGGGCCTTCTATTTGCTACAAGTGGCTAGAAAAGTCAGGGGGCATGACAGAGCATTTATCCCAGGAGCAGGGGCAAAACTTCCCTAAATGTAAGGGTTTTGATTGGACAGTTGCACTTTGATCATATTCTATGAGTCATGGGTGTTCCCTATACCAGGTACGCTTACTGGTTAGGCTTGGGGGCAGATTCTCTGCCCCCCAGCTACTCTCCCTTTCTTACTTGCCAGCAGGACCCTGACTAGACTTAGGCAGCAACATGCAAGGATCCCAGGAATTGACTAAGAACAGTCCAAGTCAATTATGGCTCCTTGTTCACTTTGTCAATGACTGGCCTACAGGAGGGCATGGGACAGAGCAGGGGTCAGTGAGGGAAAGTCCGCTGGGGAGAGGCTTTCTCCTGTAAAGGGAGGGATGGAGAAGTCCCTTTTTTTTTTTTTTTTTTGCTATCATCTTTCTTACCCTCTGCTTAGGACATTGTCACGTGATGCCTCTGTTAAGTTAAGCTTGTCCTAAAACTGCCTTCATACATATTTTAAGTTTGGCCTAAAGGTGTCTCATCTCCGTACATAGTGAATGGTAACCTACTCTGATGCGTAAATAGACTTTTTGATGTGTAAACTACTCTCGTAGCTGAGCTTCAGCCAACCAAATGTGGCCAGTTGTTTAAAGCAGACTCAAAATAGGCCACAGCCCAGCTGTAACCAATCTAGCTGTTTCTGCACCTCACTTCCATTTTCTGTGCATCACTTTCTTTTTGCTGTCCATAAATGTTATCTGACCACGTGGCAGCCCCAAGTCACTCAGAACCTATTCTGGTTCTAGGGACTGCTTGATTCTAGAGTCATTCTTTGCTCAACTAAACTGCATTAGATTTAATTTGTGTAAAGCTTTTAACACCTGTGATGGAACAGCAATCTTCCTGTTCACTTACTGACCAAATCAAGGGGGTAGGCCACGTGGTGGGGCTGGCAGAGGGGCAATGAAAACAGCCTGGGTCCATGACAAAACCATCAGCTCCAACGCATCCTGAAACCACCAGGTCTTGGCCTTTCTGTTCAGGAAACAACAAATGCCCTGCACAGTTTAAATCTTTTAGCTGGACTCTGTCACTCAACAAAGATTTGCTACCTTTAAACTCTAAGAAAATATGAAGCAATATATCCTATGCAAAGCGTGTTTCTTTCTAAGTACAATAGAAATGGCTTCCTAAAGGGGAACATCCTGAAGTGGATTTACCTTTTCTCCTTGGAACAGCGTGCTTATATTCTTTACAGAGGTCTTATACTGCCAATTAATTATAACACAAACAGCATATGAAAGCGAAGATATAGCTATGAAGCTTAAATAGCTATACGCTAATTACACAAGGGTTCCTATATATAATGAAGTCCATATATAGCACAAAAGTACATCACATTGTTAGATACATTTCCAAATTTATATGTAATATAAACATCTAAAATCAATCTAGTCACAACAAACATAAAAATCAAATTTCTACCTTACAATTTTATCTAAATCTATACTAGGACCCACTCAAGTCCTACTCTCAAAGCTTTAGTATAAAACTCAATCACATTTTCCAGTGAACTGAACCTTGAACACATATTCCAGGGAACTGAACCTTGAAGTATGGGTGTGGGTGTGTGTGTGTGTGTGTGTAACTCATGCTTTGTTCCAAAAAGTGTAAGATGGGCAACCTGTGTGTTGCTTGTCAAAGGTCATCAATTTCTCAACTTATAAAATAGATATTATATAATTGGTATCAGATATCAAAGCGAACCAAAACCAAAACAAACAAAAGAGCCTCTAAATTTAGCTCCCGCCATCTCTTACTGTTAGTTTCAAAGGAGATCAGAAATGTTTATAGACTATTTCACTCTTACTGCAATACCGCTTGATTCTAAAAAGACTGATATCTCTTCTTTTACTTATTTGGTTAAATGCATAGCTATTTCAGATAAGTGTCTGCCAACTTCCAAATGACTAGGGCAAAAACTAGGCTCATTCTAGAATTTTCTGAAGTGGTCTGAGTATATGAAATCAAATGTTATTGCTCTTGGAGAACACTAAACAAGATACTTGTGATATGCACAGGGAAAGAGGCAATAAACCCTTGAAAACAGTCAACTACGGTAAAGATTGGGAGGTGGTGACCCATCCATTTCTGCTTTCTCTTGAGCAGTAGCCAGTTACAGTCCCCACTCAATGAAAATGCAAGTGGAAATGATGTGCTACTTCCAGGACTGGCCCATAGAAACCTCCCCAGTGCGGCCCAGCAAGACTCATTTTCCAGCTGACCAGCAAAGCCTCTCAGGATTTACATCATTGCATCTCCAACTCTGGTCTCAGAACCTCTTTATATTCTTTATTTAGGACCCCAAAAAGCTTTTGCTTCTGTGGGTTGCATCTGTTTATACTTACAAAGAAAACTTCAGAATATTAATACATTAAACACATAAAAATATAAATTTTATAGGCCCTACATGCTAATATAAGTAGTTTTTAAATAAAAATTAACCATATTGGCTCAAACAAAAAAATGACAAAACTAGCATTATGTCACATTTTTGCAAATCTCTTTGTTATCTAACTTGATAGAAAACAGTTGGATTCTCACATCTGGTTCTATATTTCACTTGTCATGTTGTGTTGGTTGAAGAATATGAAAAAAAATCTAGGCTTTTGCAGAGACACAGTTGGAAAAGGAGGGCCTTGTGGAAATGGTCTGAATTTGAAATGGTCCCAGGGAACCCAGGGTTCTTGGATCTACTTTGAGAGCCAGTGATTTAGAGAGACAGCCATAGGATGTTAGGAATCTGGGTTCCTAAATGACCACAAACAATGCAACCCAACCAGAAACATCCCCATTGGACCATGCTGCAAGTGGGAAATGACCTTTGACTGCATTAAGCCACTAAGATTTGGGAATGTGTATGTTATAGCATCTGGCATTATTCTAATTAAAATGCTTACTCATGTGGTAGTAACCCTGTGCCAGGTCTTTTTAAGCACTCTATAACTCATTCACTCCTCTCAACAATCCTGCCAAGTTGTTGCTATTATAGTCCCCATTTTAGAGATGAGGAAACTGAGGCAGAGAGAGATTAAGTGAATTATCCAAAGTCATACAACTAGTAAACGAGTCTAGTTAGCTCCAGAGTTTATGCTCCCAAGTGCTCCCAATTACTTTGCCATGCTGCCTATAACCTTACCCAAATATTTCTCATCACCATCTTGCACCACTTATGCCAAACATGTCACATAAACATGAATAAAAAATGGCTGGGCGCGGAGGTTCACGCCTATAATCCCAGCACTTTGGGAGGCTGAGGCGGGTGGATCATGAGGTCAAGAGATCGAGACCAACCTGGCCAACACGGTGAAACCCTGTCTCTACTAAAATTACAAAAATTATCTGGGCATGGTGGTGCACGCCTGTAGTCCCAGCTACTCAGGAGGCTGAGGCAGGAGAATTGCTTGAACCCAGGAGGCGGTGGTTTCAGTGAGCCAAGATTGTGCCACTGCACTCCAGCCTGGCAACAGAGTGAGGCTCCATCTCAAAAAAAAAAAAAAGAATAAAAAATATACGCTTGCACTAATAGCTCTCTTGCTCAACAGATATATGAGTAGCAACCAGTTTGGATGGGAGTTGGTAGGGGATAAACAGGAGAAATACAGTTACCAAAGACTATGGAAGTGAGGTAGCAGAGTGGACAGAGGATGTGGTAGGCAGAATTTCAGATGCCCCTATGACCTTTGACACCTAAAGTTACTCCCCTGATTATGCCACGTGACATTATGTTACGTGATTATGTTATATGGTAAAAGGGAGTCTGCAGATGTAATCAGTCAACCTAAAGACAGGGAGGTGATCTAGGTGGATAATCATGAATCCTGTATTATTTATTTATTTTGAGACAGTCTTACTCTATCACCCAGGCTAGCAGTGCCGTGGCACGATCTCAGCTCACTGCAACCTCTGCCTCCCAGGTTGAAGAGATTCTTGTGCCTCAGCCTCCCATGTAACTGGGATTACTACATGTGCACCATACCCAACTAATATTTGTATTTTTAGTAGAGAAACAGCTTCCCCATGTTGGCCAGGCTGATCTCGAACTCCCGACCTCAAGTGATCCACCCACCTTGGCCTCCCAAAGTGCTGGGATTATAGGCATGAGCCACTGCACCCAGCCAGATAATCATGAATCCTTTAAGAGCAGAGAGTTTTCTCCAGCTGTGGGCAGAAGGAGAAATCAGAGAGATTAAGAGTGTGAAAAAGACTTGACACTGGCAAATGGACATGATGACGGAGGGATCATGTGACAAGGAAGACGGGAGCCACCAGGAGCAATGGCCAGTCCCCAGCGGACAGACAGCAAGGAAGTAAGAAGCTCAAATCTACAAACTCAAGGAAATGAGTCCAGCCAATAACTTGCATGAGATTGGAAGTGCATTCCTCCCCAGAGCCCTCAGATAAGAGTCGGCCTGGTCCATGCCTAATTGGGCCTTGTGATAACTCTGAGTGGAGAACCTGGCTGAGTCTGCTGGACTTCTGACCTACAGAACTGAGTGAACATCTGAGTGCTGTTTTAACCTGTTAAGTTTATGGTAATTTGTTACACAGCAATAGAAAACTAGTAGTGAAGGTAACTCCAGAGAGACTGGATATGTCTCATGTCATTTTTTAAGCAAGAATGCCTTTCCTAGGGTTAAAGGTCATGGAAGGAATCTAGGGGCAGTTGTCACTACTTCAAGCAACTAATGGCAAATAACCCTAAATACCAGCAAGTTCTCCTATAAAAACAAAAATAAATACTTAAAAGAAACTCAAATCACACATTTCCTTATAAATATTTCCACTTTACCCCTGGCAACTTTAAACTACTAGTCCATAATTGTTTATTATTATTAACCATATAAAAGCTAAGATATTTCTGAAGGCAACATTTTTGATGCAAAAATTCCAATGTCCTACAATCCATTAACCTCTCTTGCAGTCCACTCTTTTTTTTTTTTTTGAGACAGAGTCTCGCTATTGCCCAGGCTGGAGTGCAGTGGCAGGATCTCAGCTCACTGCAGCCTCCGCCTCCCGAGCTCAAACAATTCTCCTGCTTCAGCCTCCAGAGTAGCTGGGATTACAGGCATGCCTCACCATGCCCAGCTAATTTTTTTATTTTTAGTAGAGACCAGGTTTCACCATGTTGGCCAGGCTGGTCTTGAACTCCTGACCTCATGATCCACCCGCCTTGGCCTCCCAAAGTGCCGGGATTACAGGCGTGAGCTACCACACCCGGCCCAAAGTCCACTCTTAAAAAGAAGTTCTGGCTAAGTCCCAAGAGTTAAATACCACATTCATGCACACATCCTGTAAGATATGTACAGCAAATTCTCAGGGTTTTAATTGTTTTATATCAGTACAAATTAATTTATTTCAAGGGAGACATATACATGTATTTGAAAGTAAATTATATCAATATAATAATTTATTTTTATATACAGTATTGATCTTCCCTTAAAAAAATCATAGCCTACTTACAATATGATAAGAAGTAGAAAAAATAAGATTAAACCAGGGGAAAAGTCAGAACACCTACCCAAATACCTCACTTCTGCTACAGTTAGGTCTAAAGTTCCTAGAAGCTAAAGAAGATTCTTAGGATCCATAAGATAAGTGGAAACCAGCTTCTGAGAAGAATTTTTCCCAGGACTCTTGGAGAAGTCTCTTTTATGGACTGTATTACTCAGTACAGGCTAGGTCATGCTGCAGGGTCAAAAGATCCCAAAACCTGAGTTTCTCATATCTACCAAGATCTACGTCTCACTCATGCTCCATGTCCTCTGTTCCTTAGCTGGGGGTCTGCTCCGTGTCTCCTCCCTCTGGGACTCAGCTGGCAGCACCCACCATCTTGGATGCTGCTGGTTGCGGTAGTGGGAGGAGAAGACAGCTCTGGGCATCTTGCACAGGCAGACAATGCGCTCATCTTGAAATGTACATCATCTCCTTTCATACTTTACTGGTCTGAAGTGCCATATGGCCTCACCCAACCACAGGGGGGCTGGGTCTTGCATCCTATCATTGCTAGAGGGACAGCGAACGAGTGAGATCTCTCAATCAACACCAATGGCTGTCATAGAGATGGTTGTTAAGGTTGTGAAACAGTCCACATCACAATCAACAGTGTGTGAGTCACCAACATCCACTGCTTGTCAAATCTCTTGATGCAGGTGCAAAGCACCAAGCTGAAGCTTGGTCAGGTAAATACTATAGTAGGTGGGGCCAGAATCACAAGCCCCAGGATGCAGCTTTGTCAGCCTTGATTAATGTAAACACAAAATCCTCCAGGAATAGGCCTCCAGGGGCCAGAAGGTAAAGGAGGTGAGGGAGGGTGGCTGTCTGACCAGACTGTGCTGAACTGCAAAGCACCTGCCCCATCTGAAGGCAGCGGGGTGGATGAAGCAGTACTTAACTCTGGTTAAACTGGTTGCCAGATGAGGCTGTGAACTTTGGCCTACCAGATTTTTTTTTAAAAAAGAGAAACTAGAAATCCAAATGTTTGTAAAATCTCCAAAATTAAAAATATTTTTAAAAACAATGTACGAACCAGTCAAAACATGTCTGTCAGCCAGATATGGCCTGTGAATTGCCAATTCATGGAGAAAGTCTAAGTTGCTGACTATTTAGAGAGTCAACAGTTGTGACAATTGACTGAGCAGAAGGTAGTGCTGACGTTCCCTTGGGGGAGGCCACCGAAAGTGGGATCTCACCTAACTCCGACAGGGGAAATGAAAACAAATGCCATTTTGTTTGTGGTCCTCATATTGAAATCACTGCTGAAGATGTCCTGGTTTAATAGGGACCAAATTCCTATTAAAAAAAAACTGGGGAGATCAAGGGTCTTCCCTATGTGTTTCTCTACTACGTCCCCAGCATCTTGAACAAACCCATAAATGGAAGGTACTCAATAAAGATATGTTAAAGCAATGTGGGAGGTTGCATGGAACTAATTTAAAACCTATTTCTGTAGAAGAACATGTCTGATGGCCTTTATTTCACCCAGGGACACCAGAAAATAACTTCTTCTTTAGGACTTTCTGGACAACTCTAAATCACTTACTTTGAATAATACTTCAGTGCTAAACAATGGAACTCTACTATAGTGGGTTTTCTGCCTTATAAACCAACAATTTCTATAGTGGCAAATTAGGCAACCTCATGTTGTCCCCAAATAGCCCACCATGAGTGGGAGGCAGAAGAATGGTCCTTCCCTTGCAGCTATGAGTGGCAAGGACATGGCACTGAGAGGTAGCCGCCAGGTAAGACCTGGCATTTGAGCCAAAAAGGATGCAGCTACAAATGGGGCATGGACCACAAACCAGCCTGCGACCAGGATATGGGATGTTTCAATGGATTCTGGCACAGAGAGATGACAACTCCTGAAGTCCCATGGAAAGGAGATGTAAGCCCGGGGGGAAGTGGGGAGAGGGAATCCCTGAACTGGCTGAATTTACTCTAAATTGACAAAGACTATGACATTGCCATTAGGCAGAATGGAAGCTTGAGATGGAAATTAAAATGAATTAAAAAGAAAATAAAGTGGCTACTTTCCACTTCCAGTTTTAGCCTGAGATTTCGTCCTTCCTGGAGAACCGTTGCTGGCCAGGTTTTCTGGGAAGCAGATTCCAAGGCCAGTGGCATGCACAGGATGCAGGATTGGGCAGGGGGAGGTGTGGCAAGGCAGTCTCAACAAAAACCCCAGCTGACCCCAGGGAATTCTGAAGTGTGGCTGGTCCTTCAGACTTGTCCCAAATCGCGGCAAAGAAGCTGAGCTTTTATACCCTCAGGTTACACAGTCATTGGATGTGGGCTTTGGACAACACAGCTTCCTTCCCCTGGGGGCGTCTGCCCACAGCCTGCCCAGCTGCTGGGGGAATAAGCCTTCAGTCCTACGGGGTGCAGAGGCAGTGCATTCCAGCACCCACTGATTGTCAGGGGAGACAAGTCTGGCCATCACTGGGCTGGGACATAAGCATGAAATAAACGTCCCTGTCATTTCCTTCTTTTCTCCACCCTGGGTGCTAACATTCTATGAATCTGGGTATTGAAAGCATTTCCTTGGTGTTCCTAATTCAGTTGAAATCTTTTCTATAGCAATTTATATAACGCTTTGATAGGCAAGGTGTGGTACGAACAGGCCAAAGTCAAAAGCAGCCTGAAGAAGGAAGTAGAATTAACAAGTCAAGTATGTAAAAAGAGCTGTAACAGTGTAAGTTACGAAGCACACCCCTAAACATGGAAGCTTTTTCTCTATTTTTCATTTGCATTTGCCCCACTTCTCCCAAAGTGTGTTCCTCAGAACATTAGTTTGAGAGATGTCCAGCTTTGAAAGCTTTCCATGGGCAGATAAAAGTGGGAACCGCTCAGCCTCCAGCCCCTCTGGGAGATTTCTGGGGTATGCTAGCCCATCGAGAAGTCCTACGAAAAAGAAACCTGGTTAGCTTTGTAAGATGCAAATTTATCTGATCACAGGTAATAGCCCTGACAACTCATAGAAATACCACATGATTCCAAAGAGTTTATGTAAAGCAAGCAGTTTACTAATGTATTTTGCTTTTCTAAGTAAATACTCCTTTGTTGAAAACATCAGCAACTGCTTCTCTAAGTATATATATATTTAATTTGTGAAGGAAAATCTCAGCTGCGGCTACTTTGCTCAGAGAGTGGCCAGGGAGAGAGGCCGTCTATTAGATCTGAAAAACGACTTTAAAATTTGACCTTGATCATGCAGGAAACATCGCAGTTGGAGCCTTCATTTTTTAACCATGACTCTGGAACTACCTTAAAAACTAGTAGTATACCAGTGGCTGGAATTGACAGCACACCTGGCGGGTGCCGGCTGCTGCACCTGTGTGTATTTGACATATATCAGGTCACTCAAAGGGCTGCTTAAAGCTCAGGCTGAAAGAGGTTCCACGCCCAACCTTCCATCATTCTTTTAAAAAAGATCCATTATAATAAAAAGTGCTAAAATCATCCTTAAAACTAACACACGTGACCCTGAAGAGAGTCATTTAAAAAATCCTCGCTTGGAAAACTAACACAAATACATGAATTCTGACCATGTATACTTGCTAATTTAAACAAAGTACAGATATTTCAAAGGAGAACGCTACACATTTTTCTATTATAGTAGGGAATTTTATGTCCCTATGTGGCATAAAAATATACCCATATTTGGTGATTTCCATGTTAATAGTCACCAAACATGTGATTGGAAGTTCTGTGCATAGCTTGCCTGACAGCATTTCAGTAGAAAATGCTGTCTGCTTTCAAGTCCCTTAAATCTTCCCCTCTGAAAGAGAAGATCACAATACATACGGGCCGGTGTTCAAATAGCTTTTTAATGTGGCCATGGCAAGGATGGGCGTGTTCTCATACAAACCATGGGCCAGCACCTTCCCGTGTGACTTACACTCACAGGCACGTGGTTGCCTTCATGGACATTCACGTACATTGTATCTCAGATGTTTATGAGCCCTTCTCTCACTTTCTCCTCAAACAGCTATTCTTAATTTTCAGCTCACCTTCTCTGAGCTAGAACGTTCCTGTCAAAAGAAGTCATTGGATGAATCCCTTTGGAGATGAAGAAATAAAGCAGGAGGTGGTGCAGGCATCAAGGAGCTTTGGTTGTCCCAATAGTCACTTCTCTTATGTGTGGTTAGGGCGGCAGGTGCAAGACTACTTGAAACCCAATCATTTTTAGCCAGTAGCCTCACATTCCTCTGTGCACAGAACTTTTTACCAGCTCTGCCTTGACTTTTACTTCCTTCCAGAGCCGTTTCCCTGAGGACACTTCTGAGAGGCACTAAAGTAGCCCAAAGGAAGGAAATGGGGGGTAATTTTTAATTTGGGGAGTCTGCCCTTGGGTAGGCTGAAGATCTGAACAGTCCCAGTGGGGCTGACTCTGTTGTGGACTCTCAGACAGGCTGGCTTCAGATCAACCTCTGGTGCTGGGCAAGAGAAATGAACTTCAGTTGACCTTCATTGAAAGTACAAGAAAGGTGTTGGTACCATCTGCTTCTCTAGATTGAATTTTTCTTTCTAAATTTAATTGTGGTTTAAAAACCCATATAGCCGGGCATAGTGGCTCACGCCTGTAATCCTAGCACTTTGGGAGGCCGAGCTGGGTGAATCACCTGAGGTTAGGAGTTCAAGATCAGCCTGGCCAACATGGCAAAACCCCGTCTCTACCAAAAATACAAAAATTAGGTGGTGGGTACCTATAATCCTAACTACTCAGGAGGCTGAGGCAGAAGAATCCCTTGAACCTGGGGAACAGGGGTTGCAGTGAGCCAAGATGGTGCCACTGTACTCCAGCCTGGGCAAAAGAGCAAAACTCCATCAAAAAAAAAAAAAAAAAAAAAAAAAGAAAAGAAAAGAAAAAAACCCCCATATAATCTAAAATTTATCATCTTAACTGTTTTAAGTGTACAGTTCAGTACTGTTAAGCATATTGGCATTGTTGTGCAACGGATTTCCAGAACTTTTTCATCTTGCAAAACTAAAACTTGTTGAAAAACAATTCCCCATTTCCTTCTTTCCTCAGCCCTTAACAACCATTCTGCATTTCAGATTCTGTTACTGTGAATTTGACTGCTTTAGATACCTCATATTCACACAGTATTTGTCTTAGCATAGACAAATATTCTTAGACAGAATATGTCTGACATATTTCACTTAGCATAATGTCCTCAAAGTTCATCCATGTTACAGCACAGGACAGGGTTCCCTTCCTTTGAAAGCTAAAGTATGTTCCACTGCATGTCTACACCACATTTTCTTTATTCATTCATCCATCCATAGACACGTAAGTTGCTTCTACCTCTTGGCTATTGAGAATAAAATTGCTATGAACATGGGCATACAAATTTCTCTTCGAGATCCTGCTTTCAATTTTTTTTGGCTACATACCCAGAAATGGAATTGTTAGATTACATGGTGATTCTATTTTTGTTTCTTTGAAGAACTGCCATATTGTTTTCCACAGCAGCTGCACCATTTTACATTCTCAGCAGCAGTGCACAAGGCTTCCAATTTCTCCACATCCACACCAACACTTGTTACTTTCTTTTTTTTTTAATTGTAGCTATCCTAATAGGTGTGAGATAATTTTTTTTTTTTTTTTTTTTGAGATGGAGTCTCACTCTGTCACCCGGGCTGGAGTGCAGTGGGATGATCTCGGCTCACTGCAACCTCTGCCTCCTGGGTTCAAGCGATTCTTCTGTCTCAGCCTCATGAGTAGCTGGGATTACAGGTGCGCACCACCATGCCCGGCTAATTTTTGTATTTTTAGTAGAGGCAGGGTTTCACCATGTTGGCCAGGCTAGTCTGGAACTCCTGGCCTCCCAAAGGGCTGGAATTACAGGCATGAGCCACCACACCTGACCAGTGTGAGATAATATTTCCTTGTGGTTTTCATTTGCATTTCCTTAATGATTAATGATGTAGAGCATCTTTTCATATGCTTGTTGGCCATTTGGGTATCATCTTTGGACAAATGTCAAGTCCTTTGCCCATTTTTAAATTGGGTTATTTACTTTTGTTGTTGTTGTTGTTGAGTTGTAGGAGTTTTTAAAAATACATTATGGATATTAAACCCTGATTAGATATATGATTTGCAATATTTTGTCCCATTCAATAGGTTGCCTTTTCACTTTGTTGATTGCATCGTTTGACACATAGAAAATTTTGTTTGATATTATCCTTTTTGTCTGTATGTGCTTTTGTTGCCTGTGCTCCTGGTGTCACATCCAAGAAATCACTGCCAGCCCCAATGTCATGAAGCTTTCCTCTATAGTTTCTTCTAGGAGTTTTATAATTTTAGGTCTTATGTGTAGGTAGTTAATAAATTTAATGTTAGTGTATTTGGTGTAAAGTAAGAGTCCAAATTCATTCTTTTGCATGTGAATATCCAGTATTCCCAAAACCTCTAGACTGAGTTTTATTCTGGTAGTAGATTCAGAACACTGTGCTAGGTATAAATTGGTGGTGATTATTTCTAACTTTCTAATTAACAATTAAACAAAGCCTTGAGGTGTTTACCTCAGAAAGTTGACTCTAAGTTTGCTAGAAACTTTATACACAGGCATACCTAAGACTGGCCTAACAGTTGTCAGTTCTCGGAAAATTTAAAAAAGGAACTGCCACCTTGTGCCCATTGCATACTGGTATGCTGAGAAGCCATCCTGACTGGCCCTTCAAAATCCAGAATTTCAGTTCATCGGAGTCCCTCTCATGGGCTTATTAATGAATATTCATGTTGCTGAGTTTTGCCAAGCACCAGGCTAGACTGGCAGAGCTACCAGATACATAGAGTGCTAATCTGCACATCCTATGGTTGTCAAATTTGTTTAAAAATACTTGCATTTTAAACGCTTAAATTAGGCACGCCAAGGAAAAAAGCACCATCCTGGCAGGTTTGGTAGTTCCGTGTTCCAAAATCGAGGGAGGAGACCACGAGTCCTGGTCTTTCCACCTCCCACCAATGAACCTTAGTGAGCTTAGCCCCTGGACAGAGGGAAACTGAGGGAAGTAGCAGCTAGGCTGTGGCCCAGGACACAATACTCAAATGGGTGTATGCTGTCACTAAGCCCAGATGGCAATCAGATAAGCCATGCTTCCAGACTTAAAAAAAAAAAAAAAAAATCATTTTCTGGACATCCACTCCTAACATATGAGCTTGTGTTTGCTGGGCTCATCTAACTACGGAATTAGGATTTCTTTAAAGCATCCCAATAAAGGCACCTACCACTCCCCAGTCAAATAGTAATTTATTTCTGGATCTCACAACTCTCCTGCAAGCCCCTCAGCAACTTTTCTGAAAATGCCAAGGACTCCATGTTTGGCATCCCGCCCCCTCCCTGTGCTTCCTCGAGAGGTTTCCGCAGCTTCTGTTCCTGCTCCCTCCTTGGGTGTTTGCCTGGCATGGCTTACATTTACTTAGTTAGCTCCACTTCCACTCCAAAACATCCCATCTGAGGGAAAACGCATGAAACATACGAACGTGAGAACTTCCACGAAAGGACAAACTGTCTGCCTCTGAAGTCTGTCCGACGTGGAGGCTCATTTTGTCTTAGAAATAGCACCGTTCAAAACCAATGAGGCGCTCCAGCAATCCTTCATCTCTTCACTTGGCTCAGCGGACTGTATGGATTTCTGGCACCTGAGTTATCTGCCAAGTGGGTGTGCTATTCTACAGATTCTTCAGAAGCGACTCTCCAGCCTCATATGTGCTTGACCTAGGAGTTGCCATCTTCAAGCCAGGCCCCTGGCACCTGTCTTCACTATGAAGCTCTGAAGCACATGCACAAGTTCCAAGGTTCTCCCAGGCACGGGCCTCTCCGTGGCCCCATCTAGAATACCTTACTAGTATTTTTGCCTTATTTTTTAAAAAGAGGGCCTTCCAGAGCACATAAACTGCAAGCTGAGTATCCACTCCTGGTGGACTGTATTCTAAAACTTGCAAACTGTTCATATACCTCTGTATTAAATAGATATTAGTTTGAACCACATGAAATTGCCTTATTTTTGCAAATCAAAAACTATCAGGTATCAACAGTTACATTATGGTTCAACCTAAATAACTTCTAGGTTTTCTACCTAATGGATCTTTCTCTACTTTTGGCTAACATAGTGAAACCCCATCTCTACTAAAAATACAAAAAATTAGCCGGGCGTGGTGGCGGGCGCCTGTAGTCCCAGCTACTTGGGAGGCTGAGGCAGGAGAATGGCGTGAACCCAGGAGGCGGAGCTTGCAGTGAGCCGAGATCGCGCCACTGTACTCCAGCCTGGGGGACAGAGCGAGACTCTGTCTCAAAAAAAAAAAAAAAAAACAGGGTTACAGTAAAAAATGTCACAAGACAATGAGCAACCTGGGAAAATTCCTTCCTTCCTCCCTCTCTCTTCCTTTTCCTTTTTTCTTCCTTCCTTTTCTCAATAAATGTTGATGAAGTGCCTTGGAGATACAAAAGCCCATTTGCTGCAGCAAGTCCTGAGGGGTCACAGAACTGAGTGAGGCACAGCTCAGGACCACGAGAAGCTGGGGCCCTGGCAGGGGAGCCAGCAGGAGAGGATGCACTGCAGAGGTAGCTGGTGTTTCAAAGAAGGTTCAGGTGAGATGCTACCCGGTGGCATGCAAAGGAAGGAAAGGAGGCTTAGGAGGGCTCAGCCACACAGCCACTAGCCCTGAAGCCCACACTCTAACCACTGTGCAGCACCTCCTCTGCAGGGGAGATGCCTGCAGGGGCCAGTGAGGAGCTCCACAATGGGAGGAAATGTCGCATCGAAGCAATCACTATTTAGAGAACACGCAAGGTGCAGTTTGCTTATATTATATGAGAGTCAGTATAAAAATGCTGGAAATACACATATACATATACATGCATACATACACATGTATATGATTACAGATTACATCTAATTAATCACTGTCATTTAGCCTTAGTTCTCCAGTTGCCTTATATACTTAACTGTGCTACTCTACTGCCCGGACCAGTGGTTTCAAACTGTGGTTCCTGGACCAGCAACATCAGCTATCTCCCGGGAAGCTGGGCCGCTGGTCACACCTACTGCACTAGAAATGATGGGAGAGGGCCAGGAACTCTGTGTACTAACAAACCTTCTGCAGGATTCTCATGTACGCTAAAATCTGAGAACTACTGGACTTGAGCCAACATGATTAGCAGCCTCAACACTGCTGCCCTTTTTCACCCCATTTTAAAGTGTATATTCTGAGTTGGAAGAAAACCTTTGCTCTCTTAAGTAATAACATTTCCATTTCAATACCCTTTAAACTATTTAATTAGTAGATAACTTTTTCATAGGTTCTAAAGGTTAAGATTGTGAAGTTCAGGTTACTATTTTTTATTTTATGATAAAATTCAACAGAGATAATATTTAAAGTCCAACAGCTTTTCTAAGAAAGGCATATACTACAGTTCTGTCTTTGCAGGTAGGAGGCAGAATGAAGAAAGAATGCAAACACATTAATTTATTCATCAAACACTTATTCCAAGTGTATGTTTAAGGAAAACGGCAGAGGGCTTTGCAGAATAGAAGGTTATATCTTGAACACAGAAGCCCTGTAGGTTAACACAGCTCTGTGGGGCCCCATTTATCCAACCCCGTGGAATAATGGGTTTCCTGCTTCCTCCCACTCTTCTCCCCAAACCCAGTAAAACTTACAAAAAACAATTTAACCAACTTAGGCCTTCAAAATTTACAAGTCTAAGATGACAATTAGCTTTGGTAATAGTGTCATCATTTAAAAATGGAAAAGGCAGGCTTTTAAAATTTTGCCTACAGCAACTGGGTTTTGAAAGCAAAAATGCAGATGCCTCAATGTTACTGCATTGATGTCCCAGAGCCCCAGTCTCTGTCTCCAGCTCATCCTCTACCCTGCCACCAATGTATCCTTCTAAAAATCACACTGCAGGCAGCTCCTTAAGCCATTTGGGCATAAGGTCCACACTTTGGAGACTACTTTATGTGGCCCTTCCCAAGCCCGCCCATCTCCAGCCTCCCCTCTCCAACCTGGCCATCTCCCTCCTCGGAGCCTTCCCCTCCACCAACCGTGCCCCGAGGCTGGCCCAAATGCTCCCTTCCTTAGAAGGGCCTTCTCTGCCAGGCATGGCCTGTTTTGTTTTTGTTTTATTTAGGACTCCATTAGGGCTCTTCTGGCTACAGGAAACAGAAACTCCACCCAAAATAGCATAGAACAAAAAGAAAGAAAAATGTACCAGCACAGAAAACCAAGGTGGGAACTCCCCACACGAGCCTCTCCAGAATGAAGCTGTCGGTTTAACACATTCTCCTTCTCTAGCATCGGCTTTCTTCCATGGCTTCATTCTTTGATGTCTGACTCCCCAAGTGCCAGCCCGGTGGCCCCTCTCACTCCATGTTTATGTTCTGTGCCTTAGCGAGCCCAGGCGGAAAGAGTCCACTTCTTTCTTAATTCTTCCAGCAAAGACCCTGGAGCTGCCTTACTGAACCTGTGTCACTGGCCCATCCTGAGCTAGCCGTTGTAAGTGCAATTGGCAGCATTGTGTTTGGCAGAGATTAGGGGCTCAACGAATAATTAATTATTATTATTAATAGTTAAGCATGAATGAATTAATGAAAGAACCTGCCAGTGGGGTGTGCTCAGTGCAATGAGAACTGTATCTAAGCTACAGAGAGGCAGCCAACTGAAGGTATAACCAAGGCAGGCTTGTGTAGGTCAGGGAAGACTGCAGGGAAGGATATGCCCAGGATTGGTCCGCAAAGCGTTGTAGGAGTTCCCCAAGTCAGGACAGGAGCCTGGGGAAGACGACGGGGAGAGACATTGCAAAGAACTGGAAGATGCTGTGTAAAGGCTGAGAGGCATTACACTGGCTGTTGGGCTCAGAAAACTTGAATTGCTCTGTTTTGCCGGCCTCTTGGACACAGCTAGGGAGAGGGAGCAGCTGAGGTGAAGTGATGTGTGCATGCATGTGTTGGGTGACAGGGTGACAAGAAAAGGGTTAGAAAAGGCCTTGCATGCCACACTGGGGTTGGGGGGTGGTCAATCTCAGGTGACCAGGAGCTCTTGAAGAGGCTTTCCTTCAAGCCAGGACAGCTGGCGCAGGGTTTCAGCTCCCCTGCCCACTGGGTAGTCATGAAGAAGTTACTTCCACCGCTCTAATTCCCAACTATCAGAGCCGTTGTGAGGACGGAAGGAGGTGACAAACTGAAAGCCACCCCTATAGCACTTGGTATGTGGTCAACACCCCGTGCATGCTAGCACTTCTTCCTTTCCTTGTGAGTAGGTTGATTTTTACACTGAACTTACTGGAGGGGAAAAAGAATCCAACGCATTAAAATCTCCATGTATATCATTTTACAATCCCAGAGTTCGGTGGTGTTTCAAAGCTACGCTGAGAGAGAGCTGGGTCGGGCATCACTTCCTAACCTTCAGGAGGGTAACATCAGTTTCAGTTTCCTCTCATCTGAACTGACTCCATCATGATTGGAAGAAGTGAGACGCATGCTTGTGTCTGAAGACGCATTTCAGACTCATCACCTTGCGATATAGTAAAGGTATACAGAGCTTTACAGTATTGTCCAATCCTTTTCAAATTCCTATAGCTCAAGGCTAAAAATGCACACAGAGATTGTTCTCTTAGAAATCACAGAGGCAGGCATGTGTGTAATGAACACATCTCTTCTTGAGGAATTCCCTCAGCCACACCTATTTCTTCATAAGAACAAATCAGTCCAGAGCAGAAGATGATTAGAATCAAGCCACAAGGACACTGAGTACCGATACTGGGAAGAGGAAAATAATTCCTAATATAATGCTTTGTTTAGAAGCTTTAAAATGAGACACACGGCAAATCTGCTCACTTTGTCAATGTGGTCCAGTGGAAAGTACCGCCTGTTCAAAGTCAGATGAGCCACCTAGCAACTGGCTGTTCGTGAAATGACCTGCAAGTCACAAGTTCTACGACCCTGGGCAAATCACCTGGGTTTCCTAAGCCCCGGGTTTCTTGTTTCTTTGTTGGAAGAGGAGGAACAATAAAGTTAAGGGTTGTCATGAAGCAGAATGAAATAATGTAGTTTATGATAGATTAAAAACAATAATATGCTTAATAAATGTAATGTTCTTTCTGGGGGGAGTAATTGTAACTTTCCTAAAATCATTTGGGATTAAACATAATAAAAGTCCCTTATATCATGAATTGTTTTACATGGAATTTATATGTACTGTGGTAAAATATAACTGCTTTTACTCTGTTAAAGGTGTGTTGGGACATGCATAGCCCACAGTTCTGTGTCTTACTTCTAATCCTCAACTTGGGTATTAAAGTGTCTCTTGCAAATGACAGTGATTTGACTTTTTAAATAATTTTTTAAACCACTGAGTCACTTGAGAACAATCAAAGTTGCATGTGTAAACTTTAACTTTCTCTTCTGATACTTGGACTTCATTAAGTTCATAAATGGGGACTTAGGAACAAAGTGAAATATTAACTTTGCGGAAACTTCAAAGCGATTGTGTATAAGGAGAGAGAAAACCACCAGGGACATTTATAAACTATCATCATAAGACCCGGCCAGACATTTTTTTATTGCAAAATGAGTAATGCCAGTTCTGCAACCTGGTCCAGAGCCATGAAAACAAACCAGTGTAGCCCTGACAGTTTCATTTCCATTAACGGCAATGGGAATTATTCAGGGAACAAAATCCTTCTTCCCACAGTTGATCCAGGACCCCACCCACCGACCCCTACAAATTCTTATAGGCCAAGCCTTTAATTCTGAGAGACCACAGATGGAACTTTGACCTCTCCTTCTTCAGTCTGCAGGTTCCCAACTGCTCATCTGTTGTACCAATAATCTGAGAGATCCCCCTTCCAACAGAGGGCTCTGGTGGCCACATCCAATGCTGCAAAAGGAGCCATGTTTCACCCCACTCTGTTAAAAAAGTTTACTGGAAATATCACAAGTTGCTAAGAATCTGGTTTACCAGAGTTCATTAAGACTCTTTAGTGGCCTGGCGCAGTGGCTCACGCCTGTAATCCCAGCACTTTGGGAAGCCGAGGCGGGCGGATCACAAGGTCAAGAGATTGAGACCATTCTGGCCAACATGGTGAAACCCCGTCTCTACTAAAAATACAAAAATTAGCGTGGTAGTGTGAGCCCGTAGTCTCACCTACTTGGGAAGCTGAGGCAGGAGAATCACTTGAACCTGGGAGATGAAGGTTGCAGTGAGCCAAGATCACGCCACTGCACTCCAGCCTGGCGACACAGGGAGACTCCGTCTCAAAAAAAAGACTCTTTAGCAGAGCACCTTAATCTTACTGAAATGCATTTAACTATAAGAGGTCTACATATATATATGTTTTGGAGTCAGGAGGTAAAGGATGACGGCTGCATTCCAGCAGTGGCTTCTGGGTTATTTCCCATGTCTGCCTGGTAACCAAGATGCTACATTCCTACCCATTTCAGTAAACACTAGAGGTCCCCTTTTTCTGATTTAACACCACCATTTTAAAGAAGGGTAGTGTGGATTATTGGATTAAAATTAAAATGAACCTGAACTTGAATAGCTAAGCTTCCTCAATAATGGTGACAAGTAAGGTGAATGGGAATGAAGGACAGCAGAGGTGGCAGGGAGCTGACAGGTGGGTTCTAGTTCTTCTGGGGATGATGGCAGCTGCCGACTTAAATGCAGCACCAACATCTGCTTACCCAGCTCAAAGGCAAGGCAGGAATGAACTGCCAGCAGAACTGGAACATCCAGAGATGGGGGTGGGCTGAAGGGCAGCTCCGCGAGAGGCTCAGATCAGGCCTCAGGACTCAGCTTCTCTCTCCCCATCTCCGGGCTCCACTTTCTCCAGGCTCCATTCTCAGGCTTTATGGGGTGGCAGGAAGGCTTCAGCAGCCCAGGCTCTACTTCCTGTCTAATTGACCCAAGCAGAAAGAGGGTGAAAGGCCTGGCTCCTGGAACTCACAGTAAAAGTCTGTTGTCTTCCCCTGGGTCTGACTTGACCACATGGCCACCCTTGAACCAACCACCCTAGCCAGGGACACGGGGTCCTTCAGTTTGGCCTTGAATCACAAATCCACCTCCGGGATTAGTAGGCAGATGTGACTCCACCAGAAGCTCCTACACTGAGGTGGCTCTGGGTGGCAAAAATGACAGCTACTCACTCTGGGGGTGGAGTGAGGAGACTGCCACATCCTGTTGAAATAGACACAAAGATGGTAGCTGGAGAAGCCCAGGAGAGGTAACAAAGAGGGTGATACCCAGTATGAGGACAAAGAAGGAAAATAATGGGCTCTGCTAAAATTGTGTTTCCTCCTTCCAACCCTCCTTGTTCAATGTCGCTTTGAGCTTTGAGTCTTGGTATTTCCTTTGTACGAGGAAGAGAATGAGACCCAGTCGGTGGCTCCTCATTGGCCGTATATATCAGAATTGCACCTGCAAAACTGTTTCCCGATGACACAGGCCCTAGGCTTGTGTTGAAGTCTAAATTTAGGTGTGTGTACTTGGTGTGTAGTTGATGTTAAATAGTGATATGTAGGTATTTGGAGATAGAGAAAGGTTTATTTGATTTGATTAAAGTGAGAAGGTGGGAAGGCAAGATTTTAAAAATTTGTTTTAATAAAAAGTAGAAATGGGGAATTTTTAATGTGCCTAGGGAGTAAGGGAGGGAGAGTTTAGGGATTTGAGGAGGAAAGTCTGTGTTTTTAAAGTTTTAGATAATATTTTAAATAACTAGAGCATTATATGTGGCAGTCATTCTTTAAAAACTTCTCAAATTTATAAATCAAAAGTTCAACTTTTACTATGTCTCACTACTTTCAACTTTTTCTCGCCTTACAAAGGTCTAAAATAATAACTCTCTCCTTCAACTTTTTCATCAACTCCTGTAACTTTTTCCCTCCAGTTTCTTCAAAAACAAAAATACAAAAAAGACAAACTCCCCTAATTAGAAAAACAAATAAAAAAAGTCAAGTATAATCTCACCATCCCATACTCAACAAAATACCCAATTTAGGCGAGGGGCTAAGACTCCTCAAACAAGTGTCTCTACTTCAACACTTACCAATTAAAAAACTAAGTGCCAATAGATGACCCACAGACATAATGCAAATATAGTCTCCATTTCTCACCTCAAACCTATTTAATTAAAAAAAAACCTTTAATCAAGAGAACCCTAAATACATATCCAAGTTATTGTCTTTTATCTTTTTAACATATCATCCCACCTAGACTAATAAACAAACATTAATATTCTACTCACAGCCAAAAACCACCATATAATTACTAAAAAGACAAAAGCAGTCCATCAATTTCACCTTAAAAATAAAAGTAATCACCCTAAATCTACCAACACTATTCCTACAATTAAGCCAAACTAAAATATAAACAAGAGACTACCCTGACTTAAGCATTATAAAAATCATCTTCCAGAATAAATTATTTAAAAGTCCCATGATTAAAAAGCCTCGATAAAATTCAAAACGTTCAACAACCCCAGAGGGATCCCTAAAATGAAAACTCATATAGACTCAGCCTGTTGTCCCCCCACCGCCTAGTGAGAGCCACTGGGAAGAGCTCTGAGGTCGTGCTCAGGGCAGGTGCTTGGTGGGTCAGGTCCAGAAGAACGCCTTCTCATCATAGCCTGCACAGTCCCCACAGGTGGACAGCAGTCCCAGGTGACAGTGTCATTTACCTCCTGCAGTCAAAGGTGATAAAAGTGGTGGGATAATTCCTCTCAAACACTACTCTGGAGATGTAAAAATATAAACATATTGAAAAGCTGGGCTCTTCATCAAACTGTGGCCCACCAATGTTTGGGGATCCCCAAGATCCCTTTAGAGAGTCCAAGATGTCAAAACTGATTTTATTACAGTAATTGCCTTCTGTGACTGACATTGCAACTAACCTTTAAGAAACTACCACTTGTTGAATTGTGGTCTAGTATACATTTTAAAGCCCACATTTACCTGAAAAGGCTATAAGAACATTCCTCTTTTTTCCAACTACACATCTGTGTGAGGCCAGAGCTTCTTCCTATACTTCAAATAAAACAATATATCCCAGGTTGAATACAGGAGCAGATGTGAGAAGCCAGCTGTCTTCTTTTAAGCCAGACATTAAAGAGATTTACAAAAATATAAAAACAATGCCAATATTCTCATCACTTTTTTATTTGGAAAACAGTGTTATTTTTCATGGAAATATGTTATTCATACTAACACATAATAGGTTTATTACTATTATGTTGAAAGAATTAGTATTTTAGATTTTTCTATTTTACTTTCTAATACAGCAAATATCAAGATTTAACCCACATAAACAGAAGCCCTTTGGGGTCCTCAGTAACTTTAAACAGTATAGAGGGGTCCTGAGGCCAAGAAGTTTGAGCACTTCTGGACTAGAATTAGATTCCTGGGATGATTTTTACAAGTCCTAGGCCTGCAGAGCTGCCCACGTGCTTATGCAGAGAAGGAGCATAGGCTACAGAAAAGACACCCCCAAGCCATTGTGCAGCCTGATCTGTGCTATAAAACTTGAGGAAAGTGGGATGACTCAATGGGTTCATTGCTGAAAAATTTGTTCTTGCACATTTTCACATCCGTTAGGTTTGGTCCTTTGTGACATCAGCATGTAACTCTGCTTTCAGCCACAAGATGGCACTATTTGCATAGAAAATACTTTCTCAGGAGCCGCGTCTCTAAATTAGCTGTTTCCTAGAGAGATTTTGGATGGGGACAAGGAGGGTTTGGCGTTTGGCCCATCATATCCCTCCATATGCTGAATGTATTAGGATGACTTTCCTCTTCTGTTCCTCTTTGAAAGCACCGATATTGAGGAACTGGTAAAAAGAGATTCTTTCTAATATCCATCCAAAGAAACCACTAGCTGACCCCTAAGAGAGGGACTAACTTTTCCTTGCCCCTTCATTAAATTCTTTAATCCCACTTCAGTTAATTGTTTCCCATCATTTATATTTCAGGCAATAATCTCGGGAAAGTAGTCATGAAAAGGGAGCAAAGCCAAACCCTGAACCAGCACAGGTAACTGTAGCCACCAGAGTTAACTGTGTGAAGAATGTTTTCCCAGAGGACTTTTCATGTGTTGTGTAAAGGTAGAGAAAGAAGGCTAGGGTCTAATTTACAACATAAAAGAGCCTCAGGAATATAAGAGGCATGGGAAGAAGTGAGACAGGTGTCCTTGAAAGAAAATGCTCCAAAATGTCTGATCACCATTACTCTCTTGTCTCCCCTTCCATCTAACCCAGGTTCTCAAGCCCTGCACTTGACAATCACCTGAGGAGCCAAAAAAGACCAACAGGTGCCTTTCACCAGTGAAGACTTTGATTCCATAGCCAGGTGGGGCCAAACATGGGCATTTTATATATATATATTTTTAATTTTATTTATTTCTTTTGAAACAGAGTCTCACTCCGTCGTCCAGGCTGGAGTGCAGTGGTGCGATCCGGGCTCACTACAACCTCCACCATCTGAGTTCGGGTGATTCTCCTGTCTCAGCCTCCAGAGTAGCTGGGATTACAGGCATGTGCCACAGTGCCTGGCTAATTTTTTTGTATTTTTGGTAGAGATGGGGTTTCACCATGTTGGCCAGGCTGGTCTTGAACTCCTGACCTCAAGTGATCCGCCAGCCTCGGCCACCCAAAGTGCTGGGATTACAGGCATGAGCCACTAAGCTCGGCCATGGGCATTTTTTTAAAAGCTCCCAGAGTGAGTCCAACCTTCAGCCAGTTTGAGAACCACCAAGCCAACCAAATCAGCAATTGCTCAGACTGAGTGATAAATCCCAAATCATTAGGGAATTCTGGTTTAAAACAATGCTTGGCAAAACCCAGTCTCATGAGCGGATGTAATCTAAGTTAAATCCATTCTCACTGCATCCCATCCCACCCCATTTTATGACTGTGCATGCAGGGGCAGGAAGTCGGCTGGTCAGCATCATCAGGGCACCTGTCACCTACTATAATAGCTAAGTTATGCTCATCTTCATTTACCCTTGAATCCTGAGAAAAGACTGGGTATGTCAGTTACATGTTATTTCCAAAGAACCTCCTGCAGAGAAAATCTATAGGTTCTTCAGACCCTGTAATGCAAGCGATCTTTTCCAGCTCCATAATGCTTTCTGCATTAACAATTCAGGTTCTTTCTTTGGCAAATGAATGCACGCCTCTGCTTGGTGAAGGACAATGGGTAACACTATGTTTGAATCTACTGTCCTGAATGAAGTCACCAAGCCTCTCTACCCCCTAGGACCAAGACCCCCTCCACAGTGGCACAGTTGTGGATCCCATCCAAAAAAAAGGCCTCAACAATCTTAACTCTAAGATAGCTGCTAAAAAGCATCCTTTTCTATCCAAGCCTCCTTGGTGTCACTGAAATACTTTCTATGCTATTGAGCCGGGTGCCTCAGTTTCCTGTCCTGCGAAACAGAAGGGTTGCATGAGATGGTCTCCACGATTCCCCTGCTCCTCCAGACTCCCGCTGCTCCTGATGCTACAAGGAGGTGGTGGCCAGATCTTAGCCCAGTGAAGGAAGGAGCACATGCTGAGAGAAGGTGCGGGAGATGCTGAGGCACCCTCTTGGTGAATTTGAGATACACTGTTCCTTAGGGTGAATTTGGGGCAATGTGTTACATTTTAAAAGTCACCCATCCATTTTTCATTCAATCAGTGCTTGCTTCACCGAGTGAGGTGCGGGGCGTTAGAATTAGGAAGTAGGCTGAGGAGTAGCCTCTGCCTCCCACTGATCCACCTCCAGGGAAAGAGAGAGACATAGAAACCACAGATTTTTAAATGCAGGTGGGAATCAGAACTGCCTGAAGCTTAAAACACACATCGGCGGAGGCCACCCCAGAGTCCCCCACACAGTGGCTCCTGGGAACATGCATTTCTAACCAGCCTCCCAGCTGATGCTGCTGGTTCCCAAGGGCCATGCTTTGAGAACCACTCATCAAAACAATGACGCTGGACACAGGTGATGAACTCTCATAAAGGTGGTGTGCAGCATGCCAGGGCAGGGAGGAGAGGGAAGGCTGAGTGTGGCAGGTTCTATTCAATAGAATAGTGCCCATGGCACCCACCTAGCTCTCCAGCATGCCTGGCCTGGAACTGGGGAGAATGTAACACCTCACAGGTACCCCTCAACCAAGAGGGGACAGGAGGTGATGCATTAAACACTCCCACTTCAATTCCTCTTAGGAGCAGTTCTACCCGGCTCCTGAGAAGGTGACCAGCTCCACAACGTGTATATAGCAGCCTCTCTCCTCCTCTATTTACCCGCCCAGCTTCTCCTCCTCTCCCTGGGATGCCTTTCCAAATTCCCCATCTGTACCAAACCCCAGTCTCGGGCTCTGCTTCTCCAAGAGGCCCAGGCTTAAACAGGCTGCAAATTTCCTGTGAGGAATTTGAACTCTGTCCTGTAGAAAAAGCAAATAAGAGCTGTTGCAGAATTACAGCAACAACAATAACACTCTGATGAGAACAGAGTCACCACGGGGACACCAGCCATGAGATGCAAGCATGGCACTGGGGAGAACCACTCGGGACAGGCTCAACCTTGTATGAAGACTTCTGCCAGTAAGTGAGGGCTGGACATTCACTCCTTGGCCTGGCCATGGTCTCTGTTCAAGCACGTTGTAGGGAATCATTCCTAGGCAAAGATACCGGGACAGGCCAGCAGATCACATGATGGAAACAGTGAAATAACCAATGAAAGGACCACCTTGGATATAAAGGTGGGCAGCTGGAGAGGAAGAAAATAATTTAGAAAGAAAGAAAAAACAAACAAACAAAAAAACGTGAGTGAGAGACGAGAGGGGAGAGGTTGTTCTCTGATGCAACAGTTCATCTGTAAAGAAGGACAGCCCAGTAAGGTTGGAAGGCCTTCAGTCCAGAAAAGGTAACTGTCTTTGGTTTTGCAGGAAGCAAGTAGAAACCAAAGAGGGCTTCGGTGCCTGCCCTAAGAAAGCAAGAGGACTCTGGGAGTTGGTTTGGCAGCAGTTTGAGAAAAGCGTGGTGATGGTGGGGTGGTTAATGGGAGGAGAGCTGGGGACGGTCTCAGAGGGCACAGCTGAGGGGTCTGTGTGTCGGGGGAGGCAATGCCAGGAAGGAAGGAAGCAGCAGCCAATCCATTGCCAGGGGCAGACACGTTGCACTGTAGTTAATGATGTGCGCCCTGTGCTATCATTACGCTCTCGCAGCTCCAACCTTTAGTAAAACTCTGCTAAACACAGACTCTTTGTTAAAGACCCCATGGAGAAATGAAAGTGTCCTATCAGCATAGGGTTGAGCTGGGAAGAAACAGCCTGGGTGCAGAGTGTTCCGTGTGTGTGTGTGTGTGTGTGTGTGAGATAAGCGCTCCATACAGAGAATGTTTCTTTATTCAGGGTATGCTTTAATGTATGTGAATTTAAGACACAGCACATTATTTTCTCTTATTTAAATTTTTAAATAGGGCACTGCATCGATCACGGTTTAAAATTCCAAGAGTATGAAAGAGTAGCAGGGAAAAATCTCCTTCCACACTGTACCCCTCAGATACCCACTTCCCTTCTTCAAAGGCAATCAGTGATACTGGCTCTTGCATCCTTCAAGGGATATTTATGACTTTGCATGAAAAAAATATATGCCAAAGCTTTTTTTGGCTGGATGTGGTGGCTCGTACCTGTAATCCCAGCTACTTGGGAGGCTGAGATGGGAGGATCGCTTGAGCCCACGAGTTTGAGACCAGCCTGGGCAATAAAGTGAGATCCTGTCTTTAAAAAATAATAAATACATACAATTTTAAAATAAAAATCAATAAAAAGATTTTTTTCTACTAGTTTACTCAAATAACACCATACTCCACACACCACACTGCCAGGTACTTTTCCATATAACGATTCCAGGTGCCCATTCCATATCAGCCCATATGAGGGTTCTCATTCATTCTTTTCCTGGGGTTGTGTGATATTCCTTAACATGGATGTACCATAATTCATTTAAGCAGTCTCAAATTGACGGACATTAAGGTCATTTTCTGATTTTTGCTGCTATAATGAATAGTGAAACAAATAAACTGGTATAATATATTCTTAAACGTGCTTTTATTATATTGAGGGCATGGGTGATTTTTTCCCCACTAAAACATAGATGCAATTTAATATGACAAACCATATTTATTGAATAAAAATATGCTGTCAAAAACACTGTTGTCATATGCATTGGATTCGTAGGGTATACTTTTTAAGAAAATACTAGTTATTATAGCTCGTAATAGCAGTTTTCTGCTTACATGATCTGTTTTCAGAAACAGATCATGTAAATACTGAGTACTTTCAGCATCACTTGCCTCAGGATGGCCAAAACCAAGGATGTTCACTCAAAGCACTAAGGGCAGTGAGCACAGAACGAGGCACAACTGCTCAGTTGATTTAAGAAGCTTTGAGCGTGAAATCAGGAAGCCTGGGTCTGATTCCTCACCCTGCCACTGTGAGCCTTTCAATAAAATGGGATGGTGATTCCTGCCCTATGGACCTGGCAAAGTGGTTCTGAGGATAAAATGGGAAATTAGTTCACTTATGTGAAATGTGTTTAACACTAAATGTCTGAGCTCATGTTAAATCTCCTGTTATTCCTTTGTTGCTTACAGTGATGTGAAGGTCAGTAGATAACCCATTTATGGAATAAGTTCTGAAATGCGTTTCATAGAAGAAATGACACTGGATGTGACCATTTTAATTAAATGCACCGAATGGTGGCCCACATACATCATAATGTTTTTAAATCCAACTAAATAAAGAATCAGTGGGGAGACAGATCACTATTGGCTAACCATCACAACTTTTTTTTTTCTGGCTTCCTCCCTGCCTCTCCATCTCATCTACGGTTATTAAAATCAAGTTTACTGCTAACAATCGTGACTGGAGAGAAATCTGGAAGCCACTCAAATCTGACGGAGTAGGTAATCTCTTTTTGCCAATTATTACTGCGTTAGTATTCTTGGATACACAGGTAACATCGTCTCTCTGGATTGATTTGGAAATGATCAATAAAACAAATGAGAAAACGAAATTTAAGTACCTGGAAACCGAAATGCTGGTGTGTCTGGAATTGAGAAATATTAGGAAACCTGCTCATTTCACTCATTAAAACCTTCAAGACACGCCCTTACCAAAGTAAACAGGTACCCTCCCCCCACCCACTCTTCTCAGTGAAGCCATTCAAGTTTCCAGTCCCTCTTTTCTAGTCACTGACTCCATGGCAACGGGCCACTGACCTGCCCTTAAGGGAAACAGAATCTCTGGCAAGGCTGAGACTTTTAATAATTCCACTTGTCAATATAGGTCAGAGAGAAACGGATGGATTCGTACCAAGTAACTTAACAAACCTACTAACAAAATGAGTAGCCCCAGCAAGTGACCAGGCCCAATGTCCCCAGTGTCCCTTGGGACAACCAAACATCACATCATTAGTGTCCAAGAAAATCCACACCACCGACACCCGTCCATCAAACTGCTCAGAGAGTTGGGGTGTCTTCCTGCAATATTTTCTTGATTTACCGTTTCCCAAAAAGGTAAATGTATATTCGGTGGCTCATTCAAAGTGATTATTAATTGGATTATTAATTTCCTCCACAATTTATTTTTGACAAATAAATACAAAAATATCTGCACAAGAGGGCATACTTTGAGGTACAAGTTTCCTGATAGGAATATTGTCCAGAAATACCAGTTTCTGTTGACCAAACTTCCCTCTCAGGGAAGGACAAGAATCTAGAAATATCACTTTCAATACCCAGGATCTCAAGTCAGCCCTAACACAGAAGAGACACTCCTCCTGCTCTCCTCTTTTCCTTGAGCTGTTCTAGTGTGCATCCTGCAGTTTGTAACAGATTGCCTTTTGGGTGGCTTTGCTCTCTGATTCAGAAATATAAACACTGCTTCAGAGATTTATTTTACAATTCATCTTCTGATTTGTCATGGCTGGGAAGGTCGGCTTTCATATTTTCTATTCTAAATTACTTTGGAACAGATTTTGCAAACAGACTAAGGAATGGCTTTTGTCTGGATCGGAACAAACTCTGAAAGTTGGGACTCAAGTCCTCTCTCTCTTTTGTTAAAATGTAAACAATCAGAAACCCCACAATTTCCCAAAGCAATTATTTGGAAGAGAATAAACAGGTGCTTTGGAGACACTGGAGTTATAAAAAGAAAATGGCAAATTATATTTTCATGGGCCCAGCTGCTGCATTGATGTGATTCTGTGGAAGGTTCTCCTAGGATCTGAAGCTCAATCAGCAAATCAGGTGACATCATCCCTGTCTCCGCCAGCGGGACCATGGTGCCACCCCGCCCTCCTCCCTCTCAGGGCTTTCTGATGAAGCCCCTCTGCCAATGCCAGTCCCGAATCCATCAGCCCGAAGCTCCTTTGCTTCCCATTGACACCGGACGATGGGAGGCCCGTTCCGGTTTAACTAGGATTAGTGACCACTGGATGGAGCAGTGTGGCGGGACTGTAGCTCCTATCCGCTTATTTCTATCTGTCCCAGCCCTAGTGTGCCTGACAAGCCGGGCTCAGCACAGACTCTGCAGGGGCTGACTGGCGTGGCTGGCTGTCACTTTCTTTCAGTGGGAAACAGATAGGACCAGGCAAAGCAGATGGTCCCTCAAGGGGCACATCCCAAAAATCTGCTAGCAAACTCTGGTGGTGCCTTTCAAACAAACAGCAACTTACTGGAGAGGAAAATCAGATCTCCCTGGCCGCCTCCTGCCACAATCTACCCCCCGTCTGCATACTTGCCCACTTAGGAGTTTTTTAATCCTTGGTGAGGCATAATAACTTTGGGGCAAAGGACAGCTTGTCTTTCTACTTCCCAGAGATAGCCACGTTCCCATATCTGTCAGTGAAATGCTCCCAAATCTGTCAGTGAAACCTGTTATCTAAGTAAGACCACCTTCAAGAGACCCGACCTGTGGATCATGGGCAGTCACCCAGTCCTAAGAGAAGCAAATACAAATACCACGTATTTGGCCGGCTGGGTGGAACTAAAGATGGAGCCAGTGACACCTCAAATGGCGACTGAAAACATGTTTCATCATAACACATTAATGGAGGTTTGTTTTTTTTTTCTTTCAAACTCCAAATAAACCCACAAATGACTTGGTAGAAGTCCTGGGTCTGACTGTATGAATTTGAACAAATCATCAAACATTTCTGGGCTTCATCTGTAAAATGAGGGGGCTGAGCTAGAAGATTTTTTTTTTTTTTTTGAGACGGAGTCTCGCTCTGTTGCCCAGGTTGGAGTGCAGTGGCACAATCTTGGCTCACTACAAGCTCCCCGTCCCGGGTTCACGCCATTCTCCTGCCTCAGCCTCCCAAATAGCTGGGACTACAGGTGCCCGCCACCACGCCCGGCTAATTTTTTGTATTTTTTGTAGAGACGGGGTTTCACCGTGTTAACCAGGATGGTCTCGATCTCCTGACCTCGTGATCCACCCGCCTCGGCCTCCCAAAGTGCTGGGATTACAGGCGTGAGCCACCGTGCCCGGCCTGAGCTAGAAGATTTCTAAGGTCCCTTTAGCACTAACATTCTAGAGTTCTTTGGGTGGGGGTGGGACTCCTCCAACATTTCAGCAAATCGCACCTATAGTTAACCCGCCTGTTGATGCGGCATGGATTAAAACGAGAGAGGCTGTTTCCATCACACACAGCTCACCTTTTCCACCGCTGTGTGTTCTTCATGTGTGACGTTTGTTTTTCTTGGTTCATTTTTAGACCTGCTCAGCCTTCTGGATACTTTTTCTCTGAGTAGGGTGGCATATCCAATGTGTTCATAGATGGGGTTAGTTGTCATTTTTGAAATGTACTCGGCAGCTTTTGTTTCTATGTACAGTGTTATCAAGCCATCTGTCACCAGATCGTGAATCGACTCAAACCTCTTCTCACCCACAAAGTGTTTCCCGTCATGGAAGAGCCTGTAGTTTAAGGTCTGGTTTCCAAACCTGCCCATGAGAGAATGAGGGATTACAACCACGTTAGAAATAAGCACAATGTGGAATGATAACAATAGCAGCTAACGTTTTTTGAATACTTAGTGTATCCCAGGCACAGGGCTAAGCACTTGATGTGATTTTTTTTCCCCTAATGATCATAGAGACCCTTTGAGACGGTATAACGGTTATGCCTGTTTTAGTGCAAAGGCAACTGATGCTTGAAGAGATGGCGGTTCCTGCTTGAGTTTACATGACTGGAACGAGGCAGAGGTGGGGCTTAACCCCAGGCCATCACATGGAGTCGTTTGAGCCTAGAAATCACTAAGGTCATTGTCAGTATCCTTCTCATTTGTAAAAGTCAGAGGGTAATGCCTGATTTACAACTATGTTACTTATAACTTACTTAACGGGAACCAGCTCTCCTCTATACCTGGCAATTACCTCTGCAACGGATGCCCTGCCCCCGGTCCTGACGCCCCCTTGTTATCGCATCTTTACCACCTCCAGCAGAGCACCCCATGCCTTCTGCCCTAGTTGGTGCAGCAGAAGGGAAGCAATAAGGTGTGCTAAACTCCCTGCTGGAGCCATTGCCAGCGTCCCCACAATCTAATCTAGAGGTTCCCTCCTCTCTGGGCCCTGGCCTTCCATCTACAGCCCCTGCTTGACTCCCCACTAGAACTGCCAGCTTCTGCTACTGAAGTGCTGGGAAGATAGGAAAGTATTTTGCACACCTAGAGCACGTGATATAATAGCTTTTTAAGTTCGTCCTCATAATTACATTATTTAAGATATGCTGTAGACATGTTGCAACTTGGAAAGTGTCATTGCACAGCCATAATAGGGAGATGGTGCATGGAACACACCATTGTGGGCCTGGGAAGGGCTTCCATGGACATTCCCTCTATGGAGAGAGGGCTTTCCAATTCTGAAAAGTTCACAAACGAACTGTTGGAAGACAGTTCAGTTCTGAAATTGGATACCTTCCCCAAAATGTATAGGGCTGCGGCAAGGATCAAATGACAGAAAATATTTGATCAAGGTTTGAAAAGTGCCATAAATGTGCTGTCTTTCTTATGTTGTGATGTTTAAATACTTGTGATTTTGTGGTAAAGGCTCAGTAGAGCCTGTTCTACTGGCTCATTGGCCTGAAGGGTCATGACTGCCCTCATGACAGGTTCCTGGGGTCAACAAGGTGAACCCTGAGAGAACCCCATGAGCAAATGCAGGTCTTGTGAGGTCTGCACGTGCAAGGCCAGGTGAAGGAGCCCTTCCTTCAACATGGGCTGCTGGGAGCTGAGGCAGAGATGCTGCGGCCTCGGCCAGCTAGATGGTGCAGGCAGAGGTGGCTGTAGAAACACTAACTTTCCAGATGGTTCTCCAGTTTACTGTGTGTCCATAATCAGAGTCCCAGTGTCCACACCTACTGATAGCATCTGTGGCTGAGGAAATGTAAACAAACTCTGATATACTGCTGGTGCTCCGGAAATAAGTGAAGATACCAAGTAAGGAGTAGGGAGGGGTAATTGTTTATGGTAGTGGGTTTCTGTGTGGGATGATGAGAAAGTTCTGGAAATGAATATGGAGATGTTTGTACAACATTAAGAATGTACTTAATGCCACTGAATTTTACTTAAAAATGGTAAAAGGAGGTCAGGTGCAGTGGCTCATAACTGTAATCCCAGAACTTTGGGAGGCTGAGACAGGCAGATGGCTTGAGCCCAGGAGTTCAAGACCAGCCTGGGCAACATGGTGAGACCCCATTCTCTACAAAAAAAAAAAAAAAAAAAAAAAAAAAAAATTAGCCAGTCATGGTGGTGTGTGCCTGTGGTCCCAGCTACTCAGGAGGCTAAGGTGGGAGGCACTTGAGCCTAGGAGGCAGAGGCTGCAGTGAGCCATGATTGTGCCACTGCACTCCAGCCTGGGTGAGAGAGTGGGACCCCCCCCTCTCACAACATAAACATGGGAAAAATGATGAATTTTGTGTTATGTATACTCTACTACAATTCTTAAAAATGGGCAAACATCAGCGAAGCCACTTGTACAGCAATGAAAACAAGGAATGAAATGTGCCTCACCTGAGAGCCAGCGTGTAGCATCCTGGTTGCCGCTGGCTTTCTCTAAGGATGTAGGCACCCTCCACGCCTCCAAGAAGCTCATCCGCCTGCTCCCGGGAGATGATCCCGTGAAACCTGAAGGTGCAAGACCATCAGTGCTCTGAAGAGACCACATACAGAATAAGGACCACAAAGAACTAGCCTTAAAAGGATGGTGGGGGCACCCAGAATCAACAGCCCCCCAACTGAGTGAAGAGGGGGGTGACTGCTGCACATCTTAAGTGACTTGGAACCACCCCTCACATGCTCCAAACACAAGTATTCAAGCAGACAGACAAAAGGAAGGATGCCCAGTCCACCTGGCTTTCTGCTATTGTCTTTGCTCTCAAGTTGAAAATGAAAGTTGAAACAAAAAGCCAGGTTACTCAACCACCCCCCCCCTTTTTTTTTAACCATGGGAAATAACAGAAGAGCAATTACCAATTTAGCTCTCAGCTCAGAGAACTATGTGTTATCCTAATTGCAAGTGGACATTTATTGATTAGCAACCTACTTGCTTCAGGTGCAGGGTGGTGTTAATTTTAGAGGCTCATTTTCTGGAAGGAGGTAGCTATCATCAACATTCTTCCAGTTCTTTACATTTGGAGAGCAATAGCTTATGGATATTTTAGAAAATGTACCTATTTTTCTTTTTTAAAGATAAATTTATCTTCTCTACCATTTTAAAACCCATACACATGCATGTGGAAAATGTGGCATATCCGGGAGGGTTGTGTGCTGGCCCATGATCACTCTGATGTGGAGGCAGTTGTCTGAGGCCCAGAGAGTGGACAGTGACTCCACAGAGGAAGAGGGAGAGGTAGGAGTTGGGTCAGGAACCAGCTCACGTTCCCTGTTACCTTTAAGTAAACACAGCTGCTCCTCCCACAAGACTGGAGATTTGATCAACCAGTATTTCATGGAAAGTGGGGCAAGCTGGGTTGGGGAGTGAGGCAGTCCCAAGGGACTCCAAGCTTCTGGGAGAGGAGTAACACCTCTCTCTAGGATTACCCAACCTTGGAGAACTTTGGATAATAAATCAGAGAATAAATTTTCTGGACAGAGAAAAACTCCTTTACTTTCTTGAAAGGAAGAGGAGGAAAGGGAAGTCAGCTAGACAAGTTTTGTATTTTCCTCAGGAATGCAAAGATTAAGTTAGAGTACAAATGCAAAAGGATAACATTTTTAAAAGTGCCTATCACAATATTTATTTCCTAATTCCCTCTATCCTTAAAAAGTAGACCTTCCAAGCTGAAGCTTCTGCCCAAGGAAAGTGAGGTCAGAAGCAGTCTGTGGCTTTGTGTTTCAAAATCGCATCTTAAAGGTGTATGGCAGTGATGACCTGGAAGAAAAAGTCTTTCTGGCTTCCCAAATTTTGATTTTAAATCTCAAGAGCTGATGCCTGGAGGTCTTGGAGCAATGCTCTTCTGAGTAAGGATGAACGTTCTGTGAATCCCCGGTTCTGGTGGGAGGGACTGAGGCAGAGCCCAGTCTCAGGGGGTCTAACTGGCCCTGCATAGCAGGTATGGATTGGAACCGGGAGGCCAGTTTATTGGGGCCTGGAGCAGAGGGTGTTGGGACTTTGATAGTGAGGCCACTGGACGTGGGAACTTTGCGGAGGAGCCTCCTGTGCGGCCTGAGCCAGGTTGGAGAGGATGGGACAGATGGCCTGGGCGAAGAGACCTGGGAGCCAGCCTTGCGGATGGGTTGGCGGGTGGATTGGCAGTAAGTGTGGGGGTGGGTGTGGGGGGAGGGACATGCAGCAGGAGAGTGGGAGGGGCAGATAGCATTGCCAATATTCCCACACATAAGTAGAAAAGACAAAAGCTGGGATGTCGAAGACACAACCCATGGGCCAGAGTAACAATAGCAGGATAGGGCACGCAGAGGGACCTGCCCCAGGTCACTCCAGGAGAAGGGACAGGAAAAGGGGTAGTCTCTAAACAAGGCAGTTAACCCAAAAGCAGCTAGATTTTTTTTTTTTTTTTTTTTTTTTTTGGAGACAGAGTCTCACTCTGTAGCCTATGCTGGAGTGCAGTGGGGTGATCTCAGCTCGCTCACTGCAACCTCCGCCTCCCAGGCTCAAGTAATGCTCCTGCCTCAGCCTCTCGAGTAGCTGGGACTACAGGCACACGCCACCATGCCCGGCAAATTTTTTGTATTTCAGTAGAGATGGGGGGGGGGGGGCGGTCTCACCATTTTGCCCGGGGTGGTCTCGAACTCCTGAACTCAGGCGATCAACCTGCTTCGGTCTCCCAAAGTGCTGGGATTACAGGTGTGAGCCACTGTGCCCAGCCAAAAGCAGCTAAGTCTTATGTTTCTTTTTTAATTCTTGATTTTGAGTATGCATACTTTTTCTATTTTTATTTTTAATTGATACATAATTATTGTACATATTTATGGGGAACATGTGATATTTTGATACATAAGTACAATGTATAATCATCAAATCAGGGTAATCAGGATGCCTGTCACCTCAAGCATTTATTGTTTCTTTATGTTAGGAACATTCGAAAGCCTCTCTCAGCTATTTTGGAATATACAATAAATTGTTGTAACTATAGTCACCTTACTGTGCTATTGAACACTAGAACTTAAGTTTTAATTCACTTGAATTGGCAAGTTTAAATGACTGACAGCGTCAAATGGTGTCAACAACTAAATTAAATTCAATCATTCAAAAGAAGAAAATGACAATTTGTGCACCTGAAGACCCAGTCTGTGGCTTGTCATCCCCTTTATGCATGGTTTTTAAAAGTCCAAATATCTCCAACCTATAATATCTAATATATTAGTATGACTGCAACTTGGTAAGAAAAAAGCAAGCATGCACAAAGACCAGAAAGAGATGAAGGGAAAAGGTTAGCAATGATTCTCTTTCATGGTGGAACTATGGGTATTTTCCCTCTTCTATTTTCCTTTATTTTCTAATTTTTCCAAGTTAATTGGTGTTAATTTATTAATTTTTTTTTTTTTTGTACAAGGTCTCACTCTGTTGCCCAGGCTGGAGTGCAATGGTTCAATTGACCTCCTGGGCTCAAGTGATCCTCCCACCTCCCACCTGTGGTCCTGAGTAGCTGGGACCATAGGCATGTGCCACCATGCCTAGGTAATATTTGTATTTCTTGTAGAGATGAGGTCTTCCCATGTTGCCCAGGCTGGTCTTAATCTCCTGAGCACAAGTGATCTGCCTTCCCTGGCCTCCCAAAGTGCTGGGACTACAGGCGTGAGCCACTGTGCCCAGCCATAATTTATTTTTAAAAACAAAAGTAATACCTGTGCACAGCAGAAAATTCCAATTTCGAAAGTTGAAGGTATAAAAGAACTAAAAATGCAAAAGTCCTCTCTCCCTAAAGGTATCCATTGTCAATAGTTTCTTGTGATTCCTTCTAGGAATAAATGTGTATGTGCGTTTCCTGAATGAAGCATGTATTACTTTTTAAGTGGAAGAAAAAAAACACCCTTCATTTTTTTTAAAAAATAAAGGGAAACACAGAATCTGAAGGTTTTAGGCTAATTACCATCTAATAAAAGATGTTCCTTTTGGTAGTTAAGAAAATATTTCCTTAGTCTCAAGACTCTCATATGTTTTACATGAATTGGGGGTAAGAAGACGAGAATTAAAAAGTTATTCGACAAAACTTTTCTGCAAAAAGAAAATGCATAATAAACAGCTCCTTTTAGAATTCACATGCAAAAGTGTATATGGTAGGTTTTCATTTTCTTCTAGTTTTTTATATTAATTGTGCTATCTTCAAGAAAAAACAAATAAGCATACTGAGGAAAAAAAGCCATACTACAACATAGATTAGACAGTAGGGACATGGGGTAGAGAGGAACGGAGGCCAGTGCCCCCAGGCAGGCATTCCAAGAGGTGCTGGTCAAATTCCCAGGGCACTGCAAGGAAGGTTCTGAAATGCAGCTGTGGCAATTAGGAAGGTGCACTGGGCTGGGACCACTAAGAGGGTCATTAATCATGAAGATGAGGCTCTGACGGGTAAGGGAATAAGACGAAGGTTTGAGATTGGCTGTGAGAGCTTGGAAGGTAGACTCGAAAGAGACGTTGCCTCACAACGCCTCCAGGTTGGACTTGGGAAGAAAAGTGATTGATGTGTCTCCTCTCCCCTGGCCTGTTCTGCCTGCCTTCTGTGATGTGCTGTACACACCATAGGCTTAGACTGTGAATTATTTTTATGGTCATGCGTATTTGCTGGGCAGTAGGTTTTGGAAAAAGTGAAACAAGAGTTGAAATTAAGAGAAAAATGGAAAGGGGAATATTAAGGCAATTTGGCTAATACACCCAAGCCAAGAGAAATCATCATTTGGGTTTTATGAGACTGCAGGGAAGTGGGATGCCTGTCCTGACCACTGCACCGAGGTACACAAAAGTCAGGAACTCACATACAACGTACCATATTGGACACACCAAACGTTTCTATTGTGTTGATGTAGAAAGTGAAATGAAACACTAACAGAGAGCCTCCATTATGAAAAATGCTGCCTTCCATTTCAAGTACTTGCCAGGCACTCAGTAGCTCTTTTGTGGAGGGAAAAGTAGCGCAAGATGCTCTACCTCCCACATTAATGGAAACCAAGCACTTGACTACTATAAAAAATATTAATTCAAAGGAATCTGATTGCATTTATTCTTATCATGAAACTCTTGCACAATAGATATATGATGATGACCACATATTAGAAAATTTGTAATATTTAAATGACACATGAAATGACTACTTACTAAATTATTAAAACAAAGAATAGTATAATACATACTCTCTTCCATAATATTTTGGTCTGTTTTCCACCTATATTAAAAAGAAAAAAAATTAATAATGCATTTGAATTCAAATCAGCTAGATAAAAATGCTATTCAAATAAACAGAACTAGGGTCCTGGTAGTAATTTTATTACAGATTGTATCCTTCAAATCAGAGATCCATGAAGCTATAGAGTTATAATCAGCACATTCCAGTATCAGGTAGGAATGACCTAGAATCAATCATTAGGCTCATTTCCCACCCAAACCCAATCATCCAATAAGAGAATTTTCCATAAAAACAAAGTGATGCTTATTTTAATATCAAGGAATTTGTAAGGATATTATAAGCCTTCATCCTGAAGGATAAAACAACTACTCTGTCATGAATAAAACATAAGCATTTATTTCACTCTGCCTAATTGTTTTTATTATGTATTTATAATTAAAACAAGGAGTCTACCTGGATTAAAAAATAAAGCAGACTTAACTTGATCACGTTCCAAATAAAACCAATATTCTAACATTCTTATTTTTTCAACATGTGGCTAATGAGCTGAAATTCATTTGACACCAGAGGTGCAGGCTACAGGGGACAAGATTTATGACTTGACTAAAACAAAAACATTCCAGAAAGGATCTTTCAATCACAGCTTTAGCCTTGAGGTTATCACATCTGATTTTTCTCACATACATGATCATCTGCTTTTATAAGAGTTTTGTGTTCGCATGTTTATGATGTTGGAGTTGGTGAGAAAGTGACATGATTTCTCATGCTCGGCCTTTGTTCTTCTCCCCTAATTCCAGGGACACTCAAAACATTGTACAGCCACATTAAGTTATGGGTTTTTATGAATGGTTATATGTATGACAGCAAGTTTATGTTTATTCACTGTTGTAGGATATGAGCTTGGCAGCTGTTTTATTCAGTCATTTCTTCCTAGAGTCAAATGGACAGTTTTCACAGCAGGGCTCAGAGACAGGCACAGTAGCAGGATTTCATGATATGGGGCAGTTTCCTGGCCTAGCTCCATCCTCCAAAGGATGTAGATCTGAATAGGTAAGAGGACACCAGGAGCTAGGGGAAAAGGCTCAGAAAGGCGGAGCTGGGGCTTTGGGGACCACACTCACAATGCTGCCTAGGACAAGCCTCGCTGGTACAAAGCTTATCATCTAGACACTTCTAAATATGTGTTCACTCTTCTGTGCATTTTACACCTGAGAACTACTCAACCAAGCAGGACACCCATAACTTAATCTTCAAGGTTCAAAGCCTGCTCAGTGTCATTTGTAAAGGAAGATTTAAATAATATCATTAATAGAAGCAGAAAGTGTGTAAAAAGGCACCTGGTTATCTGATATCCTTTCTATAAATGATGTGTGCCATTATTCTACAGGCTGGTAAACTTTTTCATGAGAATTGAATATGTTATTTATACCATTCTTTTGGCTTTCAAAGTTCTCTTTTAGTTTTATAATATTATAGATATGTGACTGTAAAACCAACATGCCAGAGAAGAAATTTAGAACTAGAAAAGCCAATGAAAGTCGATGATATATAATGACAAAATCTCCATTCTTTGAGAGGCGATATTCCAAAATTTGAAGTGATTCTCTATATATGAGGACAATTTTTAAATTCCACCTTTTTGGCTGAACCGTAGCACAAGTTTGCAAAATCTGGGTGTAGCTCTCAACCCGATTCCCTTCCTGTATCTTCTTATTTCCCTAAAAGAGAAAGAGTTACTAATCTAACTTCCCAGATGAGCCACATGGCAATACTACTAACTCTTGGCATGCAGGTAAATGGTTAATAAATGCTGAATTTAATTGATTCTTAACAAGACAACAAATTGCTTTCAGTTCATCAATCAATCATAAAAATATACAGCACCCTTATGTTCTGGGCTCTATGCTCAGGCCAGCCATGTGCATGAAGTAATGACCTTGCAGGTGCAGAGAGGAAAGGTATGAGGCACTCAGGGGTGTTCTGCACTTGCAGCAGAGGGAAACGCTTAAGGAGAAATCTAACATAGACCCCCAAAGAGGGAAGCTGATATTTAGGGTGCCTTGAAAGATCCCAGATAAGATTCTGCCCAGAAAAGAGTTTGGTCCAATTGAGGGACAAATCTTCTGAAAATGAAAACCACCAGAAAATAAAAGAAGAGCCCTGAATTGTGTGGGACAGGCATGGAAGAGGGCCATGGAATAGGTCCCAAATATTGCATGAGATATATACTAATACATGATTCCTTGTATAGCTGAAGTTTAAATTTAACTAGGCATCCTGGTCCCTCCTTCCCTCTCTCCCTTCCTCTCTTCTCCCCTCCCTTCCTCCCTTCTCCCCTCCTTTCCCCACTCTTCCCTTCCCCTCCCCTCCCCTCTTCCCACTCCCCTCCCCTCCCCTCCCTTCTTCTTCCCTTCCCCACTCTTCCCTTCCCCTCCCCTCCCCTCTTCCCACTCCCCTCCCCTCCCTTCTTCTTCCCTTCCCCACTCTTCCCTTCCCCTCCCCTCTTCCCACTCCCCTCCCCTCCCCTCCTCTCCCCTCCCTTTCTCTTCCCTTCCCTTCCTCCCTCCCTCCCTCTCTCCTTCTCTCCCTCTCTTCCCCGCTCTCTCTTTCTTTCTTTCCTAAATCTGGCAACCCTATGTAGGGGATAGGAAAGACAGAAGTGAGAGAGAGTTAAGATAGAGGATGTGGTTGGCCATCTGATCACTGCTTCTACTGGTTGGGGGCCATTTTGATAGCAATCCAATCTCTCCTTCCTTTTTTGTCCCTAAAGCTCTTAAAGAAAATATATGTGTCCTTGTTAATGTCAGAGAGAGAGAGGCTGGGAATCAAAAAAACAAAATCCTCTTCTTTTTATAAACTTTTTACTCACAGGAGTCTAAACACAGTCTCTATTTCTATACTTCACTAAGCTTTAAACCAGTCAAGAGCTTAATGTTTAAGTTAAATGATGCTATACAAATCATACAATGTCCACATTTCTTCAAGGTGGATAATACTGGATCCTCAGATCCAGACAGAATAGCTGGCTGGGGGCTAGGGCTCCCAGGGACAAAGGTCTGCCAAGAGACTAAGAACCTCTGTGCTGTGCCCCCGGCAGTGCCTTAGAGAAGCCTGACTCACTCCCTGGGCAAGGCTCCATGTTGGCCATCAATGGAAACTAGGACCCACCTGTGAAACTGAATTTAATTAAAGAAACTGTAACTCTCAATTTCTGTTTCCAATTGTATGAGATTCTCTTCAGTAGGTGTGAAGGTGACAGGATAGTTGATAAATAAAAAGTAAGGCAACTCAGAAGTTCTTCTTGCATTCTCATTGAAAACTATGTTTGTTAAAATCAGGCAACTTAATCAAAAAATTTAGGCAGTCACATGGATTCAGAAAGGAATGGAAAATGCAATATATCATGACAAGAATGAAGGTTGGTTCTGGAGCTTCCCTGCCACTGTGACTATCCTAGGACAGCAGCTGCAGCTGGTCAATCCATCACCTGGTGAACCTGGCCTTTGTGAATATGACTGACAGCTGTAGGATCTGCCATGTCTGCTCTTGGGATTTAGTGTTCTGACCCCAAGAAGTGAAAGCAGCTCATTCTTTTTGAGAGAGAGAAAATATGTAGTCGTGTTAGATGGATTACTAGTTCTTCTAATACTGGGTCCTTAGGTGATCCAGCTGGCTCAAAAAGGAACACCTCTCTTTACAGAGGGAGAGCACCAAGTAGGAGGTCACTGAGTGAGAAAACACATGAAATGGGTCCTTCCCAAGGCACAGAGGGTTTCACTGTGTATGGTGTGACCATGCAGAATGGTGGCTGATTCTTATTTTTATTTTTATTTTTATTTTTTTGAGACAGAGTCTCGCTCTGTCGCCCAGGCTGGAGTGCAGTGGCGCCATCTCGGCTCACTACAACCTCCACCTCCCGGGTTCAAATGATTCTCCTGTCTCAGCCTCCTGAGTAGCTGGCATTACAGGCGCACACCACCGCGCCTGGCTAATTTTTGTATTTTAGTAGAGATGGGGTTTCACCGTGTTGCCCAGGCTGGTCTCGAACTCCTTAGCTCAGGCAATCTGCCCACCTCAGCCTCCCAAAGTGCTAGGATTACAGGCGTGAGCCACCGCGCCTGGCCGGCTGATTCTTTTTAAAAATAAAACTGAACATTTTATTCTAAATAAGCATCACCTACAAGAGAATAGTCCCCCAAAGTAGGCATAATACATGCCACTTATATCCCTGTTGACCAGAATATTTTTGGAATTTCTCTTTTGGGACTACCTTAATATATACCACCCTTTCTTGTGAATATCCTTAAAGGTACACTTCTCAAAGTGTGGACTGGTCATTCAAAACAGAAACTTCAAGATGTTTGTTGAAGACTGCAGACAGCACCCCCATCTCAAACCAGCTGAACCAAAATTACTGAGGGTAGAGGTATGATGTGTAATTTAATCAAGCCCCCTAGATGATTTTAAAGCATATACTAAAGTCAGAATCACTGTATGTAGAAATATACATACATTTATTTTTTTGAGAATGGATTTGAGAGTGCGTGTTATTTCAGCAAACCGGCGTAAGTTATTTGGAGCCAAGACCAGTAAGTAAATGGGGTGAGTGACCAAACTAGGAAAAACATTTGAGACAAAAACGAGGCATGATCATAAGAGAATAAGATTTTCACTGTGACTTGCTCTGAAGGAATTTTAGAAGAGACATTCCCAACACGCTCTGAGCAATGGGAATTTTAGAAGAGACATTCCCAACACGCTCTGAGCAACGGGAATTTTAGAAGAGACGTTCCCAACACACTTGAGCAATGGGAATTTTAGAAGAGACGTTCCCATCACGCTCTGAGCAATGGGAACTTGGCAGAAATGAAAGCAGAGCTTCCCAAGGTGACTGATGGGAAGGGACCAGGCCCATGTAACAGATGTGTTAAAATAACATCTATGTTATGACTTTATAGTTACATCTCAAGTATAATTAAATTGTTAGCATTGTGACTACTGGAGATGGGCTCAGTCCTGTCCCTACTATCCACAGTCCACACACCATGCTCCTATATATATGAGGCCATGCGAATGTTATGTTTTCAGCCCAACGGCCTCGTCACCCTATGTTCATCCTCTGCACTCATCAAACCAAATGAGGCCATAAGTGTATGCCCTCTAATATGTCCATCATTTTTACGTGGTCTTATTTTAAGATCCTGAATTATCTTTGAAATGAGTCAGATCACATGTGGGTTAAGAGGGCAGGCTCTGGACTCAAACTGCCTAGGTTTGAGGCCAGATCTGTGGGA